>NC_063333.1:84772590-84802361 GCF_021869965.1 Rhincodon typus
TAGACCCTTCTTCAGACCCTTTTCTGAAGAAGGGTCTAGGCCCGAAACGTCAGCCTTCCTGCTCCTCTGATGCTGCTTGGCCTGCTGTGTTCATTCAGCTCTGCACCTTGTTGTCTTGCATTTATATAGTGTCAGGATGCCACAAAGAAACTTCAGAAATTATGACAAAATAGGTAGTCAGAACTTCAATTTAATGCATCAACCAAAAGCTCCTCTAATATCATCTTATTCCAATCCTACCTTTCCTTTCTGGTGTTAAACAGAGGCCATGGATAAAACAATGCAATTGGGTCCAAAGTTGAAGTCTGATGTACTGTGCTTCAATAAAATTGCAGGCAGGGTGCGATAGCTTGCAGCATTAATGAACTAAATCTGCAGTCTGTAGTGGGCAATAAATTAATCAAAGGCGGAGCATCAGTGGGTGTAGTGCTGGAGGCTTTACAGTGGGAAATAATAGGCCAATGAATTAAAAGACAACTGTGAACCAGCGATCATGACCGAAGGGTCCGGCAGAGGTACATATTTCTATCAGCTGTTACAGCAGTGTGCACTATCAATTCTGTTATAACAGAACAGGAGTGAGAGCATTGAGAATAAAATACATGAATCATGGGATGAAAAGTTCAGGGACAAATGGAGAGAGAAAGCTACATCCAAGGAATCAGTACTGAAAAAGAAGCTATCCAAAGAAACGTAATAGGAAACAGAACATAAAATCAGTAGCAGTTGAAGGTGTAAAAATTGGTACAGTGTAGTCCAGGGAAGGATGACTTAGGCGTCAGTAACCAATAGGCAACAAGTAGAAAGCATTAGAGCTCATGCTGCAATATGGATAGGATATGAACTATCAGAAACAGCTTCTCAGTTGGACACTCCTTTGTGATGCATTTGTGCATGTTAGAAGCTATATATATTAACAGACAGAATCTGGTTTTAAATAGGCTAAAGTAATGAATGCATACATTACATCTCTTTCATTGGGATTTTATACAAAAAAAGGTGGGGGTAAGAGACAGAGACAATTTTAGAAATTGCCAAACTCTGCTGCATTCTCATGGCAGCACCCTAACCAATGAGCTGTCCGGTCTGAAAATTAAGATTAGCAATTAACTGTTTTTGTTGCATCTCCAAGCCAATATCGGCCGAACCAGTTAGCACCCTCTTTCCATACCATGGTGTCCTATTTTATCAAGTCTGTTGTTTCACATTCTAATCCTGATGAATGCAAGACAAATAACTTCAACTTCGACTCCTTTTAGCAAAGTTAGATGCAACCATCTCGGATTTACTACTTCTAATGCATTCTTGAAAAAAGACCAAGAAAACTCACTTTTCCATAAGGACCAAAAAAAATTATGAGGGCCAAAGCTGTTAGGCCATAAGCAACGCCCTTCCTGCCCATTGCCTTGTCCAATGGGGAAACATTTAGCTCATTTGACCTATCACATGATTCTAGCCTTGACTATTACTGAAGTTATAAAGCCTTTCAGTGATTGTGATTTATATTCAGAACTGAGAAGCTCAACCTCCTAAAATGCTTGTTGGTAAATCCAATGCATCAAATCAGCAACAAAGCAGAAGGAAAAATAAGTTTGTTCAAATCAAGTCAAAGGCGAAATGGAAAAGCACTTCTGAATTTACAAAATAATGGAGAATTATCTCACCTGTTGATTCTCATTCAGTGCAAGGCTTGCACAGGAGATGGAGAACTGGACTACAAACACCAAAAACAAAATGATCATATACTAACAGTCAGCAGTCAAGGAAGAAAATATTCATCTTTTATTGGTCTTATAGCATACAATGATGTGCAATCACCAAATTAGAATTGTTTGCCCTTTTCAAAAATCAACCAACTTGGCAAGTTTCTCGGGTTTTTTTGCCATTTAATCAATAATTTTGAACATGAAATTACTTTTATTTGTTGAGTTGTTAGGTTCGGAAATAGGTTTCAACTTTCAATCAGGGATTACAATAGGAAATTGGATAAGCAGCTAAAAATAAAAATCTTGCAAGGTTTGTGGGTATACAGGGAGGAGAGTGAGACTAGTTCTACTGTTCTCACAAACAACTAAAGTAGACACAACAGGCAAAATGGCCTCCTACATTGTAATCAATCTATGATTGTTTTAGTAAAGCATGAAATTTTGTCTAATTTCAACAAGGTCATTCACATATCAAATTCCTGCTGCAGGACTAGAAGCAGCACCAATTTTCATTTAATCTCTTAGCAATCAGAAAACACATGCCTATTATTTGGAAATGTCTTTAATTCCCATTTCTGCGTGAACAGGTCAGAGTTAGAAAAGCTGATAGGTTGAGAAAGGGGAAGGAGAAAAGAAGAGGGAAGGCTGAGACAGTGAGTATATTTTCTTGTTAAGATAAAGCTGGGAAGGACACTGCTGAGATTTTTAAAATATGAAGGACAGAATATATTATATTTAAGAGGGAGCTGGTTAACATTTTTGGCAACTGGGTGGTTACAGATAATGCTAACAGTGCAAGTTTGATTCCCTTACAGGCTGAGGTAGACTTGGGACCTACCTCCTTAACCTACCCCTGATAATGGTGGGCATTGTCAGTTTCAGTGGTGGATTGCCAAAGAAACTATCAGTTGACAGTGAGCAAAGGACCTACCTTCAAGCACAGCATAAATGAATAAATTAATCTTATTTAAGCCAAATGTAGTGTCCTACTGGTATGGGAAAAACATGGAGAGTTCTTTATGTTACATAATTTTGTGAAGACAAGTTCTACCACTTAAACAAAGGAAGTCGGATCCTTAAACTGCTCTGTATTTCCACTTTAATTTCAGTTTTGCAATTCACATTTAGCCTCGTGGGTTAAACTCCCATACCGGCTTAGAATAACCATAAAGACCCCTCTTTCTCAACCTCTCCCTTCACTTGATGCATGGTGACACTCAGGTTAAACCACCACCAGTCATCTTTCTCTAGTGATGAGACAGCAGCTCTCTGGTCCTCGGGGACTATTGAGACTTTTACCTTGCATCTCTGAAAACATGAGATTAGTCAAAAGAGAATGAAATAATACATGTGCAAAAAACAAATTTAGTATATTTCATAAAATGGCCACTGCTACGTGGCTGGGTTACACTAGTAGATACAGGGCTTAAGATCACTTAAAGGGCATCCAACACCACCAATCCCAAGGCAGTAATAATGATAGAGCTGAGTTTGTATCATTTATTTTTCAGTGCAGTAAGGAACAACAACAAATTGGTATTTGTATAGAAGTCATGATTCTTCGATTCTTTATGTCTTTGTATCTGGCGCATAGTTATAACTATATTACTAAAATTTTAATTTTCTATATTTTGAATCATTCAAATTTAATCCAATGTTTTAGCCAAGTAATTCAAACTACAATCTCAATCAGCTAATCCTTGCTTCCCCTATTCAAACAAAGCAAAACAAAAAAAAAAAATCAGACATTTCAAATCCTGAGCAAAAGCCCTAGTTTGTACGAAAATGCTGGAAAGTAGCTCAAGATTAGGTGTTAAAAGGAATGAGAGTGGTTAAAGTAATACATATGAAATAAATAAATGCTTAGCTTTGCTTTAGTAAAGACAAGCAAAATTCTACAAATGGATCAAAATAACAAGCACAATATGCGAGTATATAGAGTTTATCTTTTTTAAACAAATCAATTTTACTTCAATTGCCTTTACTACATTCATTAAAAATAGTACAGTAGACCAGACAACAAAGGCTAACCAATTCTTCAACTATATCCAAACTGCAGCTGTCATCTGCAGCTAAGCAAGGCAATATTAAATTATGCAAGCGATGCGTCATTATGTTCCCTGCAGATACTTGCTCAAGCTTTAGTATCAATGATTAATTATTTACAATCTTCCTCATACTGTTGTTTGCCTACGCACTGGTGAAAACAATGCAAATTCCACAATCTCACGGCATATTACTGGCCTCAATCTAATAGCTCAAGAAAAGAACAGGAATCACTTATTTGCCCACATGGCTGGAAACTGACTTATCCCATCTCGTGTGCACATCTTGACTATTTATTTATTCACTCATGGGATGTAGGCATTGCTGGCTGGGCTAGCATGCATTGCCCATCTCTAATTGCCCTCGAGAAGGTAGTGGTGAGCTGCCTTCTCGAACCACTGTAGTCATGCACTGTAGGTTGACCCACAACCATTAGCAAGGAATTTCAGAATTTTAACCCAGTGACAGTGAAGGAATGGCAATATATTTTCAAGTCAAGATGGTGATGGTTTGGAGGGGAATCTACTGCCCCTGTCCTTCCAGGTGGAAGTGGTCGTGGGCTTTTGAAAGATGCTGTCTAAGGATCTTTGGTAAATTTCTGCAGTGCACCTTGTAGATAGTACACACTGTGACTGAGCGTTATGGTGGAGGAATGTGGTGCCAATCAAGCAGTTTGATTTATCCTGGGTGGTGTCAAGCTTCTTGAATGTTGTTGGACCTGCACCCTGAGACAAGAGGGGAACATTCCATCACACTTCTGACTCATGCCTTGTAGATGGTTGACAGACTTTGGGGAGAGAAGAGGTGCGCTAGCCACTGCAATATTCCCAGCCTCTGACCTGATCTTGTAGCCACTGTATTTATGTGGTGAGTCCAGCTGTATTTCTGGTCAATGGTAACCCCCAAGATGTTGATAGCAAGGGATTCAGTGGTGCTAACAGCATTAAAATGTAAAGGGGTGGTGGTTAGACACTTTCTTACTGGATATGGTCATTGCCTGGCATTTTTGTGGTGCAAATGTTACTTGCCACTTGTCAGCCCAAACCTGGATATTGTCCAGAGTTTCTTGCATTTAAACATAGACTGCTTCAGTTTCTGAGGAGTTATGAATGGTGCTGAATATTGTGTGATCATCCCCACTTCTGATGTTCTGATGGAGGGAAGGTCATTGATGAAGCAGCTGCGGATGGTTGATCTGGGGACACTACCCTAAGGAACTCCTGCAGAGGATGTCCTGGAGCTGAGATGATTGACTTCCAACAATGACAATCATCTTCTTTTGTGTCAGAAATGACTCCAACCAGCACAGCCTTTGCCCCAATACCCACTGATTCCAGTTTTTCTAGGGCTCCCAATCTCACCTCATCTCTGGAATTCACCTCTTTTGTCCATGTTTGAACAAAGGCTATAATGAAATCAGGGTTCTGGCAGAATTCAAACTGGACGTCGCCGAGCAGGTGCTGCTTGATAGCACTGTTGATGACACCTTCTATCACTTTACTGATGATCGAGAGGAGACTAATGGGGCGGTAATTAGCTGGGTTGGAATTTTCATGATTTTTATGTATAGGACAAACTTGGGCAATTTTCCACATTGTTGGGTAGATACCAGTGTTGTAACTGTACTGGAACAGCTTGGCTAGGGAAGTGGCAAGTTCTGCAGCACAAGTCTTCAGTACTATTGCCAGAACGTTGTCAGGGCCCGTAGCCTTTGCAGTATCCAGTGTCTCCAACCATTTCTTGAAATCATATGGAGTAGGTCAAATTGGCTGAAGACTGGTATCTGTAATGCTGGGGACCACTGGAGAAGGCCGAGATGGATTATCCACTTGGCACTTCTGGCTGAAGATTGCTGGTTCAGCCATATCTTATGCACAGTGTTGGGCTCTTACATCATGGATGGGAATATTTGTGGAGTCTCCTCCTCCAGTGAGTTACTTAGTTGTTCACCACCATTCATGACTGGATGTGGCAGGACTGCAGAGCTTTGATCCAATCTGATGTTTCTGGGATCACTTAGATCTATCTATCACTTGATGCTTACTCTGTTTCTCATGCAAGTATACCTGTTTGGTAGCTTATCTAGGTTGGCAGCTCATTTTTAGGTGTGCCTGTGCTACTCCTGACATGCCCACCTGCACTTTACATTGAACTGGAGCTTCAACGTGCTTCTGCCAGGCTAGAAATGTTCGAAACCAGATCCATTAGAATCATTGTCAGCTAAACCCACTTATACATTGTATATTCCAGAGCTCACTAAAGCGGGCATAAGGAGTGAACTGAAATGGACTAGGCTCTATCAAATTTTAGCTCAAATTATTGATATTTTATACAAATGGAAAAGGTTGCAAACAAAATATGGGAACAAAAATGAGCAGAGAGAGCAGTCCAAACCTCGTAGTACAAGGTCAATTTTCAAACAGAAAACATAATAGAATTACACAAATTTAACATGGATTTATAAAAGGGAAATCATTTTTAACAAACCTAACAAGAGTTTTATGAAGACATTAACAGTAGAATAGATGAGGGAGAGTGTGTGGATGTACTGCATTTCGATTTTCATAAAGCGTTTAACAAAGTCCCACAGAAGAGATTTGTGAGCAAAATGAAAACACATGGGATAATATAGTAGCATGGATTGAGAACCGGTAAGCAGCCAGGAAACAGACAGTAGGAATAAACAGTCATTTTCAGATAGGAAGGTAGTGGCTAGTGGAATATTGTAGGGAGCAATGCTTGAGCCTCAGGTATTCACAATGTGCAGTATAATGTGGATGAGTGTAAAGTTGTAAGAAGAACACAGTGGCAGAATATTAATTAAATGATGATAGATTGGGAAATGTTGACTTTTAAAAAGAAAAGAACCTTTGTGTCCTTTTACCCCAGTCACTGAAACCAAACAATCAGTTGCAGCAAGAAGTTCGAAAGGCTAAATACACTAGCTTCATTGTAAGAGGGTTTGAACAAAGTAACAAAGATGTCTAATTGCAGCTGTGTATGGCCTTGGTGAGACCACAACTGATTCTTGGAATAGCAGAATCTCATTTGAGGATAATGGGTTAACTAGCTCTGTATTCACTGGAGTTTAGAAGAATGAAAGGCGATCTCACTGAAACATAAAATTCTGACAGGTTTGGACAAACAAGATATAGGGATGTTTCTCATGGCTGGGGGAGGGATATAGAATGAGGTGTCATGGTCTTAGGATTTGAGATAGGCCATTTCAAGGGGAGATGAAGTTAAATTTCTTCATCCAGAGGACTGTGAACCTGAAAGTGCTCTACCTCATTCAGGCAAGTCACTGAATATATTTAATAAATTGATTTCTAGACACTACAGGAATTTGTGGAGGAAGCATGAGTTTTTTTGTCACGTTTAGTAATGGGATGTGGGTGTTGCTGTCTAGACCAGCATTAGCTGCCTACACCTGACTGCCCTTGACTTGAGTGGTTTGCTGGGCCATTTCAAGAGGCACTTAAAGTCAACCACATTAATGTGGGTCTGGAGTCACATGTAGGTCAGACCTGGTAGAGACTACATATTTCCTTCCCTAAAGGACACAGGTGAACCAGATAGTTTGCACGACAATTGGCAATGGCTACATGGTCACCATTAGGCCAGCTTTTAATTCCTGATTTTTACTGAATTCCATGTACCCAGGACATTAATCTGCAGCCCTGGGTTACTAGCCCAGAAACAGTACCACCATGCCACTACATGCCCTGGCATCAAGATAAAAGATCAGCCATGATTATATTGAATGGTGAAAGAGACCTGATGGGCTGAATGGCCTACCTTTGCTCCTATTTTCTATATTTCAATATTGGGTCCAGACAGAATGCAGGAGGTCTAATCAAAGTATTCCCACCATTTGAATCAATATAATCTCCTGTTTTTTTCTGTCTCATTTATTGAAACAGAGTGTACATGTTGCAAAACAGCAGCACATAATCCATGATGGAAGGACGTGCAGCATTAACGACATTTCATATCTTGTTTTGGCTTGGTAGGACTTTCTTTACATTAATTACACAAGTAGTTTTAATGAGATAAATAATTTACTTCCATGTTCCATTTCACATGGATATACAGGAGGAGAATCAATCATAATCAACCAAGTATTTACTGTGTGAATATTTTACCCTTCCAGCAACTGCAATGTTATGCTTCTGTCCATACACAAAAGTACATTTGTTTTGTGGGTGTAGGATAGCCAATTTATTTTTAATCAGTTATTTAAACTCAAACACTGCTGGCGAATATGCACGATATATGCCATAGTTAGGTTTCAGGGAAATTGAGAGAATCTGTTTTGAAATTTCAAGAGTTAAGCCGGACTAGTTCAATTTCTGCAGTAGTGAGAGATGCAAGAAAATAAAGTGTTACATTCAAAATAACATTAGTTTAATAAAACTCGCTGTATTTTGTTTCCCTCCAATGACGTAATATCACTTTATTGTAAATATTACGTTGCATGTTCATCATTTCTCAATAAATTCACTTTATAATTTAACCATAAAATGGGCCAGGAAGCTGTGATCCTCAGAAGAAGAGAAAGCAATGTGGATCCACAGATAACTATATTTATCAAAATATGTCAAATATATTTATGTTTGTTATCCTGAGTGTACGGCAAAGGTTTGCCCGGATATCAAGGCATTGAAGATACCGCTCAAGACATACCCTTCAAATATTTCAAATTAATCCAAAATATCTTATGTGGAGAGTGGGATACTGCTGTAGTTTTCTGTATTCAAAATAGTATTCAACTACAAAATGGTCAGTCTCTGCCCACCGGGTAAAAACCAGCTTGTGTATGTGTACCCATGGGAAACTGGTACCTATTGATAACATAACTGTTGGGAAAATGTATTTTTATTTAAGGACTATGTGGAAATATTGGAAGGTATGGAATGGTATGAAACTTTTCCGGGATTAACAGGGCTGCATCAGGAGTGAGGTCAACTGTTTAATGTATATTGTAAGACACCTGCTGTATGCAGAAAAATCAACTGATTTTGGAGAAAGCAGCAAAGCAAAGATTTCAGAGATGAGATGGAGTTTGTGGCCTTAGTTACTAAGAAACCTGACTTTTAAACAAAACTATTATGTTGCCACTACGCTAATGGTAGAATTGCTATCATCTCTGAACTTAGAATTCCTGTTTTACAGACATGAGAAGTCAGTAAGGAATGCACCCAGAAATTGAAGTCACTCATGAAATGCATTTCTTAGAAGTTGTTCCTGGGAACCAATTCAGATTCCAAGTATTTATGAATACCTTGTAAAACCTGAATAGCTGGACTGTGACCATGTTCAAATATAGGTAATTGTAAACAGACCTGAAATTCCACTACTAGTCGATAGCTGTCTGCAATTCAACTTTATTGATACAAAATCCAGGATTGTTTTTATCATGACCCTTGGCAATTGGGGCTGAATCTTACCATTTTTTTGGCTAATTATCTGTTTTATCAATTTTCATGGAGGGTTCTCTCCGAGGTCCAGCAGGTTCTCTTGCTACATTTTAAACAAATTCACTTCATTAATTATCTACCCCTCCACTATGGCATGTTTATCATTTGAGCCTCATTCTACTACTAACCATACCAAGAACAAATATGTCACTGTTGTGATATCCTGGAATAGATTAGCATTGCAGGCACTAGCGCCATCTCTAAAAAGGTCACTGTGCACCCAGACAAGCAATGTTAGTCCAGAGCTGTCATGCACCATTCATGAGATTTGCCCCAGATATGGCAGGCAAGGGAAGATTGGCGCCTAACCTTTTCGCAGCAGGGACCAGGAGGTCTTGGTGGGCAAGCTGGCACGGAAGCAGCAAGCTCCAGGATCAGAGGAGGCCAAGATTATGCTATCTGGGTGAGTGAAAACTCAGCCATCGGGAGGAACGCACAGCTACATAAGAAGGTCAATAACCTTCTCCACTCCAGTGCAAAGAGCTAAGAGAATAGTCTACAACATGGAGGTTCACTAGATCAAGCAGTGAGCTGGCATCACCGGGAATCTGCTCTGACTTCCATGTTCAGAATTGTGAATGTCTACTTTTCTCGGGATGTGTTGTAGAATAGGAAACTACGTATTAATAAGGTGAGATTTGTAGTTAATCAGGCCATTAACAAACAATAACACACCCCTCCACCCCCAGCAGGCAACTCATCTTTGCCTGGTGTTAACCAGTGCTGACTATCCACTTTAAGAATAAGCTTTGTTTCTATTAAATGGATTATTTTGAGCTCGTTAAAAGAGGCTGGCAAACATCTCTTTTATTCTGGACAGCAGTACACAACAGAGGCAATTGACCACTTTAATAAATGAACCAAAATACATTTATATTAATGGTATGACTGTCAGAATAGTGAGGTATGATTCTAATGTCTAATGCAGTTTGCTCATGTCTAGTTGCTGGACATACATATATATCTATAAAGAAAGGTTTACTCCAATTCGAATCTCATCCACCTCATTAGCAGTGCAACTGTGAACTAAATTGTGGTCAATTAATTCATAGGATGTGGCCAAGGCTGGCTGGATTGGCATTTATTTCCATCCCTACATGCCGTTAAGGAGGTGGTGACCAGTTGCTTTCTTGAACAATTAAGTCCATGTCATATCAGTACAGCCAAAGTGCTTTTAGGGAGAGAGCTCCAGGATTTTGCCCCAGTGACACTGAAAGAATGGAAATATTGTTTCAAGTCAGGATGGTGTGTGGATTGGAGGGGAACTTACAAATGGTGGTTCTCCAATGTATCTGCTGCCCTTGTTGTAGAGATCATGGGTTTGTAAAGTAGGAGCCATTGGGCGTTGTCACAGAGCATCTTGTACATGGTACACACTTCTGTCAAAGTGCACTGGTGGTGGAGAGAGTGATGGTGCTAGCTAGGGTGTCAATCATGTGGGCTGCTTTGTTCTAGATGGTATTGAGGAGTTACTCTAACATCAGCAAGTAGATAATAATAACGTGAAGAAAGATGGCTGAGACAGTACACTAGGGAGCTACTTAATAATCTTTTATCTACAGTAATTCATTTGGAGAATATAAATAAAGGTTTTTAATGAGTTGAAAAGCCTTACTTATAATAAAGGAGCAGACAATTTCATAAGCTGTGTATGTGCAGACAGCACAGCCCAGAAATATTCCACAATCTCCATTGAGTGGAGAGTATTCCATCACATTCCTGACTTGTGTCCTGTAGATGAAGTACAAGCTTTGTGAAGTCAGAAACTGAGGTAGTCACTGCAAAATTCATAGCCTTTGACCTGCTCTTATCGCTATGGTATTTATACGGCAGGTCCATTTCAATTTCTGGACAATGGTAATCCCAGGATGTTGATAATGGGGAGTTCAGTGATGGTAACATCATTGACCATCGAAGGGTGATGGTTAGATTCTCTCTTGTTGCAGGTGATCACACCTGGCACTTGTCTGCCATGAATGTTACTTGCCACTTATCAGCCCAAGCCTGAATGTTGTCAGGTCATGCTGCATATGTACATGGGCTGCTTTAGTTTCTGAGGAATAGCAAATGGTGCTGAACACTGTACAACTATCAGCAAATATGCCCACTTCTGACCTTATGATGGAGGGAAAGTCAGTGATGAAGCAGCTGCAGATGGTTGAGCCTGTGACCCTAATCTGGGGAACTCCTGCAAAGATGTTCTGTGGCCTGTGGGTTATCGCATGGATAATTCTGTGGTTTATTAAAAAAAAAACTTTATCATCATGTGCTTTAATATTACCACCTACATATTAAGCTGCTGTTGTGGAGTATCTCTGGGTTGTGGCTATCTCAGATATACCAAAAACTGCTTATTCCAAGTAAGGCTCTTCAATTCCTTATGCACTGCAACATTCTTCCTTCAAATAATCTAAATAAAGTTCTGTACATAAAAGGTTATCAAATACAGTTTTTTTTTTTGTCCAGCATCTAGCACCTCTCTCTTCATATGCTCACTCTAGACTTATCTTCTTTTGTACAGACATCAGACCATGTGATTCATCAAAATTCACAAAAATCTAGTTTTGCCATAAGTTAAATTACCAATTAGGTGAACTTTTGAACTGTGGGTCCCACTTATGAGCAGGATCAAATTGCAAACTCAATATATGAAAGAATCCTACATCCAGTATGTGGCCTCAGTTGTATACTTGAACAAAGTTACGAAAGATTAAAGAAGTACCTAACTCCCTACATCATCCAATGACCCAATATATCAATGCTAAGTCCTGTTAGCTCATGCTTTCGTGGATATCTTTTGCACATAATCATTACATAAATTGAATGATGTATTTTCAGGAGTTCATTTCTATTTACACTGTACTTAATAAACATTGCTTTCAATCATTAAAACTTTTTTGAACCCAGTTTAAATATCAGAGGAAATATTAAACAATTATTTTCTGTCAAAGGATACAAAAAATAGTAACACTTGGTGATGCTTAATGGCTCCCAATAATCCAATCAAAGCAATGAAGAAAAGAAAGATTCCAACTCCAATCACTCCTGCGACAACAGAGAAGCTTGTAACAAGTCCAAAGGTTTTACCCCATGCTGCAATTCCAATCAGCAACAGGCTCACCAGCTGTAAAAAGAAAGGCGTAAGTTCAGAATTACAGACAGCAACCTTTAACACATTAATCCAATAAAGTTATAATCAAAAGCTAACAGTATAGGCTCTTGTAGCTCAGTGGTAGTGTCCCCAGCTCTTGTCAGAATCCCCAAGTTACATTTCAGCTGTTCCAGAGGTGTGTCGTAACACAGATTAATTAAAAGTACCTATAGGTTAACAGTAATCTTTTAGAGCCCATTGTGTTTATGTTAGATCTTTGCTGGAACAATCCAAAACTAATCTCCCTTCCCAACATTAAATTTGGATTCAAATGTTGTTCCAAACCTCCCCTCAAATGATGCAACTATTTCTGCTTCAACCAGTTTGTGTGGCAAAGCATTCTCTGGTTTCTAATGACACTAATAAACGTTCTATTCCCTCCCCTGCCTATCAGCATTTTATTATGGTATTCTCTTGCCCAACTCCCAACAGGAGAAAAAATTCTTTCCCTATTCACCATCAAAACTACTGAAAAATTTCTAGAGCGTTGTATTAAAACTTACCTTAATCTGTTCCGATGGAAATAGTTCTGGTAGCTAAAGTCTCATTCCCAACTAGTTTCCCCACTTGGACATCATCTTGGAAATTCTATGTTGAATAGTCTTAATTATTTTATTATGCGTTTCCTAATGTTATGTCCTGCACAGTGCCCTACACATTAACCACAGTCTGTCTACAATCACCTTTACTCTTCTACCTTTAAATTTAGACCATTTAAATTCTACTGGTCTTTATCTGCAAGCTCTATCTGCATTTGCAATTTCAGGGAATTATGTATTTGAACCCATCAGTCTGTTGATCCACACCTTTTAGTATTTTTTATTAAGTATATAGTCATATTTGTAGTCTTTCTTTCCATAATGCATTACCTCACACTTATTTACATTACCTTCCATATTTCAAGAACAATATACTAACTTGCGCACAAATATTTTACTTTTCTAGCATTAGCAATTTAAGATTATGTACTAACATCTCTACACATTGACAGCAAACGGGGATCCAATTTAGGACATGTCCAAACCTCCCTCAATCCAGGTAACAGAATTCACTTCAACTCAGTTTCCTTCCTATCAACTCACTTTGTATCTAACAAATTACATTTTTTCTTACATCACACTCTTGACTCTTCCAACAAGACATTTTATAATCCTTTATGATTTTTCAGCTGATCACATATGCATATTGTCATGCATTCTCATTACTATCCCAAATGGCAATTTCTTCAATGCTGAATTATCAAACAGAAATTGGCTTCAAGAAATATGTACATTTTTTCTGTGTTAAATTAACCATTTCTAATCGCTTATAGATCTTCTTAAACTATGGATTAAATTATTCTTCTTTTTTTAAAAAAAAGGGAAAACTCAATTCCAAGGCTAATTTGGAAGTCCAATGTACAACTTAGTTCCTATCCATTTAACAGACTTCACATGTACGTAAATATCCAATACATGCACATGGTTATGACTTTTAATAATATATTTTAACTGATATTTAGCCTTACTTGCTACCGACTGATCTAAAAATTTCAAGAATTGATTAGTATCATTGTTTATAATGGAATGAGTGGCAAATAAATATTTTAAATTCTCGAAGGAGGAGTCATTGATGAAGTGCTTTATTTAGTAACAACATGTATAAAGAAGCTTAATATCAAAGCAAAATCTAAGTGGAAGGTTTTAACACAGAAAAAAAAATCCCCATTCCCATTGATGTAGAAATAATCATTGTTTCCCTCAAAGCATTACTAAGACTATTTACAGCAGTCTTGCTTTGACACAATAAAAAGAGGTCATTGTTATCTTGTTTGCTATGGGAGATGAAGTACAAAAGGTACCAAGCAACATGATGTTATAATTTATCCACAGACTGAGGACTCAAATAACAATGTAGTGCTTAGTACTATACAGTAACTTGCCAAGAATTATAACGTATAATTACTGTTTTACATGGTTTTGGTAAAATTAATTACACTATGTTTATATGGGAAAATGTCTATAAATCTGACGTAATAGTATATCCTGGAAAGTTCTTTTTGGATTTCTTTTTCTAAAAATTAGTCACTGGTCTTGACCACGGTTCCTCTTTGCTGCACTTGCGGCAGCAGTGTCTTCATATGCTTTGCGTTCACCTTCTGGAATTTGTCTCAAACTACTCCACCTCTTTCTTTCACGACATCCGTCGTAACCCATGCTTTTCATAAAGCCTCAGAACATCTCCAATAGCTTTTTCATTGGTTTGATGTCCCTTTTATCCCCCCTGTTGTTCCTTGAAGGGCTGCAGGATGTCTTTTCATGCTAAAGGCAATTATAGAGAAATAAGTTTTGCTCTGCTTATGCACTTTTGTACATGTTCTTCTCAACTGTAAAATGTTCCTCAAACTTCTCCAAATGATAATTCAGGTGGTATTTCTTTTCTTCCTTACCACAAGGAATATCTTTCACTCTTAAACACTTCTTCCAATTTTGCTTATATTGCAAACTTTCCCTATGCCCTTTTCTCGTACATATAAATCAACTTTTTCCACGCTTACCAAATTATCGCTTTTAATCTTATTTAATCTGTTAATTTTAAGCCCTCAACTTCCACTCCTGTTCAAGCATGATAAAAAGACCTATGCCCTAATTTGGTAAATATTCAGGACACTCTAACTTAACAAAATAACCTTAAAAACTGTCCATTTCTTTTTCTTAGCAGTTAGTATTTACATACTAAACCTCACCAGTGGCCAAGAGAAATGCATGTACAACTTTTCACATTATATCATTCCACCTCATTGTCCATGGCAAAGTACGGCACTGCACTCTGTAATCAATAGAAAAACAAGGCTGTCTCTAAACCTATGTGCCTTTTGTAAGCTAGTCCAAATAAGCCCAATGGTTAGATTGGAGTGAGATTTGAAAAAAAATTGATTTAATTTACACAACATTCCATTACTTAATTATTGGTTAAACTGTATTTCACCATTCCTGCCCATGATTGGACTCAATGCAGTCATGCTGAATATACTGCGAATCTAATAACTTTTAATTATATGCAAATAGGATGCATCCACTAATTGGTAGATCTGTCCAAACAACTACACTTTTCAAAAACTAAAGCTTAAAATGTTTTCACAATCATGCAATTTCAACCAGATGTGCACCCTGCAGATGAGGAGGAATAGAAGGATACTTGCAAGCCAAGAGGTGACTGCACCGGGATAGGTAAAGAAGCCTAGATAAAGGTAAAGAGATGCACTGATAACAACCTCGGAGTGAAAGTAACTAAAAACACTTCCAAGAAGCTACATGATGGGAAAGTACTGTCAATCAAAGACAGCAGAGCATTCAAAATGGATGAAAAGACCAAGACAAAGAACCATAGTCATAGTCACAGAAAATGCCATTCATTGCTGCTTAGAGAGATTACACTGTTGTGGGAAAGACAAAAAACCTGATTGAGGCAAAAAAAATCAGAAAGTAGCAGAAATGCTGAGGCAGCTAGGCGTGGACAATAAGTGCAACCCCAGCCAGAAACACCCACAGTGAATGACAGAATACCAAAACTTTTTGTAACTTGACTGAGATTTTTGTATAGCTGAAACATGATTTCTGTCCCTTTGTACTACATTACACTCCATCTTAATGGCCAGTGTTTCAATGACCTTTGGATATCTTCTCCATTGCTTAATTGTATTTTCACAATCTACATACCAGGAATCACCATTTCTCTTTGGGCTTGTGACTTTATCTTTTCAATATTTAAAATCCCATTCTGTTCTTTTTTTTAACATCTAATCTAACTCCTGTGAAAGACCTCAACACTGGTATTCAGTCCTTTCAGCTTTGCTCATTCACTTAAATTTACCAATACTTCTTCAGAAATTGTTTGATCTACATTGTTTGCAATGATGGCTATTATGTCGGCAGCAAATTTGGATAGGAGACTTCCATTGTAATCATCCAGGTCCTTGATTAATACAATGAATAACTGGAGCCCCAAAGATTCTTGCAGGTGACCATTAAAGGAATTCCTGCTATTCCTTGTTCATTATCCCTACACTCCTTCTCCCTCTGCTCCATTTGCTTTAGAACTATTTATCTACATTAATTTTTCCACCAGAGCCCTTCCCTGTACTTCCTAAAGTCCTTGTGGCTGCCTACTTAACACCATTCCATTAGGACCTTAGTCCCAACTTTGTTCAACTGAAAGTACAGATCCTTCTTCTTCTTCCAGTGTTGTTGCTTCTGTTCCATAAAATGAAACCATTATTTCTCACATTCCTTCTGGCATTTTCCTGATTTATTTATCTGTGCACTAATTTGGACATGGCTCAGGTAATAATCCACAGATCATGACCCTGGCATTTCCCTGCATTCTCCAAACAGGATCCCTTGTCTACCCTTTCCCACATTGATCTCACCAATACTCTTTCAAATTAGTTCCTTACTTCTATGTGTGCATCCCAGCCATTCTTACTGTGAAGTCTTAAGTCTGTACCAAGTGGCTACTCCCAGTCAGGACAACAGTAGACAAAAAAAAAAAAATGGGCCTCAAAAGGTCTGAAGTTCTTTCTAATCTAGCTGCATAATCATAGCCAAATAATTACTTCAAATGATTTCTCTTTCTCTTCCTGAAATATTATCTCTGGTGTGTGCAAGGAGCAATCTTTTCTCCACACTACTCCCCCCACCCCCCCAACGTCTCATTGAGAAATTTCTTCGTACTGATATGATTCAAAGCCAGAGCATTAGTTTTCATACGCATGCTGATAATAACTAGCTCATCACCAACTTTCTCAACTCAACCACTATTGCAGAATTATCAGACAGCTTCTCTGATATCCAATATGGTTCAGCAGAAATTTCCTCCAACTAAATATTGCAAAGGCAGAGGCCAGTGTTTTCAGTCCCTGCTCCAAACTGTAGTGCCCAACTACTAACTCCATCCTTCTCCCTGGCAACAGTCTGAGATAAGTCAGTCTCTTCACAATGTTGGTGTCATATTGAATCCTGAAATAAACCTACAATCTCTCTTTATGCCATTCCCTAAGACCATCTATTTCCATCCCCATAACACCAGTCAGCTTCACCCACCGCAGCTCAACTGCTGCTGAAACCATCATCCGAACCTTTGTTATCTCTAGGCTTGACTATTCCAACTTACACATGGAAGGCTTCCCACATTCTACTATGTGAACTTGTAGTCGCTTAGAACTCAGTTGCCCATGTCTGAACTCTTAGCAAGTCCCATTCCCTACCAGCCCCATGTTTGAATGGTTCCTAGTCGAGCAACATCCTGACTTAAATTCTCATCCTCATATTCAAATCCATTCAAGTCTTGTACCTCCCCATCTCTCTGATGACTTCCAACTCCACAATTCTGAGATACCTCCTGTGAAATTGGGCATTTCATTTCATTAAAGGTATTGTATAAATAAAATATATTGTTGTTAAGTTGAGAGATGAAACATGGCTAAAATTCTCACTTTAGATCACTATTCGGCAATTCTTGCTGGAACTGCACACCTGGTGATTGGTTAAGCTTCAAAGTGGTTGAGTAGCTTGCTGAGACTTATCATTAATGAATCATGTTTTTTTGAGATGAGTCACTGCCTTCAGGAAAGAGGAGGAGTAAGCCAGGGATAAATGAAAACCAGGACACATCGCCTCTTTCAATTTTTATTTTCCAATGTATCCTACTAGAAACGCTTTTATAAATCAGCACATTTTTTTACTTGAAACATATTTCTTGAAGTTAATTCAGATGAAGCTGACTATTATTTTTGCCATACTAAGAAGGTGTACTGCGCTTCAGATTTCTGGGCCCTACAACTGAGCACCACAAGATGAGACACATTGAGTGGGTAATGTGTTTTGTGGCCCAGAATGCATTCAATTACATAGCTGCCGTATAAAACCTGTGCAGCAAGTATGCATAAAACTGGTAATATAGTCTCCATTTCATGAATAAGCTGAGCTTTCAATATTGCAGCTGAAATTACTATACACCCCTTTAATTACTCCAAACATACAGTTTAATTTATTTCCCTGGTTAGCCATCTCATTCTAACAGAATCACCTTTCAGCATACCATTGTTGATTTTTGCAGTTGGTGGGGACAATTTAAGCAATACAGAAGTTGTATTTTAAATCATAAATAAATCATAGCCCATTGTGAACATTAGCACAGTAATGTGTATTTCAGGATTAAGTTTTGAATTATGGTTGAATTTATTATTGATTACATTGACAGAAGGTTAGTTTGTTGCTAAGCTTGGTGCGACAATATCATATGTTCCTCCATCAAAAATAATTGGCTTTTTCTTTCATCTCAGTTGTGGATCAATCTGTGAATCACTTGTGTCTTAATCACAAGATTTTAAGTTCAATTGGTGCTCAAAATCAAAGCCAACACTCCAGTGGAGTATCATGGAGCCAAGGATGCATCTTTCAGATTAAGTGTTACACTGAGGTCCCATTTACCCACTCAGGCAAATTCACAAAACCCTGTAGCACAAGTTTGAGGAACAGCAGGAGAGTTTTCCCTGGTGACCAAGCCAATCTTATCTTTCAACCACCATCATACTAACAAAGATGATATAGTCATTATCACATTGCTGTCTGTCAGATAACTGAGCGTAAGTTAACTGCCATGTTTCCTACATTATGGCAATAACCAACCTCTCAAAAAAAATACTTCATTGGCTGTAATGGACTTTGAGATGTCAGGAAAAAGCACTATATAAATGCGAGCTTTTCATTTCTTTTTTCAATGCAGAATCCCTCTATAAACTGTAAGAAAATCTACCCCACACAGTAATAGGGCTTCACAAGCACAAATGATGTATGTGTACGTTGCCTTTAAGAAAGTTCACCTTTAAGAACTCATTATGCTAAATGTACACAATGTTGTAACTCTGCCTGGCACTTAGTCTCTGACAAACAATTGATTATTAAACCATTATTAAAATGACATGCCTCACTTCATTTCTTACTTGTAGCCATCTCAACTTTGCAATTGCACCATTAAAAAGACACTCAAAGTAAACAAGCAAGGGCTCTAAACTACTTTAGAATTAGGAACATTTCAAGGCCTCTGAAGAATTTTTACAAAATGATATACACCTGTTTATTATTGCAATACAAACTTTAGTGGAAATAATAAGGGGGTCTGTGGTTCAGTGGTAGTGCCCCCACCCCCAAACTAAGAGGCCCAATTTCCAGTCCCACTCGCCCAGAGGTGTGTAGTAACATCTCTGAACAGGCTGATTAGAAAAATAGGTTAAATTAAAAGTGTGGAAATAATAAGGGGCTCTGTGGCACAGTGGTAGTGTCCCTGGCCCCCTGGACCAGGAGGCCCAAGTTCCACCTGCTCCAGTGGTGTGTAATAACATCTCTGAACAGGTCGATTTAAAAAAAAGTGGAATTAGTGTAACCACTCCTTCATTTTTTCCAGTCATGAAAGCATTGATTATAACTTGTGAATGTTTTTCTGTAACATATAATCAATAACTTGAAGTCTAATCCTGAAACATGTTCCTGTACTAATCTTTACAATGAGCTATACAATGTACAGTGTATTCAAACCATGAAATATAATTTCTTTGTTGCGTTAAAATGTCCCACTCTGTTTGCAAATGCTCTATATTTTGGCTGCTAAAACTGCCCTGCATCATTATTCATTAAAACATTTTCCAATATATTAAATTGCGTAGCCTTGGTGTTTAGCAAATTATGGTAAAATACGATTACAAGATCAACACTGGGCCACAAAATGATTTTTTGAAATAAGCACAACTCTTTAGTTGTGTTGAGAAACAAACATCAGGTCCAATGTGCACCTAACTTGCATCACATGAACGTCCACCTGGCTGAGCAGGAAAATAAAAACATCAGCAAGAATTCTTGGTCTGGAGCTCTAATTCAGTGACCCATGCTGAAATTTACTGTTGAGGAAATGATATACTTCATACAGTAAAACAACTCCCAGATTGCCACTTTTAACCTTGAACATGTCTTTCTTTTTCTTTTAGTGCTTATAACTTCTTATTTATTCACAATCTTCCTCATGTACTTTTATTTTTTGGTAAACAACTTCACACAAACCTACAATTCTGTAGTAATTACATCACAACACCTCAAAGATTGTATACACCAACAAGTGTGTTGCTGGGAATCAAGTTTACAGAAATTCAGATTATAGCAGAGCTACTGAGATAGCAAGAACTGCAGATACTGGAATCAGAGATAACACAGCATGGAGCTAGAAGAACACAGCAGGAAAGTTGACATTTCTCGTCGGGACCCTTCTTCTTTCTGAAGGGTCCCAACCTGAAATGTCAACATTCCTGCTCCTCTGATGCTGCCTGGCCTGCTGTGTTCTTCCAGCTCCATAGTGTGTTATCTCTAGAGATACTAAATGGCTGTTTTGTATCAGTCTATACTCCTGTAGATGATGCTTACATTCCTTCAGGAAGTCAAATTGCTGCATGTCACAGAAAAATTTCCAGACTTTACTTGGTGTATTTTGAGCTCAGCCTCCGTATTGAGCCTATTTTCGGACGACCCTTTCACTATGATGGAAGCGAATGTTTTTTTTTAAAAACTGTTATGCTTAGCTTCAACACTTTTTTTCTTTACTGCAGACTTATCTTTTGACTTGAAAACAAACTCTTTCTTTCCACAAATGCTGATAGACCTGCTGAGCTTTCCAGTATTTTCTATTTCAGATTTCCATCATCCACAGTATTTTGCATTTAATACTCTCCACCTTATATGATTATTTAAACTTCAGTGCTCCCATTAGCTTTTATCGTTTCATGGGTTACTTGTATCTCCACCCCTGCTTCCCTCTATATGTCCTTATTCTCGGAAGAATTGAGGTATTCATGAAAATAAATGATTGTGCTCATATCCTGCCACCAAGCCTCAATTTTCCTGTGAACCTTCCTTATTTCCTATGCATGGAATTATGCCAGTCAAAAAAAGTTTGTATTGTCCAGCATGTTGTGAACTATCCTTCATGTGGTTGTATATGCCATCAGTGTATTTCTCTCCATGTCATTTAGCTCTACATGAATAATTGCTGATGAGTTCCTATCTGTCCCTGGCAATACATTTCTGACCTTTCCTCAGTATCTACGGTTGTAGTTCAAGATTAACAAATCATCATTCCATATATATTGCCCCTACAATATACATCCCTATTCATTTTCCTGAGCAGCAATTATCTACGACCGGAATCTGAGACGTAAAAACACTTGTTTGCCTAGATTGCCCTCTCTGGTTTTCTAATCATCTTCGGGGAAATTCTCTTTTCAATTTTGGATAGTGTTTGGAATCTCTTGGAGGGTAATTACCCAGGGCATTTACCAGCCTTGCTTATTTTACCAATGTTAATTCATTCAGTGCCTCTAATTACTCAGCTTGCTTCAGTATTTGTCCTTCTGCCATGACAACACTGTTCCTTTTTGTACTGGTCTCCAGCTCTAATGTCTGATTGTTCACTCATGCTCTGAATTAGCCTAGCCCTAGTGCTTCACTGAGATGACTCACATTGAATTTATTACAAATTCTCACGGTTACTGTCTTTCCCTTTTGAATGTATTACAAATGTTCACTTCTGTCTACCCCGAAAGTCTTAAAAAGCAAGGTACAGGGCCTATCAATTTTGTACCTTTACCAGAATTGCCATCTACATCCTAAACATTTCATACCATGTTTGTGTGAATTTGACTGCAATTCAGTTAATTGATTTAATTTTGCCACTTGCCATTTCAAAAATTCAATAGTTGGCTTGCTTCCATTTTACAATCATCACTTTCCAACTGAATAGCTGTGTGCACTGTTTCCATGACAACTTTAAAACCAGTTACTTTCAGATGTGGGTCTTTTGCTCAATGAGAGGGGAAACAAAGCAGAAATCTGTAAACAAGCTGCAGACAAGGAAGTCAAAAGGATGTGACACTTTCCAAAAACTGATTTCCTATCTTTCTTCAGAATTACAGTAACTGAAGCCTTTGCAAGAATTGCACAATTTAACTGCCCCTTTCCTGAAGAAAAGTAATGTAAATATCAATGCAGATGTTAATCTTTTACTTTAAAAGTCCTTTTGAATATTCATATAAACAGCTTAATATGCAGCCTGAACCATTTTCTTACACAATTTTCAATATCCTATAGCTAAAAATTGTAGTTCAGCATGCTTCTAATGACATGATAGAAAATGATTACCAATTATTCAACATTAATTACAAATTAAATTTCTTTTTTACAGAAGTTCAAACTTAGGTATAGAAATAAAGCCATATGACCACTATACGAGTCTCAGCAAGCAACTGGAAATTCTGTTCTCTGTGAATAATAACTCTGGTATGAATATCACCTACTGAAACCAACGTATGAATTGACCGGGCTCGCTGCGAAAAACAAAACAAAAACTACTTTCGTTGCGCATAAGATCATGACAATATACCAGATTTCATACAGAAATTTCAAGACTGTAGCGAACCAATTGTTTCACACACAATTACAAACTGCGCCTGAACCATGTGACATTTGGCTGAATTGTTTTTTAGGAAATGTAGGTCACTCCGATCATTGAGGATGTGGTGCCAAAATCAGGCGGTACGATTTTTGATCGTATTATTCATTAAAAAAAGACCACCGTTGATGGTGTGAGACATGGCGCTACTTCTGTTCTCCAACTGTATCATTTTGCTAGCTGTCTGAAACCCGTACGATGAACTGCAGCCTAAAATTTTCATCCTTTCTGCAATACACTTGAAACAAAATGACGAAATCTTCCACAAGAGGTTAATATTTGCAGGTACATAACCACCAGTGCTAAATGATACGTGTACACGCCCAAGCTCACAGCTTCCCGAATATTTGACTGTTCATGCAAAAGCATTGCCAGGAATCGTTTAAGTACACAACACGTCCTGTACCTTCACTGGGCGGGGGGCGGGGTACAGAAATAGTGGATTTTTTTTTCCGAAAACCACATGGACAACAAAGCAAAAAGAAATCAAAAATCGTAACCCAGAGTGATAGTGTAAGACTTGAACGCAACAGACAAGCGAAAACAGGATCACCGAACAATTTCCCCTGTAAGAAATACACCGAAGACAAAAGCGCTTTAAAATTGTCATTAACCGCAAATTAAAAGGAGCAGAAGAAGAATTATATTGCGGCAGAGAAATGATATTATCATCCGTTTCGCTCGAAACCCAGCGAGAATGCTGCCATATGTCTTTCTGTGTGGTGCCCTCTCTCACAGACACAAGGCTGGGTGTCTCGGTTACTCACAATGTACAGCAGGTTCAGGATACACAGCGAGTTCTTGGAACAGGTGAATCCGCCGCAAACCATCTTCAACGACGAAGCCCCAGCAGCTGATCAGCCCCGAGGAGGAGGAGGAGGAGGGAGAAGGGGAGACAAGTCACCGAGCCGCTCGGCTGTCCCAGTGTTTCTCAAGGCAACCTCACTATTGGCTTGAAAATGCCGCAAAGCCCGCAGCTCGCACTGTCAGAATGCAGGATACACAGACAGCGAGAGAGAGAAAGCAGCAGGAGCGGTCAATGCGCAAGCGCTGCCGCCTGCGATCAGCTGACTCCTGGGTTGGGGTGTGTGTTGGGCTGAGCCTCCAGCTGAGAGAGAGAGAGAGAGATAGAGACGTTCAGAGACAGAGAGAAGGACAAAGACGAAACCACAGCCTGCTGAGGGCAGGGGACATTCAGCAGTGCCAGGGAAATGTCAGCACTTCCAGCTGACCTGGTATATCAGGAAGCAAAGCTATTGGAAATCTGCAGCGTCTCATATTATTTTAATTTGCACATATATCAGAATGAATTACATGTTTCTGTCAAAAAACTGATTAGCCACCAATGCCTAAATTGGTTATTGCTATTGTATGAATATCAGGAGCAGGTTTTCTGGGAGACATAGACTCTTGCAGTGGGACCTGGGTGTCCTTGTGCACCGGTCGCTGAAGGTAAGTATGCAGGTGCAGCAGGCGGTAAAGAAGGCAAATGGTACGTTGGCCTTCATTGCAAGAGGTTTCAGGTACAGGAGCAGGGACGTGTTGTTGCAGTCAGACGGGGCCTTGATGAGGCCATACCTAGAATATTGTGTGCAGTTTTGGTCTCCTTTTCTGAGGAAGGATGCTCTTGCTCTTGAGGGAGAGCAGCAAAGGTTTACCAGGCTGATTCTGGGGATGGCGGGACTGATGTATGAGGAGAGATTGACTAGGTTAGGATTGTTTTTGCTAGAGTTCAGATAAATGAGGGGGGAATCTCATAGAGACTTATAAAATTCTAACAGGACTGGACAGGGTAGATGCAGGGAGGGTGTTCCTGATGGTGGGTGTGTCCAGAGCCAGGGGTCACAGCCTGAGGATTCAGGGTAGATGGTTTAGGATGGAGATAGGAGACATTTCTTCACCCAGAGAGTGGTGAGCCTGTGGAATTCATTACCACAGGAGGTAGTTGATGCCAAAACATTGAATGTATTCAAGAGGTGACTAGATATAGCACTTGGGGCAAATGGAATCAAAGGTTATGGGGAGAAAGCAGGATTAGGCTATTGAGTTGGATAATCAGCCATGGTCGTGAAGAACGGCAGAGCAGGCTTGAAGGGCAGAATGGCCCCCTCCTATCTTCTATGTTACTATGATTAAAGACTAGACACCATTACTTATGTGAGCTGACAAACATTTATGAATTGTTCACACTATGCATAGAGGCATAGTTGATTTCGATTCCACTAGAATATTCTTCCATCAGATCCCAGTCCCATGGGATTTGACATAACTGATAATACAGTCTAGCAATAACATATAGCTATTAATTCCATGTACACCACCCCAAGTATTTCATTCTATCTGTAAATGATCCATATTATCTGACAAATCCCTTCCCTTAAATTCACTGATACCATTCCTGAGTCATAGAGATAGTCACTGTTAGTCTGATCACATTGCCCAATCATGCTCTCATCTCTTTGAAAGAGACCTAGGATCAGTGTCTTCCTGGAGATCCATCCTGTGAGTTGGTCAACCTGACTTCCCAGTCATCTGGATACTTGACCCTGTCCTATAAAGATCTTCTGCTGGTACATACAGATCTCCTTCTGAGAAACCCCTGATCAGTATGTACAATTTAAGATGGGACGAATTAATTGGCTTTCTAATATTGATTCTGGACCCATTGACTCTCCTAGCTGAAGTTTTAATCACCTTACACCCTAGATGAAAATTGTCGTTCATGTTTCATCAATTTAATAGTTCTTTGAAGAAGTAATATATACTGTAAACAGGAACGCGTGGCCGTACTATACTTGGATTTCCAAAAGCAATATGATATAATACCACAAAGGTTATTGCAGGAAATAAAAGCTCATTGTTTAGGGGGTAATATATGAGCATGGTTAGAAGATTAGCTATCAACAAAAAAAAACAGAATACTTACCAATGGGTCTTTTCTGATTGGCAGCATGTGACAATGGAGTCCCAAATGGATCTGTACTGAGGCCTCAACTTTTTAAATTTGCATTAATGACATAGATGATGGGAGTGAAGTCATGATAGCTAGATTGGAAGATGACACCAAGATAGGGAGAAAAGTATCTTGTAAAGAAGACATTAGGAAGTTGCATATGAATAAAGATAGGTGATGTGAGTGCACAAAAATCTGGAGTATAATGTGGGAAAATATGACTCCATCTACAAGTTTGCTGATGACACAACTGTTCTAGTTTGATTTCAAACAGTGACAAGACAGAACAGAGGAAAGAGATTGTGTGCTTAGCGGCATGGTGCAAAGATAACAATCTGCACCTCAACATCATCTCCATCAGTCAGCAAAATGAAATAGCTGGTCATTGACTTCAGGAAGTAGAGTGGAAGGCATGCCTCTTCTGGAGCTGAAGTGGAGATGGTTGACAGCGTCAAGTTCCTGGGAGTGATGATCATCAACAATCTGTACTGGTCCACCAAAGTCAATGTGATGGTCAAGACAGCAGAATAATGTCTCTACGTCCTCAGGAGGCTATGGAAATCCAGCATGTCCACAAGGACTCTTACCAATCTTTATAGAGGCATCCTAGAAAGCATACTATCTGGATGCATCACAGCGTGGTATGACAACTGCTCTTCCCAAGACCGCAAGAAACTACAGAGTTGTGAACACAGCCCACTCCATCACGCAAGCCAGCCTTCTATCCATTGACTCCATCTACACTTCCTGCTGCCTCAGGAAAGAAGGAGTGGGATGCTCCAAGGGTCGGTGTGGACTTGTTGGGCTGAAGGGCCTGTTTCCACACTGTAGGGATTCTATGATCTCTATGACATCTGGCTTGTATGTCCTTTTAAAGAGTCTGTTTTTCTTAAATGTTTAATATGTCTATAATTTATTTGGAGCTTTAATCCATTGTCATGACATATGACACCATTCCTCTTTTTCTTACATCCTTTACGGCATCATTGACTTGAGCTATTCCTTAATTTGCAATAATTAGTTCAAGCAAAATTTCAAGCAAGTGAAAAAGCTTTAAATTTATACAGGAAGAGCTGAATCTTAACTCCCAATAAAGACATTGTGTCAGATTATAAAAGTCAGGAACAGAAATAACAAATCCATTCATGGGAAGCAGGTTGGTCATTTAAATATTAGAAAGAATCTCTCTACCTTGATTTGTCAGCCTGTTTTGTGGACAGATGGCGTCAGGAATTCAACAACTGGAAGGATCTCAGAATGGCTGAACATCTATTAGACTCCTGCCCTCTCAGCAACAATCAAACCCAATAAAGTTTACATCATCGTTTCAGAACTTGATTGTCTGTGAGATTTTTTTTCATAAGTAGTCAATTTAAATGTAGCTTGTGCTTATTTAGCCACAATAACACACTTTTGCCAAATTAGTTTAAATACTCCCCAGCAGCACTAGGAAAACGTCGTACAAGGAATTCAACTAAGTTCTGTTCAGCTGCAGCCCACTCAATCTCTTCTCCCCCAGTGCTGGCTACAATATCCCAAGGATCTAATGTCCTTCTGCACAACTTTCCAGCAATTCAGTGATCTGCTATATCTTTCTGTTACTGTACTCTTTTGTACAGATTACTGAGAGTAATGTAGAAATAATTATTTTTGAGGTCTCCTCCTCACTATCTTCCTACCTAGCTGCTTGAATTCTGACTGCAGAACCACATCCCTCCTTCAGTGTGGACCATAATTGCTGGCTGCTCACCATGTAGGGGAGTAATTTAAATCAACACTCAACACAGGTTCTGATCAATACTTCAAGCAGATTTTGCTACACTGTGGGGAGACAATCTCACCTGGAACACCAGTTAACTTCTCCAATGAAACAAAGGATACAAACACTTCATGTATATTTATTCATGTTACATCCTTCCAGTATGAGCCAATCACATCATGTAACATCATATTGCATGTTCATTCATTTGTCAATTTAAAAGACAAAGCAATGGCCTTGTCACAGCTATACATACACATAACAGGATATCTGTTGTATGCAAGTAACACCTGTGTCTCAAGATTTGTGAACTCCGTTCTTACCTTTATCTTATACTGGCATCTGTTATGTGTGAGTCTGGTCAGCAAAAGACCCATTTATACTTTTTCCTTTATTACTAACTACATTTCCACTGTCTCGCTGCTAACTTTTTCACCACCAGCTAGAAACTGTAATTGTAGCCCCTTCGCACTGTCAAGGTGGTCTGCAGCCACCAGTGATATCTTCAACCATAGTACCAAGGAATCATCGTAGATTCTCTTCTGTGGCTGCAGAAGATCCTAACTATTCCTTTAACTCCTGATTAACCTATCACTATTGCTGTTCCAGACTTTCTTGTACCCACCTGAATAACTGACCCACCCATTGCACCATGGACTTGGCTCTAGCTACACTTTGCAAATGATTCACCACTTGCAACAGTATGCAGTACTAAATACTGGTTGGAGAATGAAATATATTCAGGGGATTCCTGCACATTGTACTCATTCCTTTTTGAGTCTCTGCTGATCATTCATGCATGTTCTGCAAGCAGATCCCTAAGATGCAAGGTGACCATGTGTTTTTTTGTAAAATTCATTCACTGGCTGAGCCAGCATTTATTTCTGATCCGTAGTTGTCCTGAAGAATGTGGTTGTAAGCTGCATTCTTTAACTACTGCAGACCATTTGCTATAGACCCACAATGCCTTCACGGAGAGAGTTCCTTTTCTGGATTTTGACCCAGCAACACTGAAGCAATGGCAAAACTGAAGCATTGGCAATATATTTCCAAGTCAGGATGGTAAGTGTCTTGAAAGGGAATTTGCAGGTGTTGGTGTTCCATTTTTTGGAAGGTGCTGTCTAAGAAGGCTCGGTGAATTTCTGCATCTTGTAGATGGTAAACATTACAGTTACTGAGCATTGGTATTGGAGGGAATGTATGTTTGTTGCTGTGATACCAATCAAGTGGGCTGCTTTGTCTTGGGTGGTTAGCACGCTTATTGAGTGTTTTTTGAGCTACACATCTGCAATTGGGAGTTATTCCACCATATTCCTGACTTGTGCTTTGCAGCTGGTGGACAGGCTTTGGAGAGTCAGGAGGTGAGTTGCTTGCTGCAAGTTTCCTCGCATCAATGCCTGTTGACCCAATTGAGTATTCTTGTCAGAGACAGGATGACAATATAATATGTCACATCAAAGATAATGGTTCAATTCTCAATCACCTTCATTAGGTAGTAATTACTTCCATGGGTTAGTTTACTGAAAATAATAAAATATGTAATTAGTTATTAAGCATATATTATACTAACTATATGTGAAGCGTGCAGACCTGCAGCAGATGAACTGCCAGACAATCATTTTTTTGTATATACAGGACAATATTGATTATATAAAGGTTAACTCTTTTAAAGGCAAGGTACACATACATCATTGTTCTTCTTTCCAATGAAATGTTTAATTATTTACAACAAAAATGAGCCTCTGCGTCTCCATGACATGTACGTAATTTGTTGATACATTCAGATCTCATGATGGCGATTTTGTCTGGAGTGTCATTAATCATCCACAGTTGTTCGGTGATATTGTCTGTCATTCCTATTTGTGTTTAGAATATCGCACTTAATAAAATAGTACTGGGAGGCAGTTGGAAAACTGGACCAGTCCCAAGATGTCCTTGATTCCTTCTCACCATTGTGCAGTTGTATGTATGGACTTTATAGGATCTGGGTTCTGAGCACATTCACCTTGCCTAGCTGCCATATACCTTCTGTCGAGTCCTGAATACAAACTTGCTGTTCTATTTGTAATTTTGACAATCTTCTTTTTGCATTTTTATTGTGCACATTAGTCATCTTCTCTTGCAGGTTTATAAGCTGATTGAGTTT
>NC_063333.1:84802861-84827861 GCF_021869965.1 Rhincodon typus
CTGACCAGGTCTGGCCAGTTCCCAACCAGTAGCCATCTTCACTCTAGGCCCGCTGTCCATGCCCACTCCTCTCCGGGCCACTGGCAGAAGAGGGAAAAAAGACATGAGAGAGAGGGAAAACAAAAGAAAAGGAATGGAAGAAATGGACAAGCTTCAGCTGGAGCGTCCTACTCCGCTGCCATCTTGTTTAATCGTTATGTAGGCAAATGTAAAAACTGGGTTTTAGCACTTACCCATCTTTTAAGAGTCTAATTTGTTCACCACCTGCATTAAACCATTTCTAAGGTTTCATTTCAACAGATTATCCTTTGGCAGCGCATCAGTGCCAGAAACCTTCCAGAGGACAAGGTCAAGCATGCAAGAAGGACTGGATATAATTAAATGTCACGTGGATTATATCCTGATCCGCGGATATGCTTAGACACAATATGACATTAGAGTGAGCTATGAAGCAATACCTACAGGAAGCAGGACCTACACTCATACAAAGATAAAAATAAGTGCAGGAACAGGGGTAACGGTAAGGCACTTGGCCACGTCAACCTGCTCGGCATTCAATAAGAACATGGATGATCTGATCACTTCACGTTTTCACCTACCCATAAATAATCTTTCAGATTCTGGATTAGAAAGTGCTGTCTACCTCTCTCTCTAACTGGAAAGTTCCAAAGGCTTCCAACACAGAAGAAAAATTTTCCTGATTGTTATGATCCCAACTGATGGCTCAAACAGTCACTCGAATCCCAAAATGGAATTTGGCTTGACAGATAAAATTTTAGTTAATGGAATGGTTAGACACATGCAAACTTTATTATACAAGGCTGTAGAGATTCTTTGACAACAGAACAGAACTTTGTTACACAGAAGACAAAAATAGAAATATAAACCAAATTATCTGGACGGAAACCCAGTTTCAGAAAAATCAAATAGCACACCATAAAAACAACACCCAATACTATCAAATTACAGCAAATCAAGTCCAAAGAAATTACATCTCAAAGTTCCACTTAACTGATTTTTTCCAATTTATTTTCTATGCACTGTTCAGTCTTTTTACACAAATATCCACAGCCAAGAGTTCAGACATTTTCTGTTTCTAATAATCTGCAGGTTTCTAACCAAACACTTCTGGCCTGAAAGCTGCACAAACTAAACTACTGTTGAGGTGACCTATTCCCTCAAGTGTTCTGGAAGAAAAAAATAACTCTTGTAGAAGGGAAAATAGATCCGCTTTTATCCTAGATAACAAGGTGTAGAGCTGGATGAACACAGCAGGCCAAGCAGCATCAGAGGAGCAGGAAGGCTGACGTTTCGGGCCCAGACCCTTCTTCAGATCTCAGATTCTCCAGCATCTGCAGTTCCTACTATCTCTGAAATGCTTTTATTCTACATTAGATTTCCTCTGAAATGCCTAAAAACTTGCATTCCTTGGGGTTTCTAAACAAGAATCAATCTCTGTTAATTTTGAGCCACAAACAAGCTAATGGGCTTCAATATTTGCACTCTGCAATAAACTGCCACATTATAAACAATATTCCATTAACACACCACTAGGATCTACAGCCACTTGCCTTCTGAGCAATGTTGGATTAGATCATGGTTTCAGAAGGACTATCTAATCTTGTTTTCTTTTAAAGAAAACTTTTCATAAATGTATTCAACACTAATATGGAACTATATTGAAATCCAAACTCCAAAAAAACATTAAAAATATTTACAAATCACACACCCTTCATCACATCATCTGTTTTAAGTGGTTGACCTTTTATTTTGAAACAGTAATCCCCAGTTCTAGATTTTCCACAAGAGGATACATCCTTTCAACATCTATCCTGTCAAGATACATTTAAAATGTATAAGTTTCAACCAAGTCACTTTTTATTTTTCCAAACTCCAGAAGATTCAAACCTAGCTGTCCTAGGTTTTCAGAAAATATCATTTTACCCATTCCAGGTATTAGTTGAGAAAATCTCTGAATTACTTTCAATGCATTTATGTCCTTCCTTAAATTAAGAGGCCAATACAGGACACAATAGTCCAGATGTGGTCTCACTTGTATAACTGAAGCATTACCTCCCTGTTTTACATCCAATGGCAGAATAAGCTCAGAGTGCCTACTCTTGTCTTGTGTTTGTATGTTCATTTTCAATAATGTGTATCATGCTGTTAGGTTCTTCTGATATCCCCTGAGAGACAATGATGTACCTTAGATGTAAAAACTACCTGTTAAATACTCTGTAATAAAACTTGACTGGCAATCAATATTAAGACTTATCTTCTACCAAAGTCTTTGTGTGGGCATCTTTCCCCACTTGCTAGCAGTAGCTTGAACAAATACCAATAAGAAGGTTTGATGGCAGCACATCTCCCCAAACATCCCAGGTAGTTTAGTGACACCATATCATAAATAATGACAGTGGTGAATATTTTGCCTGTCATAATATAATGTCAGCACTGCAGTCTGACGTTATAATAATAACTGCCTGAATGAAGTGTTATAGCTTTGTGTATATGCAATAGAAACACACTAGCTGCATTTTTATCAGCCTGTGGAAGATATGTATAGGGTGATGACCTTTTTGTTAGTTATTTTGACAAAAAGCTTTTGTTACTAATTTTTACCTGTTGTCTTATACCAATGTAAATATTTGGAAATTAGCACTTTCTTTGTGGGTTGTGGTTCTAAGTTTAATGGAGGGTGGTAACTGAAGATATTGATGAATTCTCCTATGTGAGTCCAAAAGCTGCATATGCTAACACGACTATAGAAAGTATTGTTCCTACATGATTGCATCACTTATAAACAAATTAGTAAGACTGTAAAAGGAATCCCTGAAAACCAAAAATTGTAAAAATAGTCCAAAATAATAAAAGTCCTCAAAAAAAAGTTTGTTCTCTTCAGTGGACTCTAAATATTCTTCAGCAGCATGATAAATCAAGATTATTACATTAAAAATTATCAGTCCCTAGCACATCTCAGTGTGACTATTGCAACTGGGAACAAGAACACAAGTGTTTGCTAACAACATCAGACAATGATGAAGATTAGATAATTTTAACATTTCTTACCAAGGATGTGCAATTGTCTCTACTGATTTTACACTCTATATGTATCATCTGATCCCAACTGGTTTGTTGAAAATCTTTGAATATTGCAAGGAATGTTGTATTTGAAGAAGAATTGGCATCAATACAACTGTAAAAACCTGGATAAAATATGAACATGTGTCAGCCAATGGCCTCATTTGATAGCACTCACTTCCAAATTCTCACTTTGGGATCATTTCCAGTACACAGACACTGGAGGGCTAATTGGAGATTCGGGAAGAATGACTGACACCATCGGTAGCAAAGGTGAGGGTTGCTTACTAGGCAGTGATGCTGCAATATGGATGTATTTAACTAAAGGTCTAACTGGCATAATACAATAAGCAATAACCATCCTGGTGAAAAACATTCATGGGAAACAGCTTCAGATGCCTTTGTTAGTGCTATATTCCACTGTTCTGCTTCTTTGTCCATCAATTTGCAGGATAATATGAGTTCTGAACATTCACCATGAAGCCTTCCAGCACAGCGAGGGGCCAGTGCAACACCAGCAAACTGGATTTCCTTTCAGAAAATTGCAAGTGTTTAAGGCCTAATTACCTTAATTCGTTCCTGCCAGAGAAATTTGGCACGGACTCCTGCCAGCCTTTGGGAAATTTAGCCAGAGGTGGGAAATCATGGATTAGCTAGACTGTTGAATTTCCCATAATTCTCCCATCCCCTTGCCTCCAATTCACTTCCAGGGCAATGGGAAACATCCTTCCAAAAGGTTTGGATTTAAGTCACACAGCAGAGACATCAGCACAAAAATCTATGCTGACACTCTATTACCACAGTAAAAGGTGTGCTGCACTGCTGGGGGTGCCGTCTTTTAGACGAATGTTACATAGGATATATGGAACAAGGTATTGGGTCCAACAAGTCCTTGCTTACATCAACACTTCACTTGACACTACGCTGGCTGCCCTCTCAGGGAGGCACAGGATCCATCTGAAGTGTTACCTCCAATATCTTGGCCACACACATCCATTAATTAATATCACAAAAGCAGGTGGAAGGAAGTCTTCACTCATTCTAGCTTGCTTCTAAATTGTTGTGTTTTGTTCTCAAACTGGGGCAGACTCTTACTGGAGTTCTGTCCTTTTACCTCAGCAAGTAGATCTGTTCCACTTGGTACGAAAGGCATTGAAAATGTGATACTCTACTTGCCAGCTCCTGCTGGACATCCTCTTCACCATTTGGATTACATGATGCTGCTGTAACATGCCAGTGGCAGTTCATATTGTGCATCATTGAAATATCCTGCTGGAAGACATCACTTGCTTGGCAATGAGAGATAGTAAGAACTGCCGATGCTGGAGTCTGAGATAACACAGTGTGGAACTGGATGAACACAGCAGGCCAGGCAGCATCAGAGGAGCAGGAAAGCTGACGTTTCGGGTCGGGACCCTTCTTCAGAAATGGAGGAGGGGAAGGGGGCTCTGAAATAAATAGAGAGAGGGGTGGGCGCGTAGATAGAAGGTGGATAGTGGAGCAGATAGGTGGGAGAGAAGATAGACCAGTCAAGGAGGCGGGGATGAAGCTCGTAAAGGTGAGTGTAGGTATGTGGTGGTGGGGATTGGTCAGTGAGCTGGGAGGAGTGGATAGGTGGGCAGGTCAAGGAGGCAGGGATGAAGCTAGTAAAGGTACAATAGACCTATTGTATCTATTGTATCTGCTGTTCCCAATGTGGCTTCCTCTACATCGGGGACACCAAGCGGAGGCTCGGAGACCGCTTTGTACAGCACCTATGCTTGGTTCGCGACAAACGACAACACCTTCCAGTCTTGAACCACTTCAACTCCCCCTCCCACTCCCTGGATGATATGTCCATCCTGGGCCTCCTTCAGTGTCACAATGATGCCACCCGGAAACTGGAGGAACAGCACCTCATATTCCGCCTTGGAACTCTACAACCCAATGGCCTCAATGTGGACTTTACTAGCTTCAAAATCTCCCCACCCCGGCCTCATTGCAAGATCAGCACCCCCCTCATCCCCGCCTCACTGACCTGTCCGTCTTCTCTCCCACCAATCCGCTCCTCCCACCTCACTGACCAACCCCCACCACCATCTACCTACACTCACCTTTACTAGCTTCATCCCCACCTCCTTGACTGGTCCGTCTTCTTTCCCACCTATCCGCTCCACTATCTACCTGCTATCACCGCACCCCCCCCACTTTCTATTTATTTCAGAGCCCCCTTCCCCTTCCCCGTTTCTGAAGAAGGGTCCTGACCCGAAACGTCAGCTTTCCTGCTCCTCTGATGCTGCCTGGCCTGCTGTGTTCCTCCAGCTCCACACTGTGTTATCACTTACTTGGCAATGATGTAGAGGTGCTGGTGTTGGACTGGGGTGGACAAGGTCAGAAATCACATGACACCAGATTATAGACCAACAGGTTTGTTTGAAAGCACAAGCTTTCAAAGCCATTTCTGAAGAAGGGTCTAGGCCCGAAACGTCAGCCTTCCTGCTCCTCTGATGCTGCTTGGCCTGCTGTGTTCATCCAGCTCTACACCTTGTTATCTCAGCTTTCAAAGCCTCACTCCTTCTTCAGGTGTTAGTGAGAGAGGAAGCATCAGACACAGAATTTATAAGTAAAAGATCAAAGGTTCACACCACTAATGAGTATGTGCTAAACAAACCTAAGATGCTGTTAAATTTTTAAACAGTTTTAGAAGGTTTTAATTGATTAATATATATATGTAAATCCCTGAATTCCTTTCAAGTCACTGTCCTGAGCGAACTAAAGGTTTTATCAGTGTAAAGAAGAGGTGACATTTTAGGTCAGACAGTGCATGTTAGACCCCCTCCTCACACACACACACACACACACACACTCTCTCTCTTCCCCACCACCTCTGTGCGCACCCCCCCGCCCCACACACACACACACACTCTCTCTCTCTCTCCCCCTCACGCACACACACACCACACACACACCCACTCATAGACTCTCTGTACCTTCCCCACTCTCTCTCTCACGCACACACACATGTGAATCTATAGGGTGAATTTGTATTTGCAGATACATTTTATTTTGCTCAACAAGTGCACAATTTATAGACAGTCAGTCAATATGGTGTTTTATAAATTTCTACTTTTGAGATAAAACTAGTCTGACTCCAAAGTAAAACACAAACAGATTCTAAACAAGGTCTCACACCTAACATGCATTGTCCAACCTAAAATGTCACCTCTTCTTTACACTGACAAAACCTTTAGTTCTCTCAGGACTGTGACTTGAAATGAATTTGGGGATTTACATATATATATTAATTATTTAAAACCTTCTAACCGATTAAAGATTTAACAGCATCTTATGTTTGTTTCGTACATCCTCATCAATGGTGTGAACCTTTGATCTTTTACTTATAAATTCTGTGTCTGATACCATCTCTCTCACTAACACCTGAAGAAGGACTGAGGCTCCGAAAGCTTGTGTTTTCAAATAAACCTGTTGGACTAGAACCTGGTGTGTGATTTCTGACTTATTGGTAATGACAATGAGTGCAAGCATGCAATTTTGGGAGGATTCTGCAATGATTTGAGTGTAGAGTTCATACCCTGATGGAAGGAAGAATGCTCCAGGACAAAACTGGTGTTCCTGAACATACTTATATAAGTATGTAAATACAGATATAAGCCTGTCATAAAACAGCAGAAACAATCTACATGATCACCATACAACTGTTGCATCAATTTCAAATCAGATGAGGTTTCAGTGCCATCTAGTGTTTATTAAATGGTTTGCATATTAGAGATTTTTGATCCAGTTCTACCGGTTACACCTTAAATTATTCGAATTTTTTAAACTTTTACTCCGAATGCCGTAACAAGTGGCAGCAATTCAGATATTGATATGTTTTAAACATCTTCTAAACTCAAATCAAAACTGATAACATTTACTCATTTTCTTATAGATCATAAACAAAATGCAAAAACAACAACCTGCAAATGCTGGAAATTAAGACAAAATGAAAATGCTGGGAACATTCAGCAAGTTAGTGCTCAGCTCGCATAGACTGAATCAGTTAATGAGTCAAGCATAAACCTAAGGAAGGGTCTGTTATACTATATCATAGATTCCAGATCAGACAGGTATAGAATATCACAACTTGTGACATCCTAGTATAAAGGTACCTTCCTCGATACAGTCACTTCCTTTGTGTAATGCAGTCAGTGTAGTCAGTCGGTTATGCATTTGTAACATTTGGTAATATTAGCAGACATGGAGCCAGACTATGTACACTTGTCTATGATATTGTAGCCATGTAAATAGTGTTGTAAGTAAAGATTAAGATATCCAACTGAACAAGAACACAGTCTTCATGGTATATGTTACATAGACTAACATATAGACCAGGAGAAAATGCACCAGGGTTCTCCAAAACACATTGACCTGCTGAGTGTTCCCAGTATTTTCTGACTAGATATGTTCAAGCACTTGCATGAGAACGACATAGCACATCCTCAGTGTATTAAAGAATAATTGGGAAAAACTTGATTTAAAAGTGTCTGAGAGATTGGTACAAAACAAAGGCCCTTAGAATATCTCAGCTGCGATGTTGATGACTTGTCTCTACCAAAATGAGATGCCTATAGCCAGCCCCACCCCTCAGCCGCAGGAATTAAACCATTCTGGTGTAACATTCACACAGGCGCCAAGCAACATTTCTCAGGTTCGTTCTCAGCAAAAAGAAAAAGGCCAAATATAATTTGACTGATTGAATGCTCTTAAGCGACACATAACAAGTGATATCAAAGTATTCAATTCTGTACAGAATCGCATAAAATTTGATTCTGTCCTTTTGGCATGGCCCACTAAATATTAGGCAGGAACGGCTGACTTTTCTTATAATTAGCCCAGGAATACTGAAACCAATTACATTGCTCAACTTCCTGTTACCTCATCTGTTGGGGTTCATACTCTCATAGAATCATAGAATCGCTACAGTGTGGAAACAGGCCATTCAGCCCAACAAGTCCACAACACCCTTCCGAAGAACATCCCGCCCAGACCCATCCCCCTACCCTTTCCCTGTAACCCTGTATTTCCCATATCTAATCCACCTAACTTAAAAAACCTCTGGACACTACGGGCAATTTATCAAGGCCAATCCATCTCACCTGCGTGTTTTTGGACTGCGGGAGGAAACCGGAGCACCCGGAGGAAACCCGCACAGACACGGGGAGAACGTGCAAACTCCACACAGACAGTCGCCTGAGGGTGGCTCGCCTGCGGTCACTCGCTAATGAGTACGATTGCCCACCTGGAAATTCCATGTCACTGGTTATGGGTTCTATAAGTCCTTGTGTGGATGACGAGACCGACCCTTGAGCCACATTTGTGACCAGACATTTAGCAGATGTTTCTGGGATGTGGAAGCGGTCCTTGGCCTTGAGGTTGTTGGCATTATTTTCATTTCTGTAATTCCTCTTCCCAATGTGTGTTCCCAACGAATTATGTCCCTTTATAAAGGAATTTACTCCAAGTCAGTTTCTTCTGAATGAGGGTCTCCCATGTACTGACATTTAAGTTGCACCTCTTGAGGGAAACCTTCAGTGAGTCTTTGAAACACTTCCTTTGTCCTCCTCTTGGCCAATTGCCTTCCATGGGTGCACAAGAATGATTTGTTTTGGCAGTCAGAACTCAAGCATCCTAAGCATGTGGCCAGCCCTGTGGACTTGATTTTGGATGATCCTGGCGTGGATGCTGGTTAGTTGCTTCAAGGATGCTGATGTTAGTATGTCTGTCCTCCCAACTGATACAGAGAATCTGTCTTGAAGAGCATTATTGGTACTTCTCAAGAGTCTCGAGGTATGTCTTTACGTGGTCCAAAATTTCAGAATCATAAAGAAGAGTTGGAAGGATGACTGCCTTATACACAACAATCTTTGCATCAGCACAAATGCCACAGTCAGAAGAGACTCTCCATCCATCAGCATCCAAAAGCAGTGCTCACAGATTGGATATGATGTTGAATCTCTACATCAATGTCAACCTTAGATGACGGATAGCTTCCCAGGTGTGGGAAATATCCCATATTTGGGAAGATTTCTCAGTCATTCATAATGGAGGTATGGACCAGAACTTGACCTGGATTGGGTTGGTAAAGGACTGAGGTGTTCTTGAGGTTGAACTGAGACTAATTCTTCAGTATGCATCTATGAAGATGTTAAGCAAGGCTAAAAGATTTTCTTCTGAGAAAGCAGAGATGACGTCTTCATCCATATGCTGAAGTTGCACAAGTGAGGTCAGTGTCATTTTCTTGAATCTCAACCAGTTGAGACTGAAAAGTTTTCTGTCCATCCTGTAGACAATACCCACGACAACAGGAAGCTTGTTTTGACAAGGTGAGGAATGATGAGGCGAAGTGGATGGGGGTTATTACACATCCTTGCTTGACTCCTGCCTTGACCTCAAAAGATTATGTCATATTATGATTGAAGAGGACTGCCGCTGACATCTTGTTATGGAGGAGATGGAGGACATTGATGAATTTCTCTGAACAGCTGGCCTTTGCCAAGGCCCTCCATAGCACCCTCTGACTGACTGAGTCAAAAGCCTTGGCCAGATTGATGAAGGCCAAGTAGAGTGTCGTTGAACAGAGAAAATCGTGACCATGGTTTGATGGCATGGTCAGAAGCCATGAGGATGGATTTCTGGAGAAGATGCCTAGTGATAATTCAGGTGATGTTCTTCCTGGCAATGGAGAATAGGGAGATTCCTTGGTACTTTCCACAGCCCACTTTGTTTCCTTTCTTGCAGACGGTGGCAATGGCAGCATCCCTAAGAATGGTAGGCATTTCTCCTTTGTCCCAGATTTTGTGGAATAGTAAATGGGATGATGGGTAAGCTCGCTTCCTCCAAGCTTGAAAGAGTCCACTGCAAACCCATCTACACAAGTGGCTTTTCTATTCTTCATTGACTAATGGCAGCTTCAACTCCTGTCACACTGACAGGGAGTCCGATATCATCTTTGATGGGGAGTTGGGGGATTTCCTCAAACACGTCTTCGGTGATGATGGCAACATGGTTTAGGAGTTCTTCAAAGTGTTCCTTCCATCAGAGGCTGATGTTTTCTCTGTTTCTCAAAAGGGTTCCATCCTTATTTGCAATTGGTTTGAGGCCAAGGGTGTTGGGTCGATATATCCTTGGTGGCACTGAGGAAACCCTGGGTGTCATACTTGTCAGCAACGAAGAGCGATTCCTTAGCTTTCTCAATCCACCATTAGCTCTTGATTTCTCTTGTTCTTCTTTGTAACTCCACCATCGCTGTTTGATGAGTTCTCCTCTTTGCCTTACTGGTGCTGTTGTTTTGACAGGCATGGAGAGCCTTCCTCTTCTTATCAATGAGGTCTTGGATGATGTGGTCATTCTCGAACCACTCTTGGTGTTTCCTTGTCTTGTAGCTGACGGATTCTTCACAACATGAGATAATGGCTACATTCACCTCTTTCAATATTTCCTCCACTCCATTAAAATTTTGTTGAAGACATTGTTGGAGGTTCACAAGTCTTCTTGGCTCTTGAAGCTCCTCAACGTTGAGCTTTTTTTCTTCATCTTTAGCTGCTTCTGGTGACATTTCATGGATATTGAGGAGCAGATGAGTCAGTGATCTGTCTAGTAGTTGTCTGAACTGGTCATTGCTTTGGTAATGAAGATGTCCATTTAATCTCAGCATCAAATAATGACGTAGTTGATCATGTGCCAGTATTTTAATCATGGATGCCTCCAAGAAGTCTTGAACTTGTCTTTTTGGCAGAACAGTGTGTTAGTGATGACTCAACCAGTATTCTATGTATTTGGTGAACAGGACAATCACATTGGTGTTGTAATTCCCAAATCATTTCTTTCCAATATTTGGTTTCCAGGGTTGGAAGTCCATTCCAACTCCGGCATTGAAGTCTCCAAGGAGGATAATTTTATTTTCCTTTGGGATATTGCTGAGTATGATGTCCAGATTGGATTATAAGCCTTCTCTGAACTCATCTGTGGTATCAAGGGTTGGAGCATAGGCACTCAGAACCATTGTTGCTGGTTCTTGGCAAGTTGTAGACAGAGAGTCATGAGGTAATTGTTGATGCCAACAGGGAGCTATGAGAGCCAGTTGATGAGTTCAGTCTTATAGTGAATCCAACTCCATGTGTCCTAGGTTGATGCTTGGGTTTTCTTCTCGAGTCGAAGGTGTAAGAATCACCTTCTTCCCTCAGCTGTCCCTTTTCCTGCTCTTCCACGCACTTGCAGAGCAGCAATATCAATATTAAAGTGCCTGAGTTCATGGGCATCAAGGGCAGTTCTTCATTTTGGAAGATTTCACTCGTTGTCCAGGAGGGTTTATACATTCCTAGTTCGGAGATTGAGTTTGACTTTGGCATTCAAACCGCAGGTAGATGAACCCCTTTAGATGCACTTTTCCAGCCAGGTTGGTGACAGACAGGCTATTTTTAAGATGCCTTTCCTAGCCCCTTCCCCATGCTTGGTGAGCAGTGTGTATCCTGACGAAGGCTGCGCAGTCATGAAGAAAGCTTCCGAAATGCACTACTGTTCCTAATCCAAGAATGAAGTGACTGATTCAAACTCCACCGTCTCCATGCTAGTCCGAAGCTAGGGACTTGCAGATCTCTCAATCCTGTCCACATCATCTCTCAACGATCATGCAGGGCTTGTGTTGAGTATGTGTAAGAAGTTGAATTCCTGTGGGTAGACACCATGTGTGGGACACCTTTTAACACGGCAATGCTGTTGCATATCAGGAGACATGCAGTCCTTGACAGAAGGTAGATCCAGGGCTTCAGGGTTTCTAAAGTAACATTTTGGCAAGAAGATATGTCTACGGTCAGTGGTGGGTGCCAACATAGCTGCATTGGTGGGGCAGGGCCTCGAGCGTCAACAAGGACAAAAATTACCACCAGCAGAACCCCCATATTCATAGGAATGGCTGGGTAAACCCTGGACTCGGTTACACATCGGTTGTTCTGGTCCTTTCATGGGCTGAATGTTCCTGGTTATTGCGGATGCCCATTCAAAGTGGTTGGATGTGCATAGAGTTTATTCGGCAAATTCGGGGATGATGATTAAAAAACTGATGATGATTGTGATACACGGACGCCCAGAAGTATTGTCACGGACAATGAAACGTCATTCACCAGCAGGGAATTCGAGTATTTCCTAAAGTCCAATGGTATTCGGCATTTTCGGACAGCTCCATATCATCCATCATCCAATGGCCTGGCGGGAAGAGCAGTCCAAACATCGAAGGCAGGCTTAAAGAAACAGCCTTCAGCTTCACTTGATACCAAACTGTTCAATTAACATGCAACAACTGGGAAAGCTTCAGCAGAGTTGCTGATGGGGAGAAGAATCCACTCCAGATTAAACCTGATATTCTCAAACCTGGGGAGAGGGTGAAACGGCAGGAGGAACACAAATGCCGGCCACATACCTCCTCTAGGCAAGAAAGACAGTTTACTTCAGGGGATAAATTTTGGTGTTGAAACCACAGAAATGGCCATGCACGGGTACAAGGTGAGGTCAACGTGAGGTCAGGTCCCGCAACATACAAAGTTCAGGTAAGTGATACAGTCCTGAACAAACATGTGGACCACATGAAAGCTGCTATCTCACAAACGGGGGAAGAACAAAACATACCTGGCCTCTCAGAACAGCCAGATGGCCTGTCAGAAGCTCTAGGTTCTTTCCCTCCGTCTTGCATCGAAGAAACCTCAGAGTCCAAGACGGATGCAACCTTGACACCACTACCCCCGAAGAAGAAGAGGAAATTTTCCAGAGACGCTCCAGGCGCAAGAGATGGGCTCCAGTCCGGTGCACACCACCGTGTCCGAGTTAGAGTCATAGGAACTGGACCTGGGGTGAAAACGTCCCAGGAGAAACGACAAGAGAAAGAAGAGGCCTATGATCCCTGGACTTGCGGGGGTGAGGGATGCAGTGATTGGAACCAGGGCCAGGTGGATCTGATTGACGATGAGATCCTTGATTGGGGTTGTTAACCTGGGCCAATCAGGAAGCCTGGATTGATATATAAACAGGAGATTCAGAATGTCTCCTCATTCTAAGGACTGGCCCCAAGCTGGCTTTTCAAAGCCTAAGTACTGTACACATATAAATAAAGAGTGACTTGGTGACAGTATACACGCCTCCTAGGAGTTATTTTGAAGTTGGTGTAATGGCAACCATTTAAGCATCATGTCATTAAAAACCCATGCAACTGTTGTCGTTATGGAAAGAAATCTGCCATTCTTACTCAGTCTCGCTACATGGGACTCCAGCAACATGGCTGCCCTCTGAAATGGCCTTGCAAGCCACTCAGTTCAAGGGCATTAGGGATGAGGAATAAACGTTGGCTCAGCCAGCAATGCCACATTCCACAAATGAAGTAAAACCAAAGGAAATATCATCACCACCACTGATACTGAAAATGTTGTCACGCATCAAAAAGAATTGGCAGTGATACAACCAGCTCAAAAGTTCACAGAACCATGGCATTGTAACAATACAGACAGAGGCCATTTGGCCTATCTTTTGCACTGGCTCTCCAAATGAACAATTCACCTATTGCCATTCCCTTGTCTTCATTGCTCTGCACATTGTTCCCTTTCAGATATCAATCAAATTCCCTTTTGAATACCTCAGTTGAAGTTACCTGCATGCATCTCAGGCAGCGCATTCCACTCGCTGTATGAATGAGCTTTCCTACATGTTACCTTCGCTTCTTTTACCAGTTACTTCAAATTTGTGCCTTTTGTTGTCGAACGATAAGAGTTTCATAACAGCCCCATCCACTCTGTTTTGACCACTCATAATTTGAATCCCTCTTTCAAATCTCCTTCCAGCATTTACTCCTCCAAGAAAAACAGTCCCAACTTTTCTAACCTACCTGCGTAATTGAAGTTTCTCACCCCGGAACTATTCTTGTGAATTTTCTCTGCAATCTCTCCAATATCTTCACATCCTACCTAGCGTAATCAAATATCTTCCAAATTTAAGATGAAACAAGGTTATAAAAGTAATTATTGTAGAACAGTCTGAAGTTATCTGATATACTGTACACAGTTACAAATTTCAAAATATTACAGGCAAATTAAATCTAATACTGACAGATCTGAAACACTAGTCTGAATATGGAGACATCTTTGAACACAATGCAGAAAATCTAGAAAGGCATGAAGTTTTGAGATCAATGTTGCTTCCTCAAAAGGAAGCTGTTGAAGCATATAACATTCTATACCATGTAATCCCAACACAAAGCTTTAACTCATCTCGTGTTCAGATAGGATAATTTGTTATACAGTGATCTTAGTGGGAAACCTCTCAACACAGTCACTTGGCAATCCCCTGTCTGGTCCTCATGCTCATTCTAACTTTTATGATGTGCACATCTCCCATCAAGACCCATGGCTTATCACTTACAGCATTGTGTTTATTATCCTACTTTAATGGAATCGAACCCATATCGCTGGTGCTGTGTGGCAACAGTGCTAATGACTTGCTGACGTACCTCTAACTCTATAATAATATATAACTAATATGAAGACATCCTGGTATAAGCAAACTGAGTAACTGAATGGATAGCAGAAAGCTTGGGGTGATTATTGATGGCCTTTATTAAAAGGGAAGATGCAACCAGTGGAATATATGAGCAACACAGAGTATGATTCAGATTTTACAGAGACTTAACATTTAACAAATGGTCATTGAACACAATCTGTAAACTTAGAGGGTAAGTAATAGCTAAATATGTTTACTAACCATAACTAAATATAAAAGAAACAGTTCTGAAGAAGGATCACTGAATCCAAAATGTTAACTTTGCTCTATCTCAACAAATGCTGCCAGGCCTGCTGCGTGTTTCCAGCAACTTCTGTTTTTATAAATAAATGTCAATTTTTTTTAAAGGAAACACTAGTTCCTAAGAATAGACATCTCAATGATTGTTTTCCAATTGCTTAGGTTACCTTAGTGTATCAATTTTTATTTTTTATTGCCAATTTCCTTTACCAATGTTCCTTCCCTCCTCTGCACTCCTGATTCCTTACTGGGTTCAGGTTCATGATTATCAGCCAGTCTCTGGTATCTTGGCAATAACAATAAATTAAGCGAGGTTTTCTGATCACATAACTGAGCGCATAATGGGTCATTGGATAGAAATCTAGAAAGAACTGGTTGCCCACATGAGAAGGAAGTCAGTAAGGCCAATTGTAGCACTTTTACTTCCTCATTGTTTGCAGTTCGGCTGTTTAGCTAAAAATGATATTGAATCTAAATAATCATTGTTGCCTGTGTCATTTAATTACTCAATATATATATAGTTTGTAAATCATCAGAAATGTGAGCTGAGCACCAGGTGTATTTTACTTTGTCACACTACACCAAAGAAAACTAATTAAATATTAATTGTGTTACTATATCAGTATTAAAGCAAATGATAGGAATGGGCAAATTCACTTGCAAAAAATTACAAACACCTTATTTGAAAATTTTATACAAATTATTTTTCAAAAAGCAACGGTATAAAAGGCATTTCTTTTATTCAAAAGACTAAATTAAAATTAAATATTGTGTGACATTAACACACATTTTGCACATTCTATTCCTAACTTGTAGCATTGGAAATGCGCAATTCTCCAGCAAACATTTACACTGAAACAACCAATGCACCAACAAACGTTATTCTTTCAGTAGTATATCAATCAACTTGTTTGTGTAACCAAGAATGCACTTCAATTGCAAGATACAGGGTAACACTTGCCTGCAGTCTGTACAATATAAAGGTCCACTGCTAATTATGGGTATGATGGATCAGTCGTTGAACACATTATGTTATTCCTCAATGATGCTGTGCATAAAAGTTCCAGAAAACTGTTATTTATTTATTACTAGTGTGATAAAGTGAAAAAGATTAATCAGAACACTTCAGTTAGTCCTCCCATGAATACACACTTAAAATACATTTGAATGCCCACAAATATTGGAAATACTTTTCCCTGGAGCTTTTCCTCCTTCACTCCTGTAACCAGAGGAGCATCAGAAATCTCTTCTAAACCCGTAAACAGACAGTTCAGGTCATTTCTGCAGACATTGCAGCAGAAGAGCATGAGCTTAAGCAGCTCCGAGAAATTTCCTGGCCATTGCAGTGGTTACACTCCTATCAATTCTGAGTGAGTGTCTACACCAAAACACAAATTCTCATAAACCCCTACTATGCTTTACTTAGCTTTAGTGCCTTTTTTGAAGATTTCCAGCATTTTGCAGTGTTTTCCTCCTTTTTGTTCCTACAATTTACTTTGCATATTCTAAGTTTTGTTTTTACATGTAATACAATCTCAGTGACTTATTTCTTCCTTATTTTTCACCCAACTTTTTCCAGTTCAAACAACTAATAGGTTACGTACTCCAACAGTAGGTGAATAGCTGCTACTTTTGTGTGGATTTTGAGAATGAATTTTAGCACATTATTTGACAAGGAGAAGAGAAAACATTACAAACAAGCTGAATCTTGTCCCAAATCAATATCTGGAGCAGGAACCCTAGTTGAAGTTCTTGCTTTTTACCCTGGGGATGTGAAAGCCAACTATAGCATTTCTATCCTGTTGTACGTATACCTTACTTTAAGAGAGTTTGCCTTTAAAGAAGCCATCTTCTCCGTATGTACAATTTCGCAATTCTGTCTAATAGTTAGTCTGCTGCAGGTCTGCAGGCTGCACATATTGAAATCTGTTTGTTGCTGTAATGTCTGCTTCATACCCTATAATGTGTTTTAATGTTTTAGTAAACTAACCCATAGAGATAATCTATTTTTGATGGTCAGTTACTAAATCGTCATTATTAACATGACCTGGTGAACAGCGGTGGACAACATTGTGCTGGTGAGTTGTATGATTCTTGCACAGTCAGCAAGCAAGTTAGTTTACAGGTGAAACCTATTGACTGTGATTACGACTCATGCTAAAGTGAATGAGATGGTCTTCAATGTCTTTGTTACAATACTGAAAACTGTTGAAAGGACAGTGGTACAGTCCCAGTTGATGTTAATACTTGACAAGTCAGATTCCAAACCTGGTGTGATACACTAGAAGTTTTAGTCTTGCAAGCGACACATAACTCACTGAACTTTCTCATTAAACTCTAAGGAGAAGCTCAAGTCTTTTTATCCCTAATTATTTTGACAATGCTGAGACTGAACAGCACATCTGGTGTTGCGTATCTTTTCCTCTTGAACTGAATCCCTTTCTGAACTTTGCTGTCTCCATCAGTCTCTTTGGGTTGTTGACAATTCAATCCCTTAAACAGCTTTGGCAATTATTTCAACAGGTAGCATGACTAGTCATTTTGCATAAGTTATATGATTTCTTAGCATGCTACTTTACACACTGCTTAAAATAAATGTTTCTGACGATTGAGAAAAAAACCTTCACAGATCTGAAATCTGAACACCCGTGAAGTTCATCTTTAGAATACAAAGTTCATCCCAAATAACAACATGAATAAAGCTTTATCACAACAACTTGCTGGTAAGCAGACAAATCCTTGTTGGGAGGGCAGATTAACTCACTTGAGGAAGGCAAGTGATCAGGGCGTGTGTTGGGTCAGTAGCAAGCAATGGAAGGTCAAAAATATATTATTTGAATGTCCACAAAATTCCCTAGTTTAAATTAAAATGCAGCAGACCACCTAAGAGAATTTAAAATGTTTATAGAGTTCAGAGCTATGGATATTTTAGATTTGTGAGAGAAGCACAGAAGCAAGACATTAAAATTTGCTTAACAATTAGGAATGAAAAATTACATAGAATTAACACAACTAGATTAACAGCCAAAGAGGTAAAAGATCCCCAAAATATATGGACTACATTAGAAGACCAGTTCACAGTTAGATTAAACCTTCATAAGCATTAACTAGAATTTATGTCATTTTGATAGAAGCCTACAGAATCAATTGGCTTAACATTGAAATATCCAGAATGTTTTGATAAAATTGAAATTTTCAAAGGAGCATTGCACATGAAGGTGACGGCAAGTCCATCCATTGACCCAGCATGTAAGTTCAGTGTCCACTTTAAAGAGGAATTGTTGATAGGAGCTAAACAAAATGGAGTGAGATGGAATCATTATGAGAGGACAGGAGCACACAGACCAGAGTAGCTCAAAAACATGTATCTTAAAGAAGGATAGAGTATTGAGGGTATGCCTTGATTTATGACACCTTAACACTCCTTTGAAAAGATGCCCTTACAAAATACAACTTTAAAGAGCTATATCTCGAATTTGCAGATGAGAATTTCTTCTCAAAGCTTGATGATGAGGATCATTACTGGTCAGTACATCTTGTGCAGGAGTCCCAGGTGCTCACTACATTCCACACCCCATTCAAACAATACTGTTTTCAATGACTCCCCTTTGGGCTATGTGTTAGCCAGGATTTAGTTCAAGCTCACATGAACTGCATTACATAGAAACATAGAAAATAGGAGTGGAAATATCTTGTTTGGACCTTTAAGCCTGCTCCATCTTCTATTATGATCATGGCTGATCATCCAATTCAATAGGCTGTACCTACTTTTCCCCCATATCTTTTGATCCCTTTAGCCCCATGTGCCATACCCAACTCCTTCCTGAAATCATACAATGTTCTGGCCTCAACTGCTTTCTGTGGTAGTGAATTCCACAGGCCCACAACTCTCTGGGTGAGGAAATTTCTCCTAAATGGTTTACCCCGTATCCTTAGTCTGTGACTCCTGGATCTGGACTCCCCAGCCATCTGCAACATCTTTCCTGTATCCACCCTGTTTAGTCCTGTTAGAATTTTACAGGTTTCTATGAAATCCCCCCTCATTCTTGTGAACTCCACTGAATATCGTCCTAAGCAATTCAATCTCTGCTTGTACATCAGTCTTGCCACCCCAGAAATTAGTTTGGTCTCCAGTGTACCAGGATGCATGTATTGCCACTGACATGCCCAGTAAAAGCAAAGCAAGAATATGACCACAATTGGCACTTATTCAAGTGACACACAACAAAGGATTGGTCAAAAATGCCTGTAGGGTTCTGGTTTGCAATCAGTTATTTTCTGATTTTTAAGTTATTCAAGTCACCCCTAGATCCCTGGTTCTAGATACTGGACTTCTTTAGGGAATGTGAAATGAAGAAGGCAGGAGACAAGTATTTCAAGGCAAAAGAATCTTTGCATTTATTTACAATATAAAAGGTAAGTATAACACAAGAAATACAATAAATGCAAAAAACAGGGAAATTGACGCAACTGACACACAATTGACACAATATTACTGTTAAATATACTATTAGCTAGATTAAACTCTATTAGAACACAAAGACAACAGTTTTAATTACAGAAACTTTAATCATGCTTCCTACCCTTAACGTCCTAATGCACTGTCACCACTTGCCTTCCCTCCCTGCTAGCTGAGAGTTAGAACTTTGGGCTCTCAGGAGTTTCAGCTCACCACTGGGGAAAATGTATTTTTAAAGTGTGCCAAATTGCTGAGGTTCTTGACGTTGGTTCTCTTGGTTCGGAACAGGCCTGTGTTAGGCAGTTCTTGTTCAGGAAGCTCAGGTTGGAATCCCCGGACGTCATTGTTCCAATGAAGCCCTTGGTTTGGCTTCCCTGTTCGTGATTCTCAGTTTGGCCTCTGCGGTTCTTGGTTCTGTAGCTGCTTTTTGGGGCTGGAAGTCTGTGGGGAAGCTGTTTGTGCAGAAGCTTGTTGTTGAAAAAGGCACTCCCTTCAGGTGAGATCAGGGCTGGCAGTTATACAGACTGTGTGCCCTGTTATCTCCCGTCAAATCAGTGTTATCCATTGTGTTTCTGGTGATTTTTTCTGAAGTTAATTGGTTTCCTGATCGTTAAGAGTATGTGTGAACGGAGTTTGCTCGAAGCTGAATGTCCAGTATCTTTGTAGGCCCCATGTTATCTGTGCTGGGAAACCCGAGGTGTAAAGGTTAGTTCTGGTTCATTGTACTCTGAGAGAGGAAGTGTAAATTGGAATTTCAGGCTGATCAATGGTTCCAGACAGACATCTTAGTTACAAAGTCATGGTGTCATAGAGATGTACAGCACGGAACAGACCTTTTGGTCCAACTCATCCATGCCAAGCAGATATCCTAAATAAATCTAGTTCCATTTGCCAGCATTTAACCCATATGTCTCTAAACCTTTACTATTCATATACCCATCCAGATGCCTTTTAAATGTTGTAATTGTACCAGTCTCCACCACTTCCTCTGGCAGCTCATTCCATACACGCACCACTCTGTGTGAAAAAGTTGCCTCTTAGATACTTTTTATATCTTTCCCCTCTCACCTTAAACCTATGTCCTTTTGTTTTGGACTCTCCCACCCCTGGGATGAAGACCTTGTCTATTTACCCTATCCATGCCCGTCATGCTTTTATAAACATCTGTAAGGTCACCCCTCAGCCTCTGATGCTCCACAGAAAATAGCCCCAGCCTATTCAGCCTTTCCCCATAGCTCAAATCTTCCAACCCTGGCATCATCCTCATAAATCTTTTCTGAACCTTTTCAAGTTTCACAACATCCTTCCTATAGCAGGTAGACCAGAATTGCATGCAGTGTTCCAAGATTGGCCTAACCGATGTCCTGTACAGCTGCAAAGTGATGACCCAACTCCTATACTCAATGCAATAACCAGTAAAGATAAGGATACCAAATGCCTTCTTCACTATCCTATCTACCTGTGATTCCACTTTCAAAGAACTATGAAGCAACACTCCCCAGAACTTTGCCATTAAGTGTATAAGTACTGCCTTGATTTGCCTTTTCAAAATGCAGCACCTCACATTCATCGAAATTAAACTCCATCTGCCATTCCTCGGCCCATTGGCCCATCTGATCAAGATCCCGTTGTACTCTGAAGTAACCTTTTTTCCTGTCCACTACTCTTCCAATGTTGGTGTCATCTGCAAACTTACAAACCATAACTCCTATGTTCACATCCAAATCATTTATATAAATGACGAAAAGCAGTGGACTCAGCACTGATCCTAATGGCACACCTCACAGGTCTCCAGTCTGTAACACAACCCGCCGACACCATCTTCTGTCTTCCACCTTCAAGCCAGTTCTATATCTAAACGGCTAATTCTCCCTGTATTCCATGAGATCTAACCTTGCTAACCAGTCTACCATGAGGAACCTTGTTGAACGCCTACGTCATACCCACTGCTCTGCCCTCATCAATCCTCTTCGTTACTTCAAAAAACTCAATTAAGTTGGGGAGACATGATTTCTCACCCACAAAGCTCTGTTAACTATCCCTAATCAGTCCTTGCCTTTCCAAATACATGTAAATCCTGTCCCTCAGGATTCCTTCCAACAACTTGCCCACCACTTTGTCAGGAACACCGGTCTATAGTTCCCTGGTTTTTCCTTACCATCTATCTTCAATAGTGGCACCACATTAGTCAACCTTCAGTCTTCCAGCACCTTACCTGTGACTATCGATGATGCAAATATCTCAGCAAGGGGCCCAGCAATCACTTCCCTAGCTTGCTACAGAGTTCTAGGATAGACCTGATCAGGTCCTGGGAATTTATCCACCTTTATTCGTTTTAAACCATCCAGCACCTCCTCCTCTATAATATGGACATTTTTTTAAGATGTCGCTATTCATTTCCCCATGTTCTATATCTTTCATACCCTTCTTCACAATAAACACTGATGCAAAATACTCATTTAGTATCTCCCCCATCTCCTGGGGATCCACACATAAGCAGCCTTGCTGATCTTTAAGGGGCCCTATTCTCTCCTTAGTTACCCTTCTGTCCTTAATGTATTTGTAGAATCCCTTTTGATTCTCCTTAACCCTATTTGCCAAAGCTATCTCATGTCTCCTTTTTGCCCTCCTGATTTCTCTCTTAAGTATACTCCTACTGCCTTTATACTCTTCTAGGGATTCACTCAATCTCTGCTGTCTCTGGACTATCTCTGGACTTTCGATATCTCATTTTTGAAGGCTTCCCATTTCCAGCCATCCCTTTACTTGCAAACATCCGCCCCCAAATAACTTTTGAATGTTCTTGTCTACTACCATCAAAATTGGCCTTCCTCCAATTTAGAACTTTAACTTTTTGATCCGGTCTATTTTTTTCCATCATTATTTTAAAACAGTAGAATTATGGTCACTGGCCCCAAAGTGCTCCCCCACTGACACCTCAGTCACCTGCCCTGCTTTATTTCCCAAGAGTAGGTCAAGTTTTGCACTTTCTCTCGTAGGTACATCCACATACTGAATCAGAAAATTTTCTTGTAGACACTTAACGAATTCCATTCCATTCAAACCCTGAACAATAGGGAAGTTCCAGTCTATGTTTGGAAAGTTAAAATCCCCTACCATAACCACCCTATTACTCTTACAGATAACTGAGATGTCCTTACAAATACGTTTCTCAATTTCCCGCTGACTATTGGGAGGTCTATAGTACAGTCCCAGTAAGGTGATCATCCTTTTCTTATTTCTCAGTTCCACCCAAATAACTTCCCAGGATGTATTCCCAGGAATATCCTCCATAAGTACAGGCATAATGTTATCCCTAATCAAAGATGCCACTCCTCCTCCTCTCTTGCCCCCTTTCTATCCTTCCTATAGCATCTATACCCTGGTATATTAAGCTGCCAATCCTGTCCATCCCTGAGCCACATCTCTGTAATTGCTGTGATATCCCAGTCCCATGTTCCCAACCATACCCTGAGTTCATCTGCCATACCTGTTAGGCCTCTTGCATTGAAATAAATGCAGTTTAATTTATCAGTCCCACCTTGTTCTTTGCTTTCTTCCTGCTTGTCCTGGCTGTTTGACTTGCTCCGTTTCCCGACCGTACGAGTCTCAGACAGATCTGTTTCCTCACTTTCTCCCTGGGTCGCACTTCACAACCCTGCTCCCAATTCCCAGCCTTACTTGTTTAAATCCTCCCAAGAAGCTTTAGCAAATCTCCCACCAGTATATTAGTCCCCTTCCAATTCAGGTTCAATCCACCCTTCTTCTGAAAGTCACTTCTACCACAGAAGAGATTCTAATGATCCAAAAATGTGAATTCTTCTCCCTTGCATCCGTCATGCATTCATCTGCTCTATCCTCCCATTCCTACCCTCACTAGCTTGTGGCACTGGAAGTAATCTAGATATTACTACCCTCAAGCGCCTCCTTTTTAATTGCCTGCCTAACTTCCTATATTCTCTCCTTAGAATGTCATCCCTTTCTCTTCCTATGTCATTAGTTCCAATGTGTACAATGACCTCCTGCTGGTTCCTCTCCCCTTTAAGAATATCCTACACCCTCTCCAAGATACCCTTGATCCTGGCACCAGGGAGGCAAAACACCATTCTGATAGCTCATTATCGACTGCGGAAACATCTCTCTATGCCTCTGACTACAGATACCCATCACAATTGATCACTTGGAACTTAGCATACTCCTCGTTACTTTCGGTATCAGAAACCTGGTTATCTGTGCTACATTCCCCTGAGAGTCCATCACCCTCTACATTTTCCAAAACAGCATACTTGTTTGAGATGGGGATAGCCACAGGAGACTCTGTATGGCCTGCCTCCCTCTCGTACCTTTCTTGCCAGTAACCCATCTACCTTACTGTATCTTTGGTTTATCTCCCTTTCTGCAACTGCTATCCATCACACCCCTTAGCTCCTGTAAATTCCTCATCGCCTCTAACTGGTACACCAAACAATGCATGTAATCCAATAGGATTCGCAACCAAGCACACTTCCTGCAGACATAATCATCAGTAGTATGGAAACTCTCCCTACACTCCCACATCCGACAGGAAGAGCACATCACCTTACTATAGGCCATCCTTGCATCTTAACAATCTGCAGCATCTCCACATCATTACAAAAAGATAAATAGATTGCATTTGTTTTAATAACTCTGTCTGTAGTACAGTCTAACTGCTCAAACATTAAGTGGGAATCAGTAGCTTTAACACATTTGGAGTCATGAGTTTTTCTACTTGTCTATTCAATAAAAGATGTGCAGTGAAGAGTGTCTATAAACCACTGAAGATGATTTGGCAAAAGAGATAGTCTATTGCACTGCTAAGATTTCCTGATGGTCACATCAGATGCGCTTAGTAATCTGTCCAGGAATAAGGGAATAACAGGGATGGCCTGATTCAATTCATGTCAATATGTGACACCATATTGGCCTCTTTGGGATTAGCTTGACATCTCTTGAGGAGTCATTTTTTAAAGGAAGGCAGGCCATCATACCAGAATCTTTGCAAATTGGTATTCATTAAGAACTTCATCACTCAAACAAGGGCATCGATTGGATGAGAAGGCTCACAAGACAGTCAGCATACTGACCAGATATCAGCAGTAGCATTGAAACCTTTACTAAGAGCTGTGAAGCATGTCACAAACACATGCTAAGTGGAAATAATACCACATGAGGTCCCTACCCATCCTTCCTACCTTTTTCATGTCCTTCTCATTGACTATTTTGTTGTTGTTGACTATATTAGCAAGTATCAGTCATTCATCAATTCCACAAAACAAACACAATTGTCAAATACAATCTAAGCTCAATTTTTTACCTACTAATTGCCCTTGAACAGATCATTACAGACAATGTAAGGTTGAAATTGGCAGGCCATTCCAGAACATGTGTGAAAGATGAAATATTAATCATATAACCTCTTCTCTACATTATCCTGGGACCAACAGTCTAACTGAAATCATGATTGACAGTGTCAAAAATCTAAATCTTAAGTATAGACAGAACAATAAATGTCTACACATTGCAATGTTACATTTGAAAGTAAGACTTTCAAGTGAAATCATTCCATCTCCAGCAGATCACTACATACCAATTTTCACATTTGTACTAAAAGAACAACTTATG
>NC_063333.1:84828361-84858651 GCF_021869965.1 Rhincodon typus
TGGCCTGCTGTGTTCATCCAGCTCTACACCTTGTTATTTTAGAAAGGTGGCAGGGTTCTGTTTTAAATATGCAGATCAGCTCCAATTATGTCAGCAGAATCTTAAAAGGCCTGAGCTGGAAGCTGTGGGGATATTTAGAAGTTAATGTCTGTATCAACTGTCAAGCCACAAATCCTTCGGGAAGAATCTGGGCTGGAAGAGGCTCGAAGGATACTATTATAATTTATTTTTCAGATTTGCTTGTGGACCTGGAGAATGTAGGAGTATTCCTCCAGACTACATCTTCCTAGCTGCTACCACCCCCAATCCCAAATGATGGTCTGAGCCTCCCAAATTGCAGCCAGTACACTTTGCCTTAAATTCCTGCTGTTGTCCACCAGCCAATTTGCTTGTTCTTATGAAGGCCTTTACTTTCTTATTAAATGAGTATCAATCGCCAAATCCCTGCTCGCGGTTGGGCTTCCCTGAAATCCTGCATGATCATGTGTACGACCATCGAATATCACAGGCAGTGTCTAGGTGGTGCATGTCTCATTACGATGAGCTCACAGCACAAATGTTACAGGCTGCCTGGGACACTGACAAGCGTGTGAAGTGCAGCCTTGTCCTATGCACACTCATTTTATGTTGTATTAGAATTTCTTGGCCTTTGTGTTGACTCTGACATCTTCATTATCGAAGAATCATTCAAATCAAAGGGCAAATCCTCCCAGAATTGGTTAAGGCACGTTCAGCTGTTTCTGAGTTTATATTATTCAAGCTCAGGAACCACTTCACAACTCATTCCTAAGCGTGCCCTGGGCATTCACCAGATTTTTTTAGTGCTGATTATAATTCTGCTTAGTTGTGAGCTTCTCTCGAGCATAGATTGAAGACAGCTGCAGCACAGGAATCAGTTGTTCAGCCTGGTGCTCAATTAGCCCACTCACAGGGGTCTTGGACTGAAAAATAGTCATCGTGAAAAATATATTCTCCTGCCTGCTGTGTTTCGCATGAACTCTAAAATGCACCTGTCTACTTAGCAATAATCCAACAAGTTATACCTATCCAGGGATCAATAAAGTATTTCACACAAGGGTAGGTAATGTCCCTTGGAAGTTCCAAGTGCAATGGTGACTGTGTGCATTGTGTGGGCAGAATCTTCTCAGCCCCGTTGAGGTGAATCAAGAAGTGGGGCAGGGAACATGTTTTGAAAAGTGCACGTCAGAGCAGCATCCTGATGAATTCCCACCTCTGAGAGATTTTGCTGGAGAGTGGAACGATGTGGCAGGTAGGCAAACAAACAGAGTCAGTTATGCACCAAGCTGGGGATCAAGCTGCAGACACCACTGGGGGATTTGCTCAATGTCAGATCAGCTCCCCCTCCACCGAGGTGGGGCTTGACAGCAACTCATTGCCACTTTGTCTATGCCATTTGTTGTATCAGTGTTACAGCTCACCAATTCACAATGAAATTTGCTGCCACCATGATTAAGTCCAGGAAATTTCAGGACGTGCTTAGCCTGGCGTAGTAGAGGAACACCACTTCCTGATCAAAGTAGGAAAGTTTCTTGTAGTTAACAAGGTCCTTTTTATTGCTTATTAGCAATTAGTGACAGGTTACATCAATATGACAGCCACTGTTACAGAGATATTAAGGATGACCAGATATTGTGTCACACTTCTCAAAGATCCTCTTCCTAATAGCCCTTCCTGGAAACTCCTCAGGTTTCCCACTTTCCCAGGTATCCACACAAGCTGTCGACATGCACTTACACCTGCCCGCACAGACCCTGGCATACGAGATGATCATGTCAAGTATGATCGTTAACTGTAAACCCCTTACCTCGTCCATCCTCCCCCCCCGACACTCCTACCAACCCCTTGAAGCTAGGGTACTCCTGACTATGAATAGCCACCGCTCCCTCATAATCCTCTTCAAAACCATTGTTTATTTCATTCCCCTTTGCAGATACCATTGTCCACCTTCACAACCTTACCCTCAGACTCCTGCCCGCTCCTGCTCACTAACTTGAAATGTTACATACACACACACACACACACAAAACCACACACACACACACACACACACACACACACACACACACCTTGCCCTGAGTGTCTGTGGACTGTTCTAACTGACCGACCATAGTCCGTCCTTTTGACAGCCCCAGATGAGAAGTATCCAGACCTCTGACTGGAGACTATACATTTCCCAACTGTGTAAGACCAATACCCCAGGCTGGTCATGATGGAATCCCACTCCCTGGACAGCAAAGGCACAGAGCCCCACCTGACCAGAACTGCCCCAAGCAGATCCTGGACGGTTGCCAATCCCATGGACTGATATTGAAGGCTGCCTTTGACTTACTGAGTTAGTACACCTTAACTAATGGGTGCCTCCATGGATTTCAGTCATAACTCTCCCTTAAGACTTTGAGACGTTGCTCCTTGTTTGCTGCAATGCAGTGTTTTTGCCACATAAACCACGTGGAGCAGATGTAAGATTGATGAAATATGCTGCCATACAGCAAGGTATTCTTGCCCTTGTCTGAGGACTGCTGACCAGCACAGCAAGCAGCCTGGTTGTGTGACTGTGCTAACTGGCCTGGTAAGGCCTAGGTGCTGTGAGCATACAAGTAGGCATTAAGTGAACAAGTGCCAAGTGAACAAGTGAGCCACCCTGAGATGCAGGCTGGTCCAGATCATGATCTGGGTACCTTTTGCTGCATACTAAGTGTCCTTACAGTAGCCTTTCACTGCTAGTAGCGCTGTACCCTGCAATCAAGTCTATGCTTCCAGAGTGCACTGCCATTTTATTCATAGATTCATAGAATCCCCACAGTGTGGAAACAGGCCCTTCGGCCCAACAAGTCCACACCGACCCTCAGACCATCCAGACCCATTCGCCCTATAAACCCACCTAAGCTGTACATCCCTGAACAGTATGGGGCAATTTAGCATGGCCAATCCACCTACCCTGCACATCTTTAGACTGTGGGAGGAAACCGGAGCACCCGGAGGAAACCCACGCAGACACAGGGAGAACGTGCAAACACCACACAGACAGTCACCCGAGGGTAGAATCAAACCCAGGTCCCTGGCACTGAGAGGCACCAGTGTTAACCACCGAGCCACCATGCCACCCGATCACACTCAGAATTGCAGTCAGGGGCTTCAGAGGGGTGCGCCTAACTTAGCAGCTCTGAGGAAGAGTCATACTGGACGGGAAATGTTAACTATATTTCTCTGTGTTGCACAGGTGCTGCAATACATGCTGAGATTCTCAAGCATTATATCGATTTGTTATTTACTTGTTCCTTGTTAATTACATGGAAACTGTTTTATTGAAGAGATGCTACAATGGTCAGGAAGGATTGCTAAATGTCAGTGTCCATCGGTGAGGGGTCCATTCGGCTGGTGCCCGTGCCTTAGCTGTAGGTTGGTGATGGACAGCATGGAGGCTTTTTGGAGCAAGTGGTGAGCTGAAATCACTTAGCATCTACTCTGGTTTCTATGTCGAGTTTTCCTGATGTCTAGCTTATTTGGCAAGATAGAAAGCTGCATATTAATGAGGTGGCTGCAAACAAGGTGGGGAACAAGCAATAATCTCCTTAATTGGTGATTTGTGCAGCCGAGAGAGAAACTCACCATGCTGTTTGTAAAAAGCATAAAAATAAAACCAGTTGCTCCCCACTTTGAAATGAGCCTTGCTTCTCATTCAGTTTTGCCACCCATCTTACCATAGCTTATCTTATTTCAGATTCCTACATGATTAGGACCTGGGAGCCTTGATATTTGATATTTTAGCACATGTGATCAAGTCACTAATTATGCACTGTTGTCTCTGAAGCCTTGAAAAAATAGCTTGCTCAGGAAAGACAGTCTTGAGATGTTCTTTCGGTAGTTTTTTTTCCAAGAGGACAAATGGATTTCACCTTGAACTAAAGCAAAGGGTTTTATTTTCAGAGAGAAAAAAAAAATCATTTGAGCAGTTTGTTCTTAGCGTGTTTTTCTCCAATGCATCTTGTTCTCAAGAGGCTTCCCTCTGGAACCAAATAAAACAAGAAACCCTCCAAGCCAGTCACTGTTTATAAACAAACTCAGCAGGGTAGATAGCAAAGCAAGCAGTTTGCACTAGTCATGTGATTTTAGGAACTGCTTGTTAAAAAATTTCTCCAACGTCCACATTGAATTTTTAATCACTTATTTTGAAGAAATAACTCCGGGTATGTCTACAAATCTTGAAACGAATTTCTTTTCCACAACTTTTCAACAAACTTCTAAGCCATATTCAAATCTAAAACATCTTCTTAGTGCTACGAACAATGCATCCCAACGTTAAGGTGGCAATAAAAGGATATTCTATATTCCATTCCATTCTTTCTGTTTGTTAGCCTTTTAAGACTGCATGTACTCTCTAATCTTCTAATCTATTTGCCCATGTATCAATATGCCATCCGTGTGGAATATGAGGCTGTTTAGACCTTGTAAAATATTAATTACTCATTCAATGGCACCTGCCAATATTTGCCTTGGGTTTTGCGAAAGCTGTACTTTCAGATTGTTTGTATAATTTTTTAGTGGATGTCTCTAGTTGCTGCATACCATTAGACTTGGGTTCAGTAACCATCCCTGAGAATCCTTACTTGGTTTTGAGACTTGAGAAAAGACACCCATAATTTTTATTTCTGTAAGTTGCTTCATTTAGGGATGCAGAACCTTTCTATTTATATACAAAGTATGGATTTAGAATCTTGCATTAGTGTAATTCAATATTCACCTCTACATTTAAGAGTCAACATAGAATCTGGAGTCAAACGTGGGCCAAACTGAATGTCAGGATATTGGTGAACCAGATAGGTTGTTAATGTCAATTCAAAATACTTGTCATTGTCATCATTACTGGACTTAGCTTTACATTCAGACTTATTAATAACTTAAATTCCACCAATTGACATGATGGAATTCAATCCGATGTTCCCAGAGCATTGACCCGGGCCTCTGAATTACTGGCCTAGTGACATTACTACGATACAACCCTATCTCCAAATGGTCACCTCATGCCATAAAATCTTAATAATTCTATGATTTCCTGAGACACAGAAACCAGTGAAGTTCGGAATGGACTTTAATAGGGTAAGCACAGGATATTATGGGTGAACATACGAGAATGGCATTCCTGATGACTTGTAGTTATGGCTGGAATAGGGATGAGGGTCTGTAGAGACGTTCAGCAGCACAGCAATAAAAATGCAGATCTGTGCTCTGGTGTTGGAGGCGGTGGCAGAGTTACTGAAGTTGCCAAGGTTTGCAAAGCATCAGATGCAATGTGGGTGAGAAAGCTGTGAGCGACTTAGTAACGTTGTGCATCACTGGCGAAGACTAAAATAGCAGCAAGGACCATTAATGCATTCAGGGCTACAAGGCTAACGTGATTAAAAGAAACTTGAAGAGGATAGTTTTAGTTTGCCCACATTAATTTGAAGAAAGTTTAGACTTCCTAAGGACAGCCATAGAGATATGGTGGTGACAGCCGTGTGACATTAGTGTTAAATATTGAACTTCTGTTACAGAAGCTTATCCTGGTTAAATATCTTGCTAAGAACTTGCTTTTATGTATTTAAAGAAATAGGTAACGGCAGTTGCAGGATCCACGCCCCAGTGTGTGACTGAATTGTTTCAACTACAGCACCATCTAGTGGCATCTTGCAATATGGGCTGAAGGGAGAGGCAAATTAATTCAATTCAAAGCCGGAAGTTGTCACGATTCTCAGTACAATTACCACGGGCTCCTTCGAAACAGAATTATCCTTTGCATAATTTCTCATTACATACCTCCCTACCATTCCCTTATCCCCCATCCACCTCCCACCACCAAATGGGCATGTATTCTCCAGGACACAAATATAATCTTTAATGAATGACAGTTGGGCAATATATTGTTAGAGCCATGCAATGTTACCTTGTTGCAGAGATAGTAGGAACTGCTTTTCTGAAGAAGGGTCTAGACCCGAAATGTCAGCTTTCCTGCTCCTCTGATGCTGCTTGGCCTGCTGTGTTCATCCAGCTCTACACTTTGTTGTCTCAATGTTACCTTGTTTTTGGCTTCCCTGAAGCATAGGGCTCAATAAATGGTGTTTATGTGCCACTGCAAGTTCCTACCTTTTAATGTCCTAGGCCAATGCAAATTCTCCATGTGATTTCCAAATTTGCAGGCTGTTGGCATAACATGTAGGTGCTCATCTACTTCCTTATCTAGTGTTTTGAGCAAAAGGTTTATTCTTTGCCTAACATGGATTATGACCACTCCTCTGCAAGGACATAAGCTGAAGGGCATTACAACAAAGATGACTTGAGCATTCGTTGACAGATCAAGAGGAGCCTGAAAGGTAATCTTTACTGTCAAGATATATCAGGATAATTAGTTTTTTTTTCCCCTAAACAAGTCCCCTTCAATGTAGCAGCTTGCCCTTTATAATTCTGCAATTCAGAAAAGAATAGATATGAAGATCCTGAGGAAGTAGCCATAGCTTATAATATAAGCCCGGAAGGCAGATTTTTTTCTTACCGCTGGTAAGGCAAATTTGTACACAGATTACCTCTGCTACATTTTTGTCTGCTTAAATTTCTCCCTTGTCTCCACCACTATTGTATGTTTCTCCAACATTAAAAACAATGAAGGACATAACTTAAAACCTCATTACACATTGTAACTGTTTGAACTTAAATTTCTCCAACATTAAAGGCAATGCAAAACATAACTTAAGACCTCACTAGATGCTGTAACTGTTTGTACCTATAGAAACCTGCAATAGATCAGGAACTCAATTAAGAACTCACCATATTATAAATTATTATTGAGAACAAACTTAATATAGCCCACTTGCAATATATTGCACTTCTTCCCTAATTTAAAAAAAAATCCATTAAAGTTAAAAAGTATATGTGTATAAATTTCCAGAAAACAATATGAATAAATGAACATCAATATTATCTGGAAACTGATAGGTTGGTCTGCCTATTTTGTTCCTGTTGTAATCACAACTAAAACATTCTTTGACCAATACTTTCAGAATAATTTGCAATAGCTAACCATTGGGTTTTCCTTAACACAAGTAGGTATTGAACAAAAGTATTATTTAACAAGAAGTAATGGAATGAATCTATTTTCTCCTGTTTGAGCATCTTCTTCCATTTCAAATTAGCTTAAGTTTGTTCTCTCAACCATTTTGATTGTGTTAAACTTTCACTGCAATCTCCAGTTCATGTCATTGATTAAATTGTCTTAAAGACCTGACCTCACTGTGCTATGGGGTCTTGCGATATGGACAAATTTACAATTTATTTGTGGTTTTGATTTGGAACTATAGGAGAAATTTGGACAATAGGGAATTTCTCATTGTTTCCTCTTGTCAGAATTTCTCATTGAAAAAATGATCCAGATGGAGATTCTCGACATTCTTCGCTAGGCATGTGAAGTTATCCAGTGTTTTTTTGAAAATAACTTCAATTGCATTCTTCTTCTCAGGTCTGTTTCTTTTTATTAATCATGACCTTATAACTGGCACTAAACTTTTGAAGGTTTCTGCATGAAGAATCATGACTCATGTTCACTCTGCCTGTCTCTGCTGTTACTTTGCTATTACATCAGGCTTAAGCAAACTAAATCTTGTCCTAACAGTGAGTAACCTAGAGTAGACCATTGAGTTATTCAGTTAGACAACAGAAATTTGTCCAAACCATGTCTAAGAGAAACATAAAATTATTCCCTGCCTCATCACCTAGCAAATAAGTTTTCACAATGTGTACATTTCTTTCTGCAATTGTATTTTAAAACATGAATTCTTATGTGGGATGTGAGCATCAAAGACAAGGCTAATTTATTGCCTATACGTAGTTACCCATGAATCGAATAGCTTGCTAGTCCATTTCAGAAGACAGTTCGGAGGCAAACACATTGCCGTGGTTCTGGCTTCACACATAAACTAGACCATGTAAGGATGGCAAATTTCCTTCCTTAAAGGACATTACTGAACCAAATAAAAACCAAAAGAACTGTGGATGCTGTAAATCAGAAACAGAAAGAGAAGTTGCTGGAAATGCTCAGCAGGTCTGGCAGCATCTGTGAAGAAAAAATCACAGTTAACGTTTTGGGTCCGGTGACCTTTCCTCAGACCTGCTGACTTTTCCAGCAACTTCTGTTTTTGTTACTGAACCAGATTTTTTTTATTTAACAATCAACTGTAGTTACCATTACTGGCACTAGCCCAGATTTATTAATTAAATATTCTGCCATATCTCCAGCGCATATATTATGTGAGATGAGCAGGACACTGCCTTCAGATGGAACATAGGACCAGCGCAACAGTAGACAGGAAAATAGGTGCAAACCGCAGTATAAGCACAATATGAAGTTACAGCATGCATAATGTAGACACAAAATGGAATGATTGAAAACTCAGGGTCACAAAATTTGGTTTCATAGTTTTTTTGATACTGTGGGTGCCAATTTGAGTATAAAATTGTGTTTATGCTACATGCTCAGACTTCTGGCCTATTTTAATGTGATATTGTGTCAGAAGACTTTGAAATATGTTGGAGTAAGAATGGAGTGAAACATACTCTCATGTCATGTATCATCCAGTACCAAAGAGAGAGATGGTGACATCGTGGCCGTATGACTGCCCTAATAATCCACACCCTGTGGGCGTGTGGATTACGAGTGCAATGTCACCATCTCTCTCTTTGGTACTGGATGATACATGACATGACAGTATGTTTCACTCCATTCTTACTCCAAAGTATTTCAAAGTCTTCTGACGCAAACTACCAGCCATTAATGGACACCAACACCTCTGGGAACCCAAAAATCACAAGCTAACTTCACAAGTTTCAAAATCTCCCCACCCCCAACCTCATCCAAAGACCAGTCTATCTCGTCCCCGCCTCCTTGACCTGTCCATCTTTTCTCCCACCTATCTGCTCCTCCCACCTCACTGACCAACCCCCCACCCCCACTTCCTACCTACTAGCCTCATCCCCGCCTCCTTGACCTGTCCGTCTTTCCTCCCACTGACCAACCCTCATCCCAACTCCCTACCTACACTCACCTTTACTGGTTTCATCCCCGCCTCCTTAACCTGTCCGTCTCCTCTCCACCTATCTGCTCCTCTATCCACCTTCTATCGTCACCTCCCCCTCTCTCTATTTATTTCAGAGCCCCCTTCCCCTCCCCCATTTCTGAAGAAGTGTCCAGACCTGAAACGTCAGCTTTCCTGCTCTTCTGATGCTGCCTGGCCAGATGTGTTCATCCAGCTCTACACCTTGTTATCTCAGAGTCCAGCATTGGCAGTTCCTACTATCTCTTCAAAAACCCCAAATGTTTTGGACATCATGGTGTTAGGTGCAGACTCACATTTATCCACCAGCTATTCAGCTAAACAAGATGGTCTTTCTCTTCTACTTCAAAGAAATCAACATGTACGAGTTCCCATGGTTTGAATTGTATTGAATCATTTGAATTGAATCATTTATTGTCATGTGTATTCAATATAAAATACAATGAAAAGTGTGTACCATCACCATGCATAGGTGCCATTCTCATTAACTTAAAATAAAATTAAAAATAAATATAATTTAATGAGAGTCCAACTTTTCCATGTCTGCTGCTACAGTGCCCACTCTGTGCTACACCTGCCCATGCCATGTCACCCTTATAGAATCCCTACAGTGTGGAATCAGGCCCTTTGGCCCAACAAGTCCACACCAACTCATAGAGCATCCCACACAGACCCATCCCTATAAACCAACCTAATCTACACATCCCTGAACACTATGGGCAATTTTGCATGGCTAATCCACCTAACTTGCATATCTTTAGACTGTGGGAGGAAACAAGGAGGAAACCCACGCAGACACAGGGAGAACGCGCAAACTCCACACAGACAGTCGGAATTGAACCCAGGTCTCTGGCACTGTGAGGCAGCAGTGCTAAACCCTGAGCCACCATGCTGCTTTGTGCTACACTGGTTTTCTATTGCTTGACTATGTTTTTCCAAACGGGCAGATTTTACTTGCTGTTTCTAACAGTAAAATAAAAATCACTGGCCCAACCTTCCAAAAACATCACCTGCAAGTTATTCTCTATCTTGACTTCAGCCTGGAGTTGCTTAATTTTACAATTTGATCATTTTTGCTGAGGGACCACATTGTGCTCCTGTAGCACTTGAACTAATTTTATTTCTACCACCACCTAACGGGAGGATCGTGCAATATACTGTATCAATAGGCTACATACTTAACAGAGTACAAACTTGTTGACTTCTCTCACGATAGCAGTGTTCAACTTTACTCATTTCTGTCCCTTTGCCAATCCACCTGCTGTTTTCTGTAACCACGTAGCACAGACTGCCAAGATGGCATAGAATAAAGTCAGGTCTTTCAAATATAGAGATGCCTGAGATTATCCTACAATACCATCTGCAGCTTTCCTCACACAAAATCAGCATCAGCCTTGTTACAACCATTGAGGTATCATTGCCTAAAAACAAGTCCAGGACAGACAAATATACAAAATGATATGCACTAAGAATGGACAAAATGAACAAAGGGGCTTAATTGACATTAATATGGAATATTAGAAGAATTGATTTATGATACTGGTTTGGAAAGTTCATTTGTAACAAGCTTTTATTTCAGTATTGTCATCATGAGGACGCTGTAATAGCTAGTTAGTAAGAGAAATGGTCTTGTGTTATACTGTTTTTAACTAGGAATTGTGTACACTGGTATCGCAATTAAATAGGCCAGAAGGCTGAGCATGTAGCATAGACACTATTTTATATTCAAAATGGCACCCATAGAATCAACAAAACTGTGAAACCAAATTTTGTGACCCTGAGTTTTTAAACATTCCATTTTGTATCTACATTATGGATGCTGTAACTTCATATTATGCTTAGACTGCGGATTGCACCTATTTACCTTTCTACTGTTGCGCTGGCCCTATGTTCCATCTGAAGGCAGTGTCCTGCTCATCTCAGAGAATAGACTCATGGAATTTGAAGTGATCCTTCTCTCATGATAGTTCTGTCTAAGGAAGGAGCAATGTTTGGAGCTTGTTTTTGCCTCCTATAATTATCGAGACCTCCAACGAATTCTCAGTAATAGAACATAGAACATAGAACATTACAGCGCAGTACAGGCCCTTCGGCCCTCGATGTTGCGCTGACTTATGAAACCAATCTGTAGCCCATCTAACCTACACTATTCCATTATCATCCATGTGTTCATATGTTGATCCAATGAACGGTAACTTGCTTTATCTAATATTTGGAGAAATTGTAGCTCCATGGGATTCGATCTTAAAGCCCCTTGATGGCCTTTGATCAGTAAAACGGCATATCCAATGGTATCAACTAGATCCTGAGATCCTTGAGAGAGTGCGGCAGGTACCATAGTAGAGAAGAAACAAATCTCCTAGTAAAGGAAAGGAGAACTGTAGTGTCTAGAGCCATGTCAATCAGTTGTCACACAACCTCAGAGACAGATGTCATTGGCTGCACATGACTCTATAATGCCAACAACAACTTGTATTTATATAAGTGTCTTTAATGCAATTAGAGATTCACCAATACTTCATGGGAGAATTGTAAAGCAAAATTTTACATCATACCACTTAAAAAGATATTAAGAAAGATAGTCAAAAGCTTGAAGTGAGATAGAAGTTATTTTTTAGACCAAGCAACACGATCTACTTGAGAGCCATTTCTCTTTAAAGTCATTTTGTAAGGACAAAATGATATTCATTATAGAAAGTTAGCTGAATGAAACTGTTGCTCTACATGTTCAATTGCTGTCTGAGCAATTGCAGAGCTTAACTTTTATTTGCATTTTCTGCAGTATCATCACTAAAACCAGTCTGCCTGTTGAAAGTTTGGAAAGGCAACAGTAATGTGTGTGGGTGAGGCTTAATACCCAGTTTTGAAGATTAAATAGAAATTCATTGATGCAATCCCTGACTTAAAATATGTCATGAGTATATACTCTCACCTACAACATAAATAGAGTCATGGAGTCATACAGCATGGAAACAGACCTTTCATGCCAATTTGTCCATGCCAACTTTGTTTCCCAAGCTAAACTAGTCCCATTTGCCTGCGTTTGGCCCATATTCCTCTAAACCTTTCCTATTCATGTATCTGTCCAAATGTCTTTTAAATGTCATAACTGTACCTGCATTTATCACTTCAGCTGACAGGTCATTCCACATACAAACCACCTTCTGTGCGAAAAATTTGCCCCTCAGGTCCCTTTCAAATCTTTCTCCTCTCACCTTAAAAATATACCCCCTAGTTTTGAAATCACCCACCCTTGGGAAAAGGCCTTTGCTATTCACCTTATCTAAGCTCCCAAAGTCACCCCTCAACCTCCTACGCTCCAGTGAAAAAAGGTCCCAGCCTATCCAAACCTTCCAGTCCTGGCAGCATCCAACTCAAACCTTCCAGTCCTGGCAGCATCCTGGTAAATCTTTTCCGAAACCTCTCCAAATTAGTAATATAATCCCTACAGTAGGGCGACCAAAACTGTGTTCAGTACTCCAGAAGTAGTCTCATTAATGCCCTATATAACCTCAACATGACGTCCCAACTCCTATACTCAATGGTCTGAGAAATGAAGACAAGTATGCTAAATGCCTTCTTAACCATCCTGTCTACCTGTGATGCTACTTCCAAAGAACTATGTACCTGAACCCCTCGGTCTCTCTGTTTGACAACACTACCCAGGGCCCTACCATTAACTGTATAAGTCCTACCCTTGTTTGTTTTACCAAAATGCAATACTTCACATTTATCCAAATTTGACTTCAAGGATTTCTTTGTTTTGAAGATCAAGAGCTTTTGTTCAGCTGTCTGGCCCTTCACCAAACCAATCTTCCTCCAAGGTTTAACTTTTTTAAGCACTGAACTTGGAACTTTCTCTAGTTTCCCCTCCTATTTCTTCTGATATGCTAACAGGGAAGACCTGGTGCTCCTTTGATTTACTTTCTCTGAACTGCAAGCCATGGATTTTTCTCAGATGAAAACAGAAAGTGCTGGAGAAGCACATGCGGGCCTGGCAGCATCTATGGAGAGAGAAACAAAGTGAATGTTTTGAATCTGATATAACTTTAGAATCAATCCGCCTTCCTGGTTTGCTTATATCGTAAACGTGTGGACCCTGTGCTATAAATTTTTATGTTCGTGAGTTTCCCCTTCCGAGAAGCAGAGAAGAAAGTGGCCGGGAGGGCAGACAATGGGCATGTTGACACTAGGGAGATAGCCACCCCCTTATCACCACATCAGAAATTAAGTTTTAATAAGGAGGTTCATAGTGGACCTTCTAGATCTTCTGCCAATTAGAGCATGTATGCGGTCAATTAGCAAGCGCTTGCTTCGTAATAACCTGCTTATCGATGCTTGGGGTTTGGCTTCTGGCAGGACCAATCAGCTCCTGAGCTCATCGTAACTTCAACTCAAACATGAACAGAAGAGTTGAACTTCAGAAGGGAGGTGAAAGGGATGACCTTTGACATCAAGGCCACATTTGACTGATTGCAAGAGGAATGAAAATATTGAAGCAGCCCACCTTCACATGCAGCAAGATCTGGATGGTATTCAGCGTTTAGCTGAAAAATAGCAAGTAACATTCATGCCACACAAACACCAGGCAACAACCATCTCCAAGGAAAGATAATCTAACTATTGCACCTTGACACTCAATGGCATACCTTTCATTGAACCTCACACAATATATATCTCTGGGGGTTGTCACAGACCAGACTGCACCAGACTGACAATATAAATAACTATGGCTACAAGAGCAGGTCAGAAGCTGGGAATTCTGCAGTGAGTAACTCACCTCCTCACTCCCTAATGTCTTTTCATCATCTACATGACACAAATTAGGTGTATGATGAAATGGTCCCCAATTGACTAGATGAGTGCAGCTCTAATGACACTCAAGAAGCTTCATCTTTCATCCAGAGTAAAGCAGCCCACTTGTTTAGAACTGTATCCATAAATATTTCATTCTCTCCCCCACTGACACACAGTTACAGCATTCTGTATTATCTGCAAGATACATTGAAGAGATTCACCATGCTCCTGAAACGGTATCTTCCAAACCCATATCTATTGCCATTAGTAACGACAAGGGCAGCAGTTACATGGGAACACCACTTTTCTCCAACTCTCTCACCATCCTGTCTTGGAAATACGTCACTGGTCCTTTAATGAGGGATGTCATTGAGTTGGTGTGCGTAATTAATGAGGCAAGTTCGCCAAGATACAAGAGAAAGATCACTCATCCTTGCAGTGAAAAATCCTCCACAAAACTCAATGGCAAAAAAAGGTGCGATTCAGCCCTATGATACACTTCCTTATGTCATTGATTATGTTGTTTTTAATCAAATTTGATCAGCATAAAAAGCCAATTTGATTATCAGTCTGGTTAAGAGTGAATTTGTCATGGCAAAGGTGACTGGTTGGTGTCATACGCTGGAATAAGGCCAGATTCTTCAAATAGAATTCTTTATCCATGAAAACCATTTGAAAAATCATTTATTCAGCAATGTCCAGCACTTTAATCCGGTATGTTATAAACATGCTGATACATGTTTGTACTTGGGCTGTTGTGGAAATAGTTGGACATTGTAATTCCAACATGTATCAAGTGGTGTTGATGCAGTGAATAGCTTTTGTTTTAAAAAGTATGGATTTGTTAGAGATTCTCCCATAATTTTAACTGGTGTAAGCATCAAACTCGCAATTTGCTAGAAGTGTTACTTTCATCATTTATTATATTCCTAGACCACAAAACCCAAATAATAAAATGAGTTAAGACTGTAATGAGCAAACTATGCCAGAGGCTCTAAAAATATGTTCCAAACATATGATGTCTCATCCAAATATTTCAGTTTAGTGTTTGCATTTGACATTTCAAATGTAGCATTTAATTTTCAACTTGTATTGAATAATAGATGCCTCATGCAGTTAGACAGGAGATATTCCTAACTGCAGCTAATTACCTCATAACCATTATGCACTTCTCCACGGTGTAAGTTGCTTATAGTCATGCAAAAGATTGAAAGGGTAATGAACAATGAACCTTTCCTAGCTCGTGTTGAAATTATCACACTTTTATCACTTGGTGGACTGCATTTTTACTAATCTATTAACCCAGTATTTAAAGGATTGTAGGATCATTTGTATAGACTTTGTAAGTTTTTTTTTCACAGTTGATTGTGTACATTAATAGGTGGATTGGAATGTGTTGTAATGCTGGAGCAAACTGAAGAGAGTGTAGCTATCATAAATTGCAAGAACAAATCCTGAAAAAAAACACAATAACATAGTTCTGCCCCCAGTACTATTTTTTTCATAATTATGTTACTGTTGCATGTTGCCAGCATCTGGGAAGACAAATTTCCCAGTTAGTACTAAGTGGAACAGTGCAGGAAATTAAATGTGAAATTCACATCCAGATTATGTCATGGACAGTTGTGATATACAGCGCCAATGTCATCTGACTTTCTTATGGATTAGAAATACTTCTCTGTCTGAAAAAGAAACAAAAAAACATTCCAGAGTAACATTAATCAATGCCATTCCAAAAGAGTATCATCCAATTATATGGGTCATTCTGAAACAAAAGAACACAATGACTACCTCAACTTCTCAGAGTTGGTAACCCGCAACACAAGATGTGTAATCAACTTGACCAAACAGCTTATTTTGAATATAACTTTGAAATTCTAAAAAAGTCATGTCATGAGGGAGCTATGTTGTCATGTACTTTTAAAATCAGGTAACAGTTGTTTGCATTCAGTACTGCCAATGCCATCAAGCTTTCAAGTAACCAAACAACCAAGATATTAACAGGAATATCTTGTAGGTGGGAGATCTCAACTTTTCCATTTTCAAACTGGTGACACCCAAGCTGTCAGTGAAACAAACATGAAGTTTCGGGTGAATTATTTGGTGACCTGGAACAGGAGGGATGCTCTTTCAGGTAGAGTATGAATTCCTTTTCACTTCTCTGCCACAATGATGCTTTTCATCCCATGACCCAGCTTTGACTTTGCACCCTCCACCCCTTATTCCCTACCAAAAGTTGGAAACTGATCATTTTGATCCCAATGGTCCTCTTTTCAACTCCTAAGTCTTCCTACCAAACTCCAATTCCATCCCTACTCCAGCCCATATCCTACCATAGTCCCTGCCACAATTCAGTTATCACTCTCAGCTTAATTGCTGCTGTAACTCCAAATGTTACTCCTGCTCCAATTCAATCCTGCTCCCAATTATCATTCATGATTCTTGCTGGGATCCAAGGTGGAAACTCATTTTTAACATTAAAATGTGGCTCAGTCTGACGTAAGATATGTGATTTTTATACATTTAATGTTATTTATTTTTTGGATTTATGAATTTTGAGTTACTGGCTATGGGTTTTCTGTGTGTTTGAATGGGTTTAATGATGAACTTAACAAACCAGATTTCTGGGGGAACACAGCAGGCCAGGCAGCACCAGAAGAGCAGGAAAGTTGACGTTTTGGGTCGGGACCATTTCTGAGTAAGGGTCCCAACCCGAAGTGTCAACTTTCCTGTTCCTCTGGTGCTGCCTGGCCTGCTGTGTTCCTCCAACTCCACACTGTGTTGTCTCTGACTCCAGCATCGGCAGTTCTTACTATCTCTAAACCAGATTTCTGATTGGGATCTGACTTATGTAGTAACAATATCAGCTGGGATCATAATACCAGGCATTGTAATAGGCTTTATACTGACAAAGGTCTGTTAATCTGTGGCATATCTTTTCCTGTCACATCCCTGCCTTATCAAACTATCCCGATAAACTAAGGTTCAGGTGTTCCTTATAATGGGTTACAAAATGTTAATGTTAGATGAGAATTATAACAACTTTAACTGACAAAGCTTTGTCCAAGGCTACATCAATAAAATATCTTGGCCCAGAAGTTCTTCATTGTGTCCTGTGCTTAATTGGCACTGGAAGGGCATTGTAAATATGTCTGATGATGAAGGCCACGAGCAAGTTTGTCCAGATGCTCACACACCATTAAAAGATTCTCACAATATTTTCAGAAATTGAATTTCTCCTGCTGGTTACTACCAGCTTCATTCTCTGTATGTATCTGACTGTTTTGAACTAACTTGTCATTGCATTTAAGGCCAAAAGGAGAAACACAACTGGTACAGATCACGTGAGGCACCTGAAGATGGTGTATCTCAGATTCAGGATTAGGTTCAGTAAGCAGAGCACCCCAAATCCCAGTGATGCCACAATGGCTTCTCTAGCACTGCACAATCTATCACCTACACAATAAATGAAGCTCCTATTTGGTAAGTTGAAAAAACAAAATATATCTACTGAGACAAGGTGCAGTAAATATAAGAATCAGCAGTTAAAAAACAAGTGAGGAGCTCTGAGACGGTAAGGTTTAGAGCCTACAGTGAAGATTTCTGATGGCAGGAAACATTGTTTTGAAGTGCTCTGCATTCTGAGCTACCTTATTGTGGGTCAGAGCACTGGCTGAGTTTTGGAACCTCTCCCATCCACAATCATGGGGCCTCAGGAAAAAAGTACAGAATTGCCTGCGGGTACCAGTTCTCATGCCTCATCTAACTGATAGCCAGGCTCAGGAGAAGTAGTTAGCTTCTTGTGCTGCAGAGAACAAAAGTTGGCTTTTGTCCCAGACCAGATGTCTCACAGTATGGATCTACTCCTGGCTGCATTTCTGCAGTGTGATCATGAAAGGCCTGCTCTCATCTCTCAGGCTCCATCAGCATGATGTTCTAAGGAGTGTGACATGTCCAGAAGTAAAGTAATATTGTGCAAAATGATTTTAAATGGGTTGGGTCTTATTATCCTGTTCACTAACAGTTTCCTCCTCTTCTGCATTTCGCTGTTGTGTTGGATCTGCATCAAGAAAAGAGAGAAGAAAATAATGGGTGAGCACCCCCTCAGATTAAAAGAGAATAAGTGAAGCAAGTAAAATGATGGAGTGGGGGCCAGCGGATGGGTGGGAAGGAAGAGGTGGTTGTGAGGTGCTCTTTCTAGGGAGGCCTGCATAACAGTGGAGTGACTCAATGAGTATCCATGGACAAAGCTGCAAATAATCACATACCTCCCATGACAAAAGTGCACCCGTGGTCTTGATATAAATATGACTCCACTACACTTGATGAGAATTGAAGTTTTCAGTTCCTGAAATGTCCTGCTGAATTATTTGACCCTCACACAATGTAGGCACAGGCCTCACTTTAACTCAAACGTCATAACTCAGACCAAACTATATTTTGGTGTTCAGCCACTGCAGTAAATGCTCAGGTCAGACCTTACCAAGATTACCAGGTAAAACAACCCAGAAGGTCCCAGAAAAGCCAGAAATTTTCCATTTAAATGCTGTATTTTTGGTTTGAAGAAATGAACGAGTATAGAAGGATCTTTCTCAGAAATGGAAGGAGAAATATCTGCTGCCCTGGCAAAGAGAATGAGGTTGAACTGATCAACAGCACATATAGTTGTGCCCTGTGGGCTGAAGTCAGTGCAGGAAGAGTTGACCTCATATAGAAGCCTAATACCACAGTCTTCCTGTCGTTCTGGCCCTGATCTCAATGCTCAATTGCCTACCAGCTAAAATGACTCTAACCTCATGTCAACAAGTCCCAATGATCCTGACAATCATTTGACCAGCCCTATGTCCCACTCAGCCCAAGTTAAAATTGAAGCTCCTGTGCATAACATTACAGGAGACGTAAAAGTATTTTCTTATCACTTTAAACACTCACAAGATAGTGTAGAAAAATCTTTGTATTGTATATGCATTTGTGAATTCAAACTTTATTTGGAATGATACAAGATAAATGTTACCATTCTAGTGGTTGGTGCCAACATGACAACTGGTTCTTTTTAATTCCAACTGGTTCAACTTAAAATCAATACAGGGACATGGGTGTCAACTGAACGATTGTGAACTCCAACTGGATTTCTGATGAGACCAGTTATTTGATTTATTCATTGGCACATGTATTTTATTACAAAATACAGTGAAAAGCATTGTATGGCGTCACCACTCTCTGGTGCCATGTTCAAACACAAAAAGAAACATTAAAAAAAATTGTATGTAAAGGCAGAAATAGAAAAAAAAAGGTAAGAAGGAAAGAAAGAAGGAAAGTAAGTAGGAAAGAAAGAAAGAAAGAAATGAATGAATGCAATTCTTTTTGGTTGTTTAATTCTTGAAGCCCTTTATCTTCTATTAAAACCAGCAACTTGTTTTTGTTTCCTTTCTCTGGAGAAATAAAAATGGAAGATCAAGAAGAATGGATAGGGGAAAAAGCCTGCTTTGAAATAACGCAAAGAGCTGCAGATGCTGAAGACCTGAGATAAAAACAGAAATGCCTGGAGAAACTCAGCAGGTCTGGCAGCATTGGCAGAAAGAAAGCAAAGTTAATGTTTTGATTCCAGTGACCCTTCTTCAGGACACATTCAAACAGTTGATACAGGCATAACAGCAAGAAAGTCTCATTCTTTGCTGCATTATGTTATGATTCTTTTAAATATGAAGTCACTTGAAATTTATGTGGGGTGTGTTTTGATCTTATACTATAACTTTGGCCAAACAAACTCCTGAAAAACAATAGCAATGAATAATAATGCAGTTGTTTCGGTCTATAGATTTAATCGTCTAATCAAACAAAGCCAAATGTCTTGTCCTGAGAGAAATCAAGATCTGCCGATGCTGGAGTCTGAGATAACACAGTGTGGAGCTGGAGGAACACAGCAGGCCAGGCAGCATCAGAGGAGCAGGAAAGTTGACATTTCGGGTCGGGACCCTTCTTGTACTGAGTTTTTTTTAACAGTTGTTTGTGCCATTTTTCTGCCTGTCCATTGATCTCCCACCAAGGTTACTGAGAGAATTTGACTGAAATTCTCTCCCTGACCCCTGTATGTTTAATGTTGTTGGTACATTTCTCATTGATCGTATATATGTTGGCTATAAGAAATTAGATTGCAACATATCAGAGCATTTCCTAACAAAAAAAATACAAAACAGATAGTAGCTCAGTATCAAAATAATGTTCCTAAACAGAAGGCAGAGCTATGAAGCAAAGGTGGGTTCTGAGGGTTAGGCATTAGTAGTTTGGAAACCTGGAAGGCAGTTCGTTATAAGTATTCTTTCATTCCTGTGCTTCAGATTGACTTTGCATGCAATTGGATATCATGAGCATTTATGTTACATACATGTACAACTATGGGTTTACATGGCACCATCTCAATTTAGCTATAGAAGGAGTGATTCAGACAAGAAACTGAGGATGATTTGGCTTATGTTGGAAGGAGGGAGCAAGATTACAAGAGAGACTCAGGACATTCAGGGGCTGTGCCTTCGGTTAATGAGACCTGTGATGCACTGATATGGATAATAGGAGTACAAAGGAGATACTCTTCCTCAGAAATAGGAAGAAAAATAGCTGCTGCTGTTGCAAACAGAATGAGTTAGATCTGATCAGGAACTATTATACTTGTGCCCTGTGCCTAAATTCAGTGCAGCAAGAGCTGACCTTATGCAGGTCAATAATTGCAAATTCACCGACATCCTGTACTTTATCTCTGCATTTTGTGTTGTCAGTGTATTCCTTGACATCACAATTTATTGCCCACTGAATTTGAAGAGCAGCCGTTATTCACTTTCCATGCACTTATCTCCACATTCGTTCATCTCCATTATACTCACCTAAATCCTTATACGATGTGATGTATCTGCCTAATGGTCACCTTTGATTTATTATATGGTTAGATGGTGCACCACAGGTTTGGGTTTGAAGTAAACTGGTGAAGGACAAGCCAACGTCAAGAACTGTCTTAAGGCTTAGAGTTCAATGTAACACCAATATTATATATTGATATTGAACACTGCTGGATGTGGCAAATATAGAAATACCAGGATCTGACTTCTAGTTACATCAGGTAAGGACTAACCTAGCCTTTTTGTATGTTAATGTCCATTGCTGATGCAAATCTTTTAGAGTGAGTGTTTTAATTTTGCCCACACTGTGTTGTTTCTGCTCAGTGATGTGCATCTCCATGACCTCATCAAACTGTCGCTCCAGAATACTGATGCCCTTCATAAATGCCCTTACCAAATATATGGCATTCATCTTGCAATACACTCATAAGTCTTTGGCTTCTCCTTTGAGAACTAGTGAGCATTGTACACAGGAGGGTGAGAAGAGTGAAGCTTGTTTGACACGGAATACGTTGTTGACACCATGAAAGGATGAAATCATTGAGATCAGTGGCATACCTTCATTGTTGACAGTCAGAACTTGGGATTTCGAGCAGTCTTGTGACAATATCAATTATCTCCGACCCACATATCATATGTCACAGTCAGATTGCTTGATCATCTTAATTATAGCAACAGCTTTAATTACATATGTCTTCTCTACATCACATAGACAACAGAAGTTTGTTTTGATAATGGGCCAAAGTGCCAAATTTATGCTGTGATCTGGTTAGGGACCAGTAACTTATTTTTAAAGTTGACAACATTGAAATCCAGAGGACGTCTTTAAGAATGGAGCCATAAATGACCCCTGTTTTCAACAAACAACAATAATCTTTGTATTACCGGTCTAAAACTGTATTTTAATCTACAACAATATACATCTTATTTCTAACTCCCAGAATTAACATGAGGTAAAAATGGGAATCGACTATAATTGAACACCCCACAAATCCCATGGATTTCTCAGCAACTTCCCCCAGATGATACAAATGGTCATCAAATCTCATTAAACCTCACAAAATGTACTGCATTTGACCAAACTGATCTTGAAATTCCCTGTCATGAGCTGTTCCATTGTGAACTGCCTCAGCAATTGGTTGATGACCATTCTTTCATGGTCTGAAACTGCACTCCAGTACATTTGTACATGTATATCTCCCGGTTGTCGCTGATAATTAGCATCACCAAGTTAAAATGGACTTTCCCCGAGCTCCAATCTTGCTGTGTTGCATGCACTGTATATTGCTTGTGAGCTTTTCAAACATCACTTTCAGCTGTCCTGAATTACTTGAGGTGCATGGCTTCTTCTGAGCTTCCCAAGCTGCTCCCAGGACTTCCATGACCATTCACTAAACAGCTATTCATCTGTTGTAGGACTTACCTGATGCTTTGTTGTGTTTTTACATAGATCTAAGAAAGGTACTGTATTATGTATCTTGAAGACAGCTACTCATGACATGTAATGCTCTAGTGTGAAACATCTGAGTAAGTGGGGAGTATTCCATCAAACTTGTGCCTTGCAGATTGTGGACAGGCTTTCGAGAGTCATGAAGTAAGTTACTCACCACACTAATCCTAGCCTCTGACATACTGTTTGAGCTGGTGTGTTTATGTGGTGAGTCCAGTTGAATTTCTCATCAATGTTAACTCACAGAATATTGATAGTGGGAGATTCAGTGATGGTGACATGATTGAATGTTAAGGGCTGTGGTTATATTGTCCTTTGTTGGAGATGGTCATTGCCTGGCATTTGTGTGGCATGAATGTCACTTGCCACTTGTCAACCCAATCCTGTCTATTGTCCAGATCTTGTTGCATTTGAATATGGAATGGTTCAGTATCTGAGGAGTCATGAATGGTGCTGAACATTGTACAATCATCAGTGAACATCCCCACTTCTGACCTGATGATGGAGTGATTATCATTGATGAAGCAGCTGAAGATGGTTGGGCCTAAGACACTACCATGAGGAACTCCTGCAGAAATGTCCTGTAGCGGAGATGATTGGCCACCAGCAATCATGATCAACTTCCTGTGTGTCAGGTATGACTCTAACCAATGGAGAGTTTTTCCCTGATACACATTGATGCCAGTTTTGCAAGGGCTCCTTGATGCCACACTCGGTCGAATGCAGCCTTGATATCAAGTGCTGTCACACTCACTTCACCTCCGGAATTCAGCTCATTTTTCCATGTTTGAACCAAGGCTGTAATGAGATCAGGAGCTGAGTGACCCTGGCAGAACCAAAACTGAGCTTCACTGAGCAGGTTATTGCTGAGCAGGTGCTGCTTGATGACACCTTCCAACACCTTACTGATGATTGAGAGTGATAGGCTGCGTTGGATTTGACCTGCTTTTTGTGTCCAGGACATACCCTGGTCAATGTTCCACATTGTCAGATAGATGCCAGTGGTGTAACTGACTGGAAGGGCTTAGCTAGGGGAGTGGCAATTTCTGGAGCAAAGTCTTCAGTACAAATTCTGGAAAGTTGTCAGGGTCCATAGCTTTTGCAGAATCCAGTGCTTCCTACAGTTCCTTGATGTCACATGGATTGAATTGCATTGGCTGAAGAGAGGATGGAAAAGGCCATTTGTAGTCTTCATGGGCTGATGTTCCAAGACATTTTGAGGATGCCTTCATTGATGGATAGCTTGGCCTGCTCCATTGAGCATCACTTAATCAAATGGGTACATGCAGGCCTTGATCTAAGGTAACAAGGTGTGGAGCTGGATGAACACAGCAGGCCAAGCAGCATCAGAGGAGCAGGAAAGCTGACGTTTTGGGCCTAGACCCTTCTTCATTTATGAAGTCCGAAACGTCAGCTTTCCTGCTCCTCTGATGCTGCTTGTCCTGCTGTGTTCATCCAGCTCCACACCTTGTTATCTCAGATTCTCCAGCATCTGCAGCTCCTCCTTTTTCTAGGTTATGTAGATTTTGTCACCATAAACAGGCAGTGGCCGTATACCATATTATTGATCTGTCCCAAGCTGCTCCCTATCACTGAGTGATAATGGTGACATTTGGCCAGCCCTGAAGGGAGTGATACTGAAGGTAAGTGATACTGAAGGTAAGCAGCAACCTTCATTCAAAAGCACATCAATTCTTCCCCATTCCTTCCAGTCAGCATGCAATATATTATCAGGTGTCCGGATGGCTGAGTCTTCCCTTATACACGTACAGTTCCAAAGCACAGTAATCATTAGCAAAAAAATCTCAACAGCTGGAGCAAGGATGATAGCCGCCTGGCTCTTACTCTATTCCTGCGACAGGGGATGAAACATATATGAACAGTCAGCAAAGGAACAAATGAATGAGTGGGTGGTTTGTGAAAGAATTGCTCTGTGCAAGTGGAAGTTGTGGGGCTGGTGGAGGGCCAGCAGGAATGACTATTTGTCTGGTTCCATTTGATTGACTATCTGAAGGTTCAAGCTATTGGATCACCCTGTGCTCCAATCTGCAATATGACTCAGTCATGAAAGCATCCTGCTAGCTGTCGGGGAATGTAGCATGGATCTGTATGGAAACACACTGGCTAATGTTCATGGAATTGATTCCTTTGGGATTGTTAACCTGGAGGTGCTCAGATTGCTGTATGTGTGCGAGTGGCACTTTCATATGTGAAACTGGTCAGAGACAAATCTGAGTGCCTGCTCATTGTGTTTATTGTCATCACAGAGGAAGTCTGTATAGTTACCAGCTCTGGCAGCCAATCCATCCATTTGTTAACTCGTGCATCATATACTGCTGACTGAGAGACCCTCAATAGATTTTCAGCAGTACCCAGAGACAAATGATTGAGGGTAGTGGTTGCTTTCACAGGTACCTCGAGGAAGTGCAGATGTCCGACCTTACTTGATGCAACAGAGTCCAGGGTACTCCTTTACCAAGAGATCAGGAGACCCCTCCCCTGTCCATAAACGCTCTAAAGTGGATATGAGCAGCAGAAAATTTTACTCTTCTTTTGCTGTCTTTCTCTGTTGTCTACCTCACTCTTGTTTGTCAGCAGTTCCCTGCACACGATTCCACTCTGCTGCTGTTTTGCTGATGTTATCTTTGCTAATATTATTTGCTAATATTTGCAAATATTATCTTCCTTGTCCAAAAACCAACCCAAACTAGGGTTCAGATTTGGTGTATGGATTCTGTTATAGTATGCATTTGGTGTACGCATTCTGTTATTTCAACCTATCACCTTCAAATGCACCCTGCCTTCCCCAACCCCATGCCCCACCCTTCTTTTTATCATTAGGCATTAAACATCCCTGCATCACCCCCACCCCCCCACCCCCACCACAGTGTCCACAAGGATGGTTGATTTAAAAGAGGAGATATCAGGTAAAATAAAAGTAAATTATTGTGGATGCTGGAAATGGCAAATAGAACAAAAAAATAACCTTGCAAGTACTCTGTGGGTTAGGCAGCATCAGTTGTGAGAGAAACACAGTTAGTTTGAAATTTGGATCCATAGCACCACTGGAGATGGTGCTTCTGAAGCTCAACGCATTCCTGTTGGCAGGGGTGGGAGGACACACATACAAGTACTCTGCGTTTTCTTTGCATTTTCAACACCAAGAACCATAAATTGGTGCAGAATAGAATGATAACGGTTGCGCCCAAAGGACTGCTGCTTTTCAGACACAAGCGAAATAACTTGGGGGTGGTTGAAACCTGCAATTATCACAGAAATTTTTAACAGCAGTGGGCGTGAGGTCAGGAGATTGCTCAGGGGCCATTTGAAGCTTTTGAGTGGACAGTTAATTGCTGCCTCCTACCATGCCAGAATTTTGCTGAGGTGAGGAAGGTTGGTGCCAAGTATCCAGTGCACCCAATGTAAACCAGTTAAATTGTTAACCAGTCAAGGGGGCTATCTTCTGGTGAGTTTTAAGTTACTACAGAATGAGCCGCCCAAGACAGTGACAGGCTTATGCAAAAATTTTGTAAAACTGATGTGGGAGCTGTGTCAATGAGCCTTCGGATGCACTGCTGAAAGTTGTGAGACAGGGAATGGCAGTTATATTTGGGACAGAGTGGGCAATAGCTGTATATCTGGACAGGAGGGTCTAGGCCCGAAATGTCAGCCTTCCTGCTCCTATGATTCTGCTTGGCCTGCTGTGTTCATCCAGCTCGACACATTGTTATCTCAGACTGAATTAATTGCAGGGTTTATGTTGTGACTCAGTTCAATGATACATAACGTACAATCAAGTGAAGTGATCTCCATTGAGGAGCATTAGGCTATCACCACACTTATTCCTTCCATTAAGGTAGCTGTTAAACACAAGATTGGACAGGAGATCCCTCCTACACTCTTATCAAGCCACAGGAAACAAACTTAAAGCATATATGTATAAAATAATAATAAAAAAATAAAATCTTGTCCTCATTGCATTGTAGTCTGCAGCTTTATTAACAATTACTGCGACAGATCTGTGATGAGGTAGAAGGATCAGATTATGTTTACAGCTTACCCAACAAAGGATGGGGCTGTTCCTGTGGTCGATATTATTTGGACATCAGCCATAAGTAGATAGAATTAACAAAAACAGAACTTGCCAGAGTAACTGGGCATTAAACCCATGATAGCCTCCCTCACAAAGTAGAGGTGACAAAGGCAAATTTCTTCAGATCCTCAGTCTAGGTGTCCCTCTGTCTTAGATGGCATCTAGTATATGCCCATACATTTCTTCTTTCTCAACTCGTCTTCTGCCTCCACATCCAACACAGCTCTCAGCTGAACCCATTGAAATTACTGTAGAAAAAAAAACAGCTATAAGAAAATGGCATAGCGACAAGTCTCTTAGTACATGAATGATGCAGCAAATGGCAAACAAAAGAAGAAACTGATGTTGTAAAAATAATATAGGAACTGCAGCCTAATAACTATGCAAATAAATTGACTACTTGTTAACACTATAATAAATTATTACTCATTAATTTGAGAATTCAAGTTCTGAAAGCCAGAAGCTTTTTTTTATCATGGATAAGCAGTGCTAGACGATGAGATGGGGAAGGTATTCGAGCAATTTATGCAAGGAGTCTTGTGACGCAGTAGTGGTGTCCTTATCTTTGAGCCAGGAGGTTTGGATTCAAGTCCTGCTTGATCCAGAGGTGTGTTGTAACTGTTTTGAATCTAAGTTTAAATGTAATCCATTATGGGCATAAAATCAACAATAAAACTTTTGACCCTAGATTCAACTTCTACCAAATTCAAGCCGCATTGTGCCAATCAGTGATCAATTCCAACAAACTAAAAGACCACCGATTGAATTTATTGCAATCCACCAAAACAGGTTTTACAGCCAGAAGAGCTTCAGAAGGATTCCTGTCACAAGAAGAAGGGAAGCCAATTGGAATTGTTAACAAGGCAGTTAATGAAGAGGATTAAATTTACCTCCGGTCATTAAATAAGTGGCGACTGGGATAACAGGCTTCTTATCCCAACAAGTGAAAGGTTAGCTATTTTTCTGCTGCCTTCCACAGGAGAATGGAAGAAACTTGCAATGGAACAGTCAGAGGGTTACAGTTTGGCAGAGGCACTGGGGTGCTGGTGGTAGGAAAGTTGCTTATTGTACAGTCTGAGGGTTACAGATTAGAAAGCGGACCAACAGTGACATTTTTGACAGCTTGCATTCAATACAGCCCAGTCTCTTTTACAACGAGATGAGTTGTGGGAAATTTATGGAAGCACAAGAATGATCCAAGCACAGCAGAACTCGCATACGTATAATGTGAGATAACAAGGTGTAGAGCTGGATGAACACAGCAGGCCAGGCAGCATCAGCGGAGCAGGAAAACTTTCTGAAGAAGGGTCTAGGCCTGAAATGTCAGCTTTCCTGCTCCTCTGATGCTGCTTGGCCTGCTGTGTTCATTCAGCTCTACACCTGGTTATCTCAGATTCTCCAGCATCGGCAGCTCCTACTATCTACGTACGATGTGGCCACCTATCATTGTTTCATTCAGAGAAACTTACAGCAAACTGGCATGGATGAAGATTAATGATGTACCATTTACAATCAGGTTAACTCAGCCTTCATTTGTTAATGACAATCAGAATTTGGGCACATTGCTGAGCAGCCGAAGGAGGTGTCTGCAGGTACCAGAGACAATATTATCGCCCAGAGCAGCAGTAGTGTCTGACTCTTCCATAATTGGATGGTTCCCATGTATCATTTATCATCATTGTAGTTCCAGCCATCTGGTCTTTTCATACCCATTCAATAATCTCACAAAATGTGGGGAAACTGTTTGTAGCCCAGTCTCCTGAACAAATCGAGCCAAATCACCTTCCCTTAACTTTTAATAGGAATCATTACTATTCTGCAGTTATCATTGATCAGAATCTTAACTTCTTCAGTAATATCATACAATTTGAAATTCCGGATTAAGATATCTCAAAGTAGGCTGCATTGTCACACAGACAGTTGGAGTTTCAGAATGTTGTCTGATCTCAGGTCATCTATGTTTTTGCTGGAAGAGAAGTTAGTTGCAGTTTGGAACTGGGAGAGTGCTGAAGCAGAATAAATGGCCAAGCAGCACAAGTGCTGCTATTAGGAAACTCTAAGCAGTTACTTTCAGGAAGATACCCACAAAGTGGTGGCTCCATGCTATGGCAATAGAGTTAAAGGAAAACAATCAGAACTATTTATAGCTCAATGAAGGTGACAGGGGGATGACGGAAGTTCACAGCAGGTTGCAGCTAAGAGAGATTCTGTCACAGTTTGCTGAAACTAACCCTTTGATAAAAGAAGAAATTGTGACAGTAATTAGACATGTGTATAGTTTCAGATGTCCTTGGGAACTCAGTCTTCATGCAATAGATTGAAGTACTAAGGTATGAGCAGTTGTTCAGACAGTTTGAGTCAGAGAGTTGAAGATGTTTCCAAGTCTGGATCTCTGAAAGTGGAATCTCTTAGAAAGGATGAAATTTGGTGACCCAGAGTCATTAATGTTTGGAATGAATCTGTAGTGTGTTCCACCACATATTTTTTATTTTATAATGCTTACTTCCTGTTATTCCAGATTGTTAGAGTCTAAATTATATATTTAAAGGTTATAGTTTGAAGTTATTGTCTTACTTTTACAGAATTCCTATTTAATGGGGTGTTATAGAGTCAAAGAGTCATTCTTCACTGAAACAGACCTTTTGGCCCAACTCATCCATGCCGACCAAGTTTCCCAAATTAAACAAGTCCCACTTGCCTGCTTTTAGTCCATATCTCTCTGAAACCTCTCTATTCATGTACCTATCCAAATGTCTTTTTAAATGTTGCAACTGTTGTGCACACATCTACCACTTCCTCTGGTTGTTCTTTCCAGATATGAATCACCGTCTGCATGATAAAGCTACCCCTCAGGTCCCTTTTAGATCTTTCTCCTCTCACCTGAAACATATTCCCCCTTGTTTGGAGCTCCCCCCGCCCTAGGTGACACATCTTTGCTGTTCATCTCATCTATGCCTCTGAAGATTTTATAATCTTATATACTGTCACCCCTCCATCTCCTGCATTCCAGTGAAACAATCCCAGTTTATCCAGTCTCTCTTTGTAACTCAATCCCTCCAGCCCTGGGAACAGCCTAGTAAATCTTTTCTGAACCCTGTCCAATTAATAATATCTTTGCTATAGCAGTCTGTTAGCTGGTTTGCAATGCTGAGTGATACCAACAGTGCAGGTTTATCTCCTATATTGACTGAGGTTACCAAAAGGGTCCCTCATTATCAATCTCTCCCCATGCTTGAGGTGTGATGATTCCCAGGTTAAACTACCACCAGTTATCTCCCTCTAATGAGGGACCAGCCATCTGGTTTTTTGGACTATACACTTATTTTCTTCACCTTCACACATTCTATTCTTTAAAAATTATGATCTATCAAACCAGAGCATGTCATTGATCCAATACGCCTCGTATTCTCTTAATTGAGATCATAGCAATTAAACATATCATCCAATTAATTTAAAGTGTCATCCAGGATTCTAATAGATTTCAAAATGCAAGTGCAAGGGGGAATTAAGTGAAAAGCCTCAAGGAGCTCAGGTCACACTTTTGGAGGGATGAGAGATGTGCAGTGAGGCAAACATCCCTAACTGGTCCACAACAAAGCAGATGGGTTTAGTTGTGCATTATGAATGATTGCTTACTCCCTGGGAAGGTGTGACCCTTGTCAGATGAAAGATTTGTTGATTGTGGGTGAGGATTGGAAGTGATGGGGTGGGTGGACATTTGGAGAGGTCAGTGGGACAACTGGGCAGTGCAATGTTGTGTAACGATGAGGAAAAACATACAAATAAGTTTTACAACTCTTTGCCCTCTTCTGTTATGTGTAACAGCATGATCATAGAGGAGTTAGTAGAAACTGCAGATGCTGGAAAATCTGAGATAACAAGGTGTGGAGTTGGATAAACACAGCAGGCCAAGCAGCATCATAGGAGCAGGAAGGCTGATGTTTCGGGCCTAGACCCCC
>NC_063333.1:84859151-84885851 GCF_021869965.1 Rhincodon typus
ACCACATGGAAGCCATTGTAAAAATGCTGAAAAGTCTATAACTTTAGCCTTATTTCTTATTTTCCTAACTTATACTGTGTATATCTGTAATGTAGCGTAACTTCTTTTTCCTTTATTTTCTCTATTTTTGTATCTAGGTATTTTGTACCCAAGATGGCACCATGTTGGCAACATTGTACACTTTTCACTGTACTCCTGTTCTTTTGTAACTTGAGTACACGTAACAACAAACCTAATTCTAAATACTCTTTCCCAGGCATCACAATGAAGTTTGCATTCAGCTATTAAGTTCAACCATGCAAGATCTACACAGATTTGGATAGATCCATGGACTTTTCATACTAGATGACAATCTCTGAGCATCAGCTTGTGTCTTTTCCTACAGACGAAATACCCTTGCTTCAAAATAGTCAGTTTCTACCTTTACAATTCGATGTACTGATATTCAATGTAAACAGCCACTGGCTTTGTTATAGGATGTGTTAGAAAGCTGATAACAGTATTCTTCCTTTTGAACAACTGTAGAAATGGAGCTCTGAAGATTTTAAATTGAGCCTCCTGACTTTCCAGGTCTTCCACTCTGCACATCAGATGTAAGTTAGTAACTTGGTCTTCCCTGCTTAAGAGTGAATGACTGTATGTGATTCTAAGCCAAAGTTAAAATTTTTCTTTCTATTTTGAAGGGTACTATTCAATTGCCACATAACTTGTTCTATGTCTCTTTGCTCATATAGTTTTAGGTGAGGGTGAAGAGTTTGTCCAACCATAATTTGGTATCAGAAATAATTCAATCTGCTTTCCATGTCTATATTAAAGCGTGTTTTGTTTACATTGACTAGAATACAAGAATGATCCTGGGGACGAAGGGCTTGTCATATGAGTCGTCACTGAGGACTCTAGGTCTGTACTCCATTGAATTTGGAAGAATAAAAGGGGGGAATTCTGATTGAAACTTATGGAATACTGAGAGGCCTGGATAGAGTAGATGTGGAGATGTTTCCACTAGTAAGACAGACCAAGACCCAAAGGCACAGCCTTGGAGTGAAGGGACAATCCTTTAGAACTGAGATGAGAAATGAGATGAGAAATTTCTTCAGCCAAAAGGGTATCAAATCTATGGAACTCATTGCAATAGAGGACAGTGGAGGCCAAGTCTTTGAGCATAGTTAAGACAGAGATAGAGAGGTTTCTCAACCCATTCTCTTGCCTTCTCCCTATAACCCCGACTCCCTACTAATCAAGAACCTAATCAGACATGATCAAATAGCCTAAATTCCGTTCCTATACCTTATGGTCTTGTACGAGTACAGCAGTAGCTCCAAAATTGATTCCTGGATTTTTGCTTTTCTTGGAGAGATCCAGCAAACATCTCAACATAATTAAGATCATCTATTTCATGAAACTTCCCATATTTTTGAAGGCTTCCATTTGAATTATTCAGAGGGGACTTCTTGCTACAATTGATAAACGGTGAATCTTTCTTTGAAAGTGACATTTAACCAGACAATCTTCACACAGGTGAATTTTCCCATCACACTAATTATGAGAATTAGAGCCAGTTTTATCAGATTAATTCATGCGACATGGGTAGCACTGACTAAGTCAGCACATATTGGCCACCCTGAATTTCCCCTCGAGGCGGTGGTGAACGGTCTTGAAATATTGCAGTGTTTGGAGTGTGGATACATCCACAATACTTTAGGGTGTTCTAGGATATTAACAGTGAAGGAGTGGTGGGACAGTTTCAAGTCAGAATGCTTTACAACTTGTTGGAAAATCTTCAGGTAGTGGTTGTTCCTATGCATCTGCCTTTCTTTCTAGGTGGTATGGGATTTGAAAGATGCCATTGAAGGAGCCTTAGTGAGAAACTACAATGCATCTTGTAGATAGTCCACACTGTTGTCTGTGTTTGTGGTGGGGCAAGAGAATAAACATAAAAGGTGGTGGATTGGACGCCAATCAAGTGGATTGCATGGAGCTTCAATACTTGTTGGAGCTGTACTCATCTGGGCAAGTGGAACTTATTGCAGCACAGTCCTGATTTGTGCCTTATAGATGGTAGGCAGGAATAAAAAGTGAGGCAGCAAGTTAGCATAATTTGTAACCTCTGATCAGCTGTTAGAATCACAGTATCTTTTTGGCTGGACCAATAGAGTTTCTGGTCAATAGTAACGGACAGGATATTAACGATGGGTGATTCAACAGCATTATTGTCACTGAATGTTAAAACAGGCATAGTTAGATTTTCTCTTGTTTGAGACAGTCATTGCCTAGCACTTACGTAACATAACTGTTACTTCTCACTTACCAGCCCCAGTCTGGATGGTGTTCAGGTCTTAATGCTTATGAACACAAGCTACTCCAGCATCAGAGGAGTCATGAATGGTGTTGAATATTGCAGTCATAACTTAACACCCTCACTTCTGAAATATTATTCAGAAAAAGTCATTAAAGCAACTGAAGATGATTGGATTTATGATACTACCTTGAGGCACTCCTGTAGCTATATCTTGGGACTGACAGGGTTGATGTAACATAAGAAATAGGAGTAGAAACAGGCCTTTTGGCCCCTTAAGAGTGCCCTGCTTTTCTAGAAGATCTTAGCTGGTTTGCCCCAGGCCTAAACTCCTCTTCCATGTCAAATCCTCATAGGCCTCAACTCCCAAATATTTTAAAAATCTCTCTCTCTTTTAAATACTTTCAATGATCTAGCCTTGACAATTCTGTAATAGAGAATTTAACATTCATGACCCTCTAGGTGAAGAAATTTCTTTATACCCTTGTCTGGAAAGAATGTTCCCTTATTCCGTAACTATGTCCTTAATAAAAAGATTTCCCCACTAATGGAAACATCTTAACATCTTGTCAAGTCTCCTTATGATTTTGTATGTTTCGATAAGAACATTCTTCATCCTGCCAAGCTCTACCGAATAAAGGTTTAACCTGACTCTGTTAGTACTGTCATTTTGTTTGGTGATTCATGTCTTAAATTAGGCATGGCAAGAGTTGCATCACAGAACTATCCCACAAAAATAAAGTCATAATAAAACCTTAATGTTTTGTGCAGAGCGAACAAAGCCTTTCACTACATGAGAGTGGAAGACTAACCTCAAAAGAGCACCATCTCTAGTTTGTAATATTGCTAGCTACACAGCAATACATCATGCTGTTAGGCCTCACCTGGTGCTATCAATTAGACCATGCTGCAGCAAGAGGTAACTACTCACAGCAGTCCACAAATCAGCTAATGTCATATTTCATTGTACAGGTGGTGACTGCACTGCTGAATGTATATAGCAACTTGGTCCACATTTACTTAGCATTTGATGTCTTCAATTTGACATGGTCAGTTCATATGTAATATCTGCCAGGAATAAAACATTTCAAAACGCAATCTTTGGTTGATCTCCTGCTTTTAATATCCTATGCCATTGTCATATTTTCTATACCCACTCTACTTTAGTTGCATTATCATTGAATTTTCAGATGTTGTATAATTTGTTTGTTTTTGTGACCTGGCATAAATTTTTACATTTCTCTTTGAACATCCACCACTCTAACAAGCCTGCCAAAATACAAGAGTGAATTATTTATAACATTAGAATAAGCTACCCAGTCTTAAGGTGCAGTTTAGAAACTCTTCCAAAAAACGTCCTTGCAAACAATTTTTGAAGATTTCAGTTAACAGACAAAAACAGCAAGGAATGTGTAATGTACTAGAAAAGGTCTCCTGACATTTTTAAAATACAAAAATGTTTATTCAAAAAATCCTAGTGCCAAATTACGTATTCACAAACAGTTAATAAACTACAAATGTTGACAAATCAAAAGGCTACAATAAAATTGTAAAGTTCACAGAATTTGAAAATTATGCAAGAAGATCAAAGTTATTTCATTTTAGGCTACACTGTTCCTTTTAAATAGTTTTACTAAGTTTAGCATACAGCTGAAATGTGTGGAATCTCACAGCAGGTAATGCTTCAGATCTCCGTTATTTCACATCAGTTCTTTGACACAAGGAAGGCTATCCTATTGTTTCCATTTGATTTGGAATCACAATCTCTCCTACTGAAACCGTAAAGGCAAGGGAACAGGCCTTCATAAACTATGTGGCGCTTGGTCAAGTCCCATTGCTAATCATCTTCACCTTCTGCAGATTCGGATTCTAGAAAGAAAAATCAAATTTATATAATAGGTTGATTAGTTCAAAAACAACTGTTACATCCTATCCCCACTATTAATAATCTGAAAAGTAAATGAGGAATCGAATCAAATATTGAATCTGTTTGCATAGTCTCCACAGCCTCCATCCCACAGAGAAACAGAGGAGCTAACGAGCCCAGTCATGATCAGCCAACCCCACCCCCCTCCTCCCCATCTGATCAGGACAGCAGCCCAATCCTCTCAGCCGCTTGAGGGGGACAGCGGCCTAAGCAGACATGAGCCAGCACATAGCGACCCTTCCAAGACGACACCAAGCAGCAACTATTTGTGCAACAGCCCCAGTAGACTGCCTGGAGCCCAATGAACAAAGGTGTCCTGGCACAGGTCCAAGTCCACAGTGTCCTGGACTCTATACTGAAGCTCCCTACTATCACTGTGGATCCACAACTGGACCCCAAGTAAAATGTTACACTTTTCTTTATTTTCAAACATTTTAAGTTATTTCAATCATCAGTATAGGAATTTAGTCATTTAAAGTACTGTATTTCAACTTATTGGGGACAGGTGGAATATTTTGTTTTTTTTGTTTCTTATAAAAGGAAGAAGCAACAGAACTTAACTCCAGTTTTGATCCAGAAATTAAATGAAGACATCCCATAATAAGAGATTTATTTCAAATAAAAACAATTGTTCATCCCGGCAAGGAAGCAAAAAGATAACTCGGATACGAAAACAAAATTAGTTTAGATAAGATTTTCCCAGGCCCCTGAAACTTCTCCATTTCCACCAATTGCCCTGCTTTAATTGGCTACTTGTGAAGTGTTTAGCCAGCCTCTTCCATTTCTTTAACGACTTTTGTGTATTTCACCTTTATGAATGCTTTTTGAAAATTCAAACAGTACATTATTGATTCTGTTCATTACCTTCGCTCATTAAAACCTCAAACTCAATAGATATAATTGAACAGGATCATTCTGTCACTAATCCATGTAGACCTGTTAAGTCTTGGTGCTATTTTACCAGTCCTTGGCAATAGATGTTAATTTTGTCTCTGCTATGGATGTCAAGCAAATTGGCATACACAAGAACTATTTAGTTTTTCTATGTTCTTGAATAATGGGCTTTTTTTGCTCACTTTCAATCCATAGGGACTGTTATAAAATCATGGTCTCTCTCTCTCTATTAAAACTTCTGTTTGCCTCTAAGGAATCAGCAATTCCTTTTGCCAAATGCTTCCTTCACAGATCCTGAAGGACATGATCTTGTGTGTCTTGTTAGTTTGTTCTCACATTCCATTTTGACACAGCCATTTTATTGCTTTCATTTGTATTCTAAACTTCTCCCAATCCTCAAGCTTACTACTATATTTGGCAACATTATCAGGCTCTTAAATTGAAGATTACATTGATTTATTTTCTTAGTCAGCAGGACCTCTTTTACAGTGGGGTTTTTATTCTCTAAGGGAATATATACTTACTGTATTTAATGAGTTAATTCTTTAAGTATTTGCAATGCTTATCTACCATTATTTATTTTAGTTTTGTTTTCAAATATACATTGGACAACTTGCCCATCATTTAGGTTAAAGTTCTGCTAATATATTTAGTGATTCTCAAACGCTGTTGAGAGTATAGAAAGAGAAGATCAAACGTCCAGAATATGGCACCTTGGATTTCCAGATTATACTTGTACCATTTGCATACTTTCTAACCTCAAACACGATGTGCAATTATACTGACGGCAGAATCAGGCATATTTTCAAATGTCAGAATTATTGTTTTCACTCGAGAAAAGTCGGAGTACACTGACTATTTAAAAAACACGACTTATTTTAACATAGGTATTTGTCATATGTGGGGAATTTGGTGCAGGGAATGAGAAGTAAAATTATTTGGCCTTGTATTGCAAAGACACAGAAATAGATTCAAATATTTTGCTAATACTACCTTCTTCAGCATTTTGTAGCCACTCGACAAATTTCTTCATTTGCTCAAGAAACATACTTCTGCCTTTGGGAACATGTGCTTCCTTATACCATTTTAGAATGGCTTCTTCACTCAGAACATCGGCTGTGATTCAAAGCAGTTAACAAATGTCAGCAATTACTAAAATCAAATGGAAAATCCACAATCTGTAGCAAACTAAAAAGCTGCCATTCTCCTTTGATGACAGCTACTGAATTCAGGCAACACATTAAATGCCAAGTTGATAGTCTCTTCCTAATGGACTAACACAGATGCTCAGTGATATTTAAAGGCTATTGACTCAGCAGCCTGTTCAAAACTGTTCTACTATAAGTGCAACAGATCTAACAGATGCCCTTGTCATTAATCACTCTCATCCTGCAAAAGGACTCCTTTTACTAGGCCACACTAAGCATAGGTACGATCATGTGGCAGAGACATTGCTGAAGTACCAGATGGTTATAATGCTATCGGCCAGTTGACTTTGCTTGCCAACCTTGCTTAGAGTGATTAAGGCTCAGTAAAATATTTTGATCTGAGTCACAGTGGCCACTTTAATTTAGCTCCCAAATAGCCTCCTTTGGCTTCTTCTGAAATTTAGCATTATCAGGGCATGTGTAGGTGCTTGCAATCTTGTTACATTTGTGAACAGTAGTCAAAGTTTCAAAGAAAGTTGCAAATCTCAGTTCATGGTGTCACCTCAACCTGCAACTATTACCAACTAAAAATGATTCACCTCATGCCAAATGAACAGGCAGTGGCTAAATTGTGTCACAATAAAGGTCATGATTTTGGGCTGCTAGTTTGGTTTCAGCTGTTGCACAATGCAACCAGCAAAGTTTCTCTAATCCCAACCTACTGTCTGGGAGTTTAATATTAAAGTTAGAACAATTAAACAAAGCAAGCTTCAGTGGCTGTGCGCAAGATTTTCAGCAGCATATAAACTGCTCCAGAAACAAACTCTGGGGCAAGTACATATTTTTAAGGGATATTTCCAAAATGACATTGGCTAAAGCAAGATCGAAAAAAATCAACCAAAAGGTGGAAGGATAGAAAACAAATCTTGGACGGGGGTGGTGGTGGTGGTTATAGCATTGAACAGAAACTTAGCCGCACCAACTGCACCGATATTGTAGTTACAACATTCAGTCAGAGATAGGGAATTCTAGTGAGTAACCTGCCCGACGCCCCAGTGTCCATCCTCCTCCTACAAGCCACAAGTAGAAAGTGATACAATGCTCTGATATTTAGCTGCAAGACTGCATGTCCAACACCAAGTCAGCAGCACATCATCCAAAGCAAAGTAGCCCATCTGATCAGCACCCATCCACTATCTGAAATATGAACTTCAACCACCACTGGTAAATAGTGCACTCTGCTGCCACCGCCACGATCTCTAAATAGTACTCAGCAGTTAATTCAACCTGCAATATATCATCTAGAAGGAAAGGGAAGCAGATTGATGGGAACACTGACTTGCAAGCACTTCCCCTGCAAAACCCTCTCCCCCCCCCCCCCCCCCCCCCCACTAGATCAAGGTGGGAGGTTACCACCCACTATGTTTCCAAGGAAACTGGGATGGGCAATAACTGCTTGCCTTGCCAACAATGCTCACACCCCATTCAATATTCAAAAAGCACAAGTGTAGTTAAAGACATGGCATGATTCAAATTTAAGAGCATTGATGATATTTCAGTTTCATAATGCAGTAATACAAATACCATCACAAATTAAATTTAGGATATTTGAAAAGGGACAGCCTTTCAAATGCTAGTAGTTTTCGATTACACAAAATTTTAGAAATGAAAAGTGCAACAATTCTAGAGAATTGGGGCATGAGTAGAACATGTTGAGAAAGGTAATATAGAAAGTTTCCCTAGGTCTGGGAGAAGTTAAATCTTTGGGGTTGCTAATCAACTGCCCTGCTTTAAGAACACATTTGTAGATGTTGGTTGAGAACAAAATGAGGATTAGTTTTGACAGGATTCATGTTTGAATAACCTGTTTACAAGTTTCAAGCTCAAGCTTTCAAAATGACTTCAGTGATGCAATGGATCAGGGTCATGTCATCTATCAGGTTATATCCTACAAAGCCAAGAGCTTTAGTGCAGCCTGAACCCAACATAAAGGGAGGCAAATAGAAAGAAATCTGCAGAGATGAAAACACTGACATGTTTCTTGATACACGTAAGCCTTCCCCCAACTTCAGTGAATTATGCAAAATTCTTGACTCAAAATACTTGAAAGTCAAAGTATGAAGGACACCATCGTACTCTCTCCTCCTAACCCTATGTTTAAACAGTTTTCAGTTTCCTATTACAACTTTTGCACTGTTTTTTCCATTTGTTATGTCTTGTCAAACCTCCTCTGCTTAGCATCCAAAGTATCACTTTTTTTGATGATTCCATTCAGCATTCATTACTTCAAATCTCAGAGGTCAGCAATCTCAATGCAACATCCAAAGCCTGATGATTTAACCTTCACTGCTTTTCAAATGGTACTAAAAAGCATTTTCTTGCAAACGTTCAATCACATTCACTAGCATATACTGCAAGGAGTGGTGCATAACAGAATCCCTACAGTGCAGAAAGAGGCCATTCGGCCCATCGGGTCTGCATCGACTTTCTGTAGACCCTCCCACCCCCCATCCTATCACTATAACCCCACATTTCCCACGGCTAATCCACCTAACCTGCACATCCCTGGACACAATGGGGCAATTTAGCATGGGCAATCCACCTAACCGGCACACCTTTGGACTGTGGGAGGGAACTGGACTATCCAGTGGAAACCCACACAGACCTGGGGAGAATGCGCACATGCACGCAGTCACCTGAGACTGGAATTGAAGCCACGTCTTGGTGCTGTGAGGCAGCAGTGCTAACCACAGATATTGTGCTACCCGATGCTGAGAAATAGAAGAGATTGTATGCATTTTCATTTATATTGAATTTGTAAGTTCTTTCAATTCTTAAACTATAGCTTCGTTTTTTGGAATGGTTAGCTTAATAGTTACCACCTGATAGCAACACCCATCTTTATCTGTCACAACTCTTACTCTTGTTGTGATTCCTTCCATTGCTGCATCTTTTTAAAAGCTTACTTTGTCTCCTTTATGCCCGAATTCTCCCATAAACAACTTTTAACTCTACGTTGAAAAATAACTAATTGCTTGCAAAATCTGGTTTTATTTTCCACAACCACAAGTGCTCATCTACCTTGCCAGTTTGTACCTTCCTCCTATAGGATTTTAAATCCAAGTTTAGTTTAAACTAATTATTCATGATTTACCTCAGCTTTTTAAAATCAATCACTTAATGCTACCCAACCTTGGCTCTCACACGAAATTCCCACTTGTACAAGTCATCAGTTCATACAGTCTACAAGCCAAGATATGAACAAACAAGATTGCAAGATGCACATTTATGACAGACACAATAACAACTTTACATCTGTTAGGTATTAATTGTAATAGATTGCTCCTTGAAGAAATCTTGCCAATTAAATGCATACCTTTGTAAAAAAGCACAATGATCTTCTGGAAAGCCTTCATAAAGTGGATATTGTCATAGCAATATTCCTGAATCTTCTGCAGTAGGGTCAATTCTGACTGACCTTGGGTACTGAACACTGCAAGGAGTGGTGCATATTGCTGAAAATGATTACAAGTGTATTTAGCTCTCTGTAGTTGACAAATGACTATCTGCTTGCCTCCAATTATTACTCAAATTCCAAATTTCTCACAAATGTTCTAGATTACAGAAGGTATCTTGGGGTACATTTTTTTCTTCAAATGTGATTTGTAAGAATAATGGAATAATATATTAGCAATTTGAACACTTGTCTTATATGATTTTCGATCCATCATTTGTGTGTGTAGAACAAGAGAATGTGTTCATTGATTTTCCCAATGCATATTCCTGACGTGATGTTCAGAGCAGAGCACTGAAGACAAAAATGTTCCCATTTTAATTTTGTCCACATTTTTAAAAAGTTAATAATATTTATTGTCCAGCTAAATATTCAAAATGATTCCAACAAAAATAATTTATTACAAAAATCTTCAAAAATAGCTTTATAATGACCAGAATAATAAATCGTGAAATAGTCTCAAGACAGCCACATTTTGGTAATTGTGCAGGGAATAAAGGTGACACTGAAATGGGTTAAATTGAACAACCTTTCATCTCTGGAGTGTGACTGACATGCTACTTTGTCAGCTTCCCATGGGGCAGCATGCAGAAGACTGGCTTGCACATACCAGCCAGCTGTTGGAACCAGGTACCCAACCTCAAGGTAGGGCTTGCCATCATGTACACAACCGCAGGGAGGAGGAGACAGGAAATGTGGAGCGGGGAGAGGAGCCACTATCTTTATGCTTACAAGCTGAAAAGTGGATTGCAAGATACATAACATTTTTAAGCCGCGAATTTCAACGCTTTTAACCGAAGATTTTGCAGATACATGTTCATAAATGAGTGTTATCAAGTTTTTGTAAACTATTTAAACAGCTCATGTGCTTTTAAAATCCCACACTTAATTAATCTAGAAGGGACGAATGAAGCTAGAAAAACCAACTATATTATCACAACTCATTAAGAATCAAAAAGTCGGCGAGAATCTACCATCTCTAGTTCCTACACTCAAATGGGTAACTGTTCATTCTTTGAAGTGCATACCTTTAGATGTTTCAGAGCTTGTTCTGTGACTAGTTCCTCTTTCTTGTTCCATTCAACAGCATTCATTACACAGGTCCACAGAAGTCCAATTACTGCCTGTTCTGGCAAGTCATTTCTCTTCATCTCATCTTTGAGATACAAGACTATCTGAAGACAATAGGTTTCGGTGAAATGATTCGTGCCTGGCACTAACCACAAACTTCCTTCTTTCCATCTTTCTCCCGATTCCTTTCCCTAAACTGTTTATTTGGTGCAGAATGTTTCTCATACCAGTCCCTCTCTTCAGCCCCAATCACATTCACACAATTGTCTTGGACAACACAAGATTACAGTATTTAATTTGGGGATGCTTCACAACTGTGCCCAATCAAGCTGCCACATTCACATTTATTGCAAGGATCACTGGGGTTGTTTTAGCCTCTCTTGCTGAGAGATCCTGATGCCAAACGTAGTAGCTGTCACCATCCCAATGGAGATCAACTAATAAAGCATCTACTGATTAAACTTAGTTGGACATTAGGAAAAGTAGGTACTCGCACTTCAAAATTAACAGTTCAGCTGAAAGGCAAGTACATCTTCACCATATATTCTGCACATCCTTTTTTTTTTAATAATAAGCAGTACATCAATCCAAAATTCCAACATGTAGTTGCTCATTTCTCAGCTATTCCTTTAGGGACTGAAAGGTACTACATACAAAATAATGCCATTCTGACAGCAAGGGTTTGGCCCTGTTTCTGACACCATGCTACTGGAAAACAATATTAAATGGTTAGCATTCCAGGGGTGATGGTCAACAGATATTTTGAAGCTGTGTACCTCAAATTACAAAGTCTTAGGTTGCAGCTGAGTTTCCCCAAGCACAGGAAATCTGGCGGGTGAAGGGAGGTGATGGGATTTTTCCAAAACAAAAAATTTACATAGTGCCTTTAACACAACTAAATATCCCAAAATTTCAAAGATGCATTGTACAACAAAACACTGGCATATTGACTGAGATATAAATCAGAAATGAAGGGGTATGAAGTCAGAAAAAAGTATGGCAGACAGTTGGGAGTGTTATAAAGAGGGTATTCCAGAGACGAGCGCCTAGCTAACTTAAAGCACAGCGGTTAGCACTGCTGCCTCACAGCACCAGGAACCCGGGTTTGATTCCACCCTCGGGTGACTGTCTGTCTGTGTGGAGTTTGCACATTCTCCCCGTGGCTGTGTGGGTTTCCTCCGGGTGCTCCAGTTTCCTCCCACTATCCAAAGATGTGCAGGTCAGGTGGATTAGCCATGCTAAATTGCCCAGTGTTCATGGATGTGTAGGTTAGGTGGGATGGGTCTGAGTGGGATGCTCTGAGGGTCAGTGTGGACTCGTTGGGCCGAAGGACCTATTTCCACACTGTAGGGATTCTATGATTCTACCTATAACTGGTAGGAATTCTATGATTCACCAACAGAAGGAAAACAGACTGAAAAGGCCAGAATCAGACAACAGATTGCTTCGGATTGTGGGGATGAAGTGCAAGAACTTCCCCAATTTCTCAAGCAAATCAGCCCTGTTCCCATGTTCCAATCTCCCTCCAGTACCTGTTGACCAGAGTTTAAATTACTTCCACATCCAGCCCACTACCCCAACTCGGAGCTCCTTTCCGTTCGACTTCATCCCTTGGCCACAAAAAGTTCCACGAAAAAGATCACCTTCCCTTTTTAAACGATCTCAGTTCATAATGGTTCCACTTTTTAAAATGACTGGTCTTGTTCTACAGCTATGTTTTTGAGAACTCTTTATAATATTTATGACTATGAGCCAATTATCTAGCAATTAGAGTATTAAAGTTTTCAAACCACCTCTTGGCTAACATACCTCTCTTATGGGGCATTCCTGAGAAAGTTTTTCTTTGAGTTCTTTTTGCAGCTCTTTGCGAGTTCCCAGAGATTGCTGGACTCTAAGAAAGTCAGATAGTTCCTTCAGACCTGCATTAGTGAAGTATGTGGCAAAATGTTCAAAGTTTTGTTTGTTTGCTGGGAAGAGTTCCTATGGAGGGAGGAAAAAAGTGTTAGGCAGTTTAAAAAAATTCACTGCCCATGGTCCATGTATAGTAATTCATGGCTGATAATTCAATATAATCCAAAATATATACTTTCAGACAATGATTTATCCTAAAATATCAATTGCACTAATAACTTAAATGTAAACAGCAAATCAAAGTTTTCAGACAAGTTGTTGGAACCTGGTCTTACCATCTCCCCTTCCCAAGTGCTGAAGCCAAATGAACTTTGCGGATTTCAGCCAAAGTGATTATTCGCCAAGTGAGCAAAGACCATGACTTGAACTTGGTTGGGAATTTTCTAATATTTATGGCTCAGCTATTCACTGCCTTCACTAGCTGCAGCATTAAAGAGTAAGCAATCTTAGTTTAATTATCTCTCTTCCCAATGTTTTACAGATTTCCATCTTTAATAGGAACTCTCAAGCAGGTTTTCACTACCTTGAATTTAGAATAGAGTCATATAGCACAGAAACAATCCCTTCAGTCCAAGCCAATCCTAATCGGAAACTAAACTAGTCCCACCTGCCTGGTCCTGGCCCATATCCCTCCAAACCTTTCCTATTTCTGTATCCATCCAAATATCTTTAACATTGTAAGTGTGCCCACAGCCGCCACTTCCTCAGGAAGTTCAATCCACACGAACCACCCTGAAAAATTTGCCCCTCTTGTGTTGTTTAAAAATCTCTCGCCTCTCACCTTTAAAAAAGGTGTCCCCAGCCTTGAAATCTCCCATCCTAGAGAAAAGACACCTATCATTAACCCTATCTATACCTCTCGTAAATCCCATACTTCACCTATTAACAGGTTCTTCATTCAATAGACAAATTGGGGCATGCATAATGTTAGAAATTATAGGCACTTGATTTGGATATTCATGTGCATTTTCACCTAGAAAATTTCCTCAGACGTTGATGCAAATGCTAATTCAAATTAAACATTTTAGTAGTACACAAATTATACTGCCATCTGTCGCTCTTTGCTGATATCGTACGCAGACGTCAAATTTTCTCCACAGTAGCAATTTCTTACCTTTCTCCCAGACTAAAAAAACTTCCCTAAATATTTCAGAATTTAATCTCAACCTGGTCTTTTGTGAAGGCATATTAATGCCCAGTTGTAAGGTGCCCGAGTCAGATATAACTCACCAAAAGCCTCTTGTCCAAATTGGATTTTTTGAGGGATGAGGTAACAGCATTTGCATCTTTTTCTGCCATCCAAGCTTTAAAAACCTTGACAGCAAATGATGCAGATATTCCTGTTTTAAATAAATCAGAAAAATACAGATTGAAGCTGATGTTCATAGGCCATAACGTCAAATGTGGTCAGGTTGGTAGCACTCACCTTAAACGAAAAGGTTTGGGTTCAAGTTTCATTTCAGGCACTAAACTACAATGAAAGGTGATAACTGTGACTGATGAAATTTTGAAGCAAAGCCCTGTTTCTTTCTTAAGGTGGACATTAAAAATTCCATGTCACTATTTTGATAAACAGCGGAGAAATTGGTTATTATCAATTACTCTGTGGGAACTTACTGTGGGTAAACTGACAGCCACATTTCCTACACATAATGGTGACTACACTTTAGAAGTTAGAGTCATTACACAACAGATGATCTTTTGGCCCATCAAATCCATGCTGGCTAGCCACAGAGCAATCCAGTCAATCCCATTCTCCTATCAACCCCTGTAGTTTTGCAAGTTTATTCCTTTTTCAAGTACCAATTGTGTTTACTCTTCAAATCAGACTGTTTTCACTTGCACCCCCCACATGGGCAATTATTTCCAGGTCATTATCATTCACTTCAGGGCTTTGGGAAATTATGGCTCTAAGAGTCTCTATATAAATGCTAGCCTCTCTCTTTCACATTAGATTGAACACATGGTTAGTAGCTTTGATTGTTCATTCTCTGTTATTCATTGCATTCTGGCCGATTCCAAGTCCTGCCTGATAGAATTCGGGTATATGATCTACAAAAAGGAACAAGCTCCATCATACAACATTACTGTTTAATTATACCACAAATCAAAAAAAAAAGTACAAACAATTGGCATTTGGTTTAGACAGGATTGAGGTCAATAATATTAATTGTGTTTTGTTTGAAAGTTTTTCTTAAGAAAATAATTACTTTCATGCTGCACCCATGGGAGTTTAACCTAACTTGCCGGTCAGGAAAGGCACAGGATTAAGTGGAACACCAGTTACATCCTGCCTGCAACTCTTCAGTGACTTCAGTGGAGAGCACAATTGGCTGAAGTGTAAAACCAACACTGCATCCAATGTTGTTAGTTTTCCTACCTATGGGTTAGGGAAAGAAATTGCTGCATGTATCAGAACATAACTGGGCAGAATTTGCCCAGACTAATCCTTGAAGAGAAAACAGCTAGAAAGTTGGGAAAATACAGCAAGCAAAAATATTGGAACCTTTAGATTTCCAAAACTTCCTCTAAAAAGTGATTCAGAATCTCACTAATAAGTGCCATCTGCCTCATTTCTATGCCACTACCAATTTGTCTTTCTTTGTCAACTATACGAGGCAAATTGCTAACTTGCATGTTAGTCCAAGCAGCAACAACTTGCTGATTGCTTATCCAAGCCTTCGTCCAATTTGATCTTTACCATGACGTCCCTCAGACAGGATCCTGCTGCATGCTTCATTCACAAACCACTGGCCTCAACACATCATCACTTTCAGTCCAATTCCTACACCATTTCAGCCTTTCAAGACGCAGACACCCATGACTTGAAGACTTCTGCCTTACTGCTTTCAGTGTATGGACACAGACATCTCCTGCATCAACACAGGATGCATCTTATGAAATCAGCCTACATTCCCCTGCCGGTTTAGGTCATTAGAACTAACGTGGACCACAGCCTCTGACTGCTCCCCTCCCATAGAAGGAAGTCCTGCAACCACCCCGTGACACCCTTAACCCAAGAACCAGGGAGGCAACACCATCCTGGAGTTATATTTACTGCCACAAATGTCCGACTGATTCCCAGACTGTGAAATCCCTTACGACTGTTGCTCCTTCATTCTTTCTCCTCCCCTATGTCACCAGTGCTGCCATGGGCTAGGCACTGGCTGCATTTGCCTGAGGAACTTTGACCCTCAGTTCTCCGTATGAAATGCCTACTGGCAAGCAAGAGAGGTTCAAGGAACCCTTTCACTACCTGCTTGTTTCTTCAACTGTTTGGTGCTCCCCTATTCTGCCCCAGTCTGTACGCTTCTAATCTGTGGGGTGACTCCCTCTCAATATGTGCTAATCATGTAGACCTTTGCCTTACATGTAGAACAGTGATGCCAACTGCTGCTCAAGGAGTACGCTGCCTCCTTGGTGCTGGGGTTAAGGATGCTGCAGAGTGGTTGCAGGACATCCTTCTAAGGGAAAGGAGCAGTCAAAGTTGTGATCCACATTGATGTCAACGATGTAGATAGGAAGAGGGACGTAGGCAGATTTCACAGAGTGAAGAAATAAAGGACCTCAAGAGAAGTAATTTCAGGATTACTCGCAGTGCCGTGAGCTAGCAAGCATAAGTACAGGGGAATCACTTGATTGAACACTTGGCTGGAGAAATGATGTTCAAGGGACTACAGTTCTGAGGCTCTGCACCAGTTCTGGGGCAACTGGGATCTGCACAAGCTGAATTGGTTACATTTTAATGGGGCTGGGGCTGATATCCTTTCAAGGAGATTTGCTAGTATTGTTGGGGTTGGTTCAAACTAGAAAAGCGGAAAAGAAGACAGGATGACAAGAAACAAAGCCAAAACACCGAGTCTGCTTTGAATGCAGAATGATGTCAAAAAAGGACAAACTTAGCAGTCTGCCTGAAAGCATGCAGTATTCACAACAAGCCACGTCATCTAAAGGCAAATAGAGGCAATTCATAATGATATAATTACTACTACAGAAAAAATATCTGCTTGATTACCATGACCGGAAATCAACGTTTTTCAACCTTTAGGAAGGACAGACAAGGAAAAGGAAGTGGAGTTGTGCTGATAATAAGGGCTGAGATCAGTACATTGGTCAGGAAATATCTCAGAATGGAAGAACAATATGCGGAATGTGTGGAACGAAGAAACAAGCAGACATTGGTTGGAGTTATTTATAGGCCATCTAATAGTAGTGGCAGTTTGGGACATGGTACTAATCAGAAAATGAGAGACGCTTGTAGCATGGATAACAGAGATCATGGGTAACTTCAATCTACAAATGGACTGAGTGAACCAACTGAGCACTAAAGCTGTGGAGGATGCATTTCTGCAGCATCTTAGAAATGGTTCTCTAAAGCAACATATTGAACAACCACCTACTGGGGACTACATTATAAAGCAATAATTTGGACATTGTGACTGAACATAATTCAAATTTTGTAGATGGCTTAAAGCTAAGCAGGAGTATGTGATCTAAGGAAAATGTCAAATATTTCAGGAGGATTTGGATAGGTGCAGAGATTGGGAAAGAACATGGTAGATGGAATATAAATATGGGAGAATGAGGTTTTCCACTTTAGTAGCAAGAGCACATGTTCAGTATTTCCTAAATAGTGAGAGGTTGAAAAGTGTATGTGAAAAGGGACTTGTGGGTCCTTGTAATAAGTGACTGAATGCCAATAGGCAAGTGTAGCAAGTTATTAGGAAGGTTAAAAAACCAAAAGAACTGCGGATGCTGTAAATCAGGAACAAAAACAAAGTTGCTGGAAAAGCTCAGCAGGTCTGGCAACATCTGTGAAGGAGAAAACAGTTAACGTTTTGGGTCTGGTGACCCTTCCTCAGTATTAGGAAGATTAATTGAATGTTAACATTATCTCGAGAGGAACTGAGTACAACAGTAACAAAGTCTTGCTGCATTTCTTTCAGATCATGCTTAGATTGCAACAGGAGTACTGTATGCAGTTTTGGTGGTCTTACCTCAGGAAAGATATTACCACCACAGAGGCTGAGCATCAAAGGCTCACCAGGTTTATTGCTGGAATAGCAGGTCTGTCTTATGACAAAAGATCGGGCAAACTGGGCACGTATTCTCCAGAATTTCAACGAATCAGAGGTGACCTCATTGGAACTTAGAAAATGCTTGAAAAGGATCAACAAGTTAGTTGCAGGAAAGATGCTTCTCCCTGGTTGGGGCATTTAGAAGCAGAGGTGCAATTTCGGATCAAAACAAGGAGAACTGTTTCCCCAGATGGGTTGTGGAAGTCCAGTCTGAGTATGTTTAAAGTCCAGGTTGCTAAATTTTGATCAGTGGCTAAAAAGCATTGAAGTGTTACAGGAATGATGGCTCCTGTTCCTACATTTGTGTTTTGTGAAACATCTGTAATACTTGCTACAAATACAACCCACAGTCTTTGATTGTGATTCATGGGAAATTGAAGTATCATGTTGACTACAGTATCTATAAATTCAAAAAAGTATGGACATTAAATATACAATGAAGGGTGGCCTTTCCTATCGGATCTAGTGAAATTACGCTCTTAATAGCAATAAATTTTGTTTTATTCTTTCAACGTGACAGGAGCTCAAAATTATAATTTGACATAATGATGATTATTGGTCAATAATGGTCTCCGAGTGAACATGACAGACTAATTGTACACACACTTCCATTATATATAATTAGACTTAGACTTATTTCTGTACAATGCAAAAGTTTCCTTTTAAAAAGGTACAGAACCCCAGTATACATACTCTTCCAAGTAATGGGCAGGAGCTGAAGTTGTCACAAAATTACAAACACTACTCTGCTTGGGAAAGATTTAAGTTTTTGAACTCAAATGATTACTTATTAAAATCAAAACATTTTCACAAATTCATTTCTACAAGTGGGTGGAGTTGGAGAATGATTCAGAAGCTCAAATATTTCACGTGAAATAACTTTTTTGTTAAACCAGCAACCAAACAGATCAATTTTTTGAACATTTTAACTTCTTTATTTGCAATTACCAATATTACAATTCCAGTAGTTCAAAAAGTAGTAAAAAGCTGGCTGATGTAACATTATGCACAAATTTAATGCACTTATTAGGAGGACTGCCATTTTTACATTCATCACTAGACCCCAAACTCAAGCAATTACTTTTCATTTTTAATTACTAACTTTAACTCAAACTACTTTTAGAAAAAAAGTGAACATGTTCCAGTATTACCTTCTTTAACCAAATTATCCGAAAATAGGCTTGTTAAAATTGTAGATGGGAGTGATCCATTGGCCAAGAGGATACCAGTTAGCGTTGCCAACTTAGTCTGTTCTGAAGCCGAAAATGCTTTTAGGAATAGCAATAGCTGAGAAAGTATAACAAAAATAGATTTGCAAAGGAAGAAAGCATAATGAGGAACATTTGATATTACATGCACATCTTACACTATTTTGTCCTTTCACATTCACCTGTTTCTTTTATCTACAAGACTTCATGTTTTCATGCCTATGTATTTTGGCTGTGCAGTTAAAGTTAAAATTGAGATCAATGTGGAATAGACTGCTAATTCACTTGCACTCGTTTTACATTTTGCAAATTGTTGAAGTCTGCACCAACTACTTTATATGGTGACCTTGGTTAGCACAAAAGACTTACTAAGTACTTTTATAGCTTTATGCATCCAAATATACTGCTTTAAAACAACCCTTGAAAAAATCATTGCTGTTTCAATATCTTTCTTCTCTTTCCAACTGCTCCTACATATATTTATCCTCAACAATGGCTCTCTCTTATACTAACAGTCGTTCCACAAGGGTTCTTCTGCTAAGGCCTTAACTTCAACAGAAAGCTCATTCACAGCATTGTTCCTGAGCGTTCTACAGCAACTGACTGAAATTGCCCCATGGAAATTCTAACCCATTATCTTTCACAAAAAAAAAAAGTGCTGAGCTAGGATGGCCTCAATAAAAGTACACTTTTGCAAAGTAGAGACCTATATTCTGCTACCACCTCCCCCCACCAGGACTTCAATATGAACTTCATGTTTACTGTTTGATAGCAAGTCCTTCATACTTGCTTACCTCATGACTTCATTTGACACCCCCTTTGAAGCTATGGTACGACATTCGCTCCAAAATAATTCTCCCCTCCCCCCAAACAGACTCTGTCATTCTCCCCCATGTGTCTTGAAGCCACCCTGATTCAGGTTATCCACTGTTCCATCCCACAAGGCTGCCTTCTTCACAAGTGAGCTCAGTGAGTGGTGGCAGATTACATATTGCAGAGAACCTCAAAGCTCATCTTTAATCCTGTCCTCACCTGAGGTCCACGTGCGCAGACTTACAGCAAGTACCACTTGATAGCAATTAGAAGCAAGAATCCTGTTCAGTCCAAGGATGTTGAAGCAAATTGTGGTGCCTCAACTGCTGTCCCAATGGAATTCAGTGAACTCAGCAATGACTGTTGATGGAACCTCAGATATTACTATTTGCACAATTTAACTCTATGAAGCCTTATCAGTCATGATTTCAATGCCATATTGAGAAAGAATAAAGGTTAACTTTGGAAACAGACTTGTAACAATTCTTCATACTCAGGGATTCTGATGAGATTATGCAGAGTCTAGTTTAATTTGCTAGGAATAAAGTACCTTTTTGATGGAATCTTCAAACGCTTTTTCCAGATATTTGTAACGCCTGATAAGCTTATTGAAGACCTAAAAAGGAGAAGCAAAAAGAAAAGAATTAAAATCTCTAAATGTCCAGCCCAACTATGAAATTAAGCCTATAATTTGCTTAAAATCTCAAGATTAAAAATAACAGTACCTGGTTGCATTTAACTGCATTGTCAGCCCCTATTCCTGCTTATATACAGGAAGGCAGATTATGTATATGAAATATTTTACATTGGCTGATGTGGTTCTCTGATCCTATAAGTGGTACAGTTCTTAAGAGATACTCTGCCACAAAAATGCAGTACACTCACACTTCATATCAGCATCCATGATGCTACTGAACAGAAGGAGCTGCAGACAGCTTTGCTAAAGTACAGATTAAAAGAAAAACAAGTCTTTTCGCTACCCATAGGTGGATTGTGATGGGGACATCACCCTAAACTGCAATCATGAAACTATTTCTGGCAGCACAGACACGACCACTTTCAAACTGACCTGTTGTCCAAATTGGGACGAGGTGACCAAAGTTGAAATGGTAGCTGGCAATGCTGTCTTCTTGTTGACTGGCTCAGTCTCTTCATTGAAATCTCAGTTACGCCCATTTATGAAATAAACTTACTGCACTGGGAGCTGCACTGAATGCAAAATGTATTCTTTTTAAATTTAGGGAAAAAAAAGGATATGTTGCTTTTAGCCCTGAACTAACTAATTCATTGCTATAAATTAACTGACATTTAAGTTGATAAATTGTATTTTTAATGTATGTTGTCAGATAGAGGTTACATTGCAAGGTTTCAGACAGGAATCTGTTGGTATCACCTAAAGTAGTTTTAAGCTGGTGCCTACTTCACAGCCACGTGCCAAAGCACCTGCTTACCTGAGCGTAGTTTCGGATGATTTGTTGATCTTCAGTGGCACCAAATACACAGTATTCGGTCACCTTGGTTCTGTCTCCATCATCAATACGTGTTCCTCCTGGGGCTACAAGATGGGAATAAACAATCATCTTTGTTTCAAGTGTCACATGCTAACTACTACCAGTTACATCTTTGAAATTCATATTAATATTCAAGTCTCCTTCACATCAGATCGATTAACTATTTTAAAGTGGTGTATGAGCAATCTCAAACTGCCCAACTCTATTTCCATTCTGATTATTTCCACATGCTGCACATTTCATAAGGCAGAACAAATTCAGCAACTAAAAACTTGCCTACAATAGCAGCTTTAGTCCCAATTTATTCTAACAATTTGCATTTAAATAGCACACTTTAAATAGTAAAATGCTCCAAAGTATTTCATAGGAGTGTAAATAGAGCGCGAGAAATGGCACCAAGCTAAAAAAAGGATGTACTACAACAGAACCAGAAACTTAAAATCAATCAGAGGTGGGTTTGAAGGAGCATTTGAAAAGGAGGAGGGAGGCTTTGAGAAGGAACACTAGTGCCTCGGCAACTGTACATGGCCACGAAAAATAGGGCAAAGCTCAGGGAGGAGGAAAAGGCCAAACTTGCAAGAATGTGCAGACTTAAGCATTGTAGTGCAGAACAAGGTGAGAGATTGGGAGGGTCAAAGGTTTGCAGAGATTTGGACACAGATGCAATTTAAACTTTGAAGTGTTGATAGGCAAGGAAGCAATACTAGTCAACAAGCAGCGGTGACAAGTGAAACAAACTCGACTTGCCACCTAAACATGGGAAGAGTCGTGCATTGATTCAAATTTACAAAGGATGGGTGATGGGTGGTCAGGCAGGAAACATTGAAACAGTCGAGTTTGGGAATAAAGAAGCCTAAATGAGGACTTTTAGCAGGAGAGGACTTCAGACAGTCATGGAGACAAGTGGATATTACAGAACTGGAATTAGGCGGTCTTGTTGATTGACAGGACAGGGAGTTCAAAGCTCAGCCCAAGGTAATGGAGGAAGGCCAAGGTTGCTGGCAGTCATTAGGCAAAGGAAAGAATTAGAATAAATCTCTGCTCATCTTGTACATACTGTCAGAGCCGCAGCCTGACAACACTAAATGCAATGGAAGGATTAAGAAAGTGTTGAAAAGAGAGCTGTTTATCATCAGTATACATGTAGAACCTAACATCGTGCTTTTGGACATATTGTCAAGGCAGCATTTAAGTGAGAAACTGGATGGGGGCCAAAGATTGATCATTGAAGGGAGCAACATTCACTCTAAGCTGCACGGTTGTTGGACCGCGAGCCTATGAAGCTCAATCTGCATGCCATTCTCAGCACTGACTTCTGGTTTCAGAAATCAGCTATGCACGGACCTCGAAGAAACCAAAACTAGAGAGAACGTATTGGTGAGGTGACTGTGGAAGCAGACATTTTCTGAATATGCCTGAACAGTTAAGAACAAGTTCATGGACTGTGGTCCCAATGCGCTGCAGAATGGAGGTCTGAGGTGGATGGTGTAGTTAGCTAATTCAAAATCCTTCAGTCAAGGAGAATGAAGAAAGTACACCATACTCAGAGACAATGGATAAAAGGAAGGAGACATGGAATGTCATTTATGGTTTTAATTAGGACTATTTCAATTTTGTGGAAAAGACTGAAGACACTCAAGAAGCTGCACTTTCTCTTATTCATGATCGGGACGAGGGCATTGCTGGCTGATCCAGCATTTATTGCCCATCCCCAAGTGCCCAGAGGGCAGTTCAGAGTCAACCACATTGCTAAGAGTCTGGAGTCACATGCAGGCCAGACCTGACAAGGATGGCAGTATCCTTTCCTAAAGGACATTAGTGAACCAGCTGGGTTCTTCCCGATAATAGACAATTAATTCATGGTCATTCGATTCTTAATTCCAGATTTTTTTTCTTGAATTCAAATTCCACCATCCGCCATGGCAGGATTCAAACTCGGGTCCCCAGAACATTGTCTGGGTCTCTGGATTAACAGTCCAGTGATAATACCACGAGGCCATCACCTCCCCTTGATTATCCAGGATAAAGCATCCCATTTGATTGGAGTGACATCTACATACATCTACTCCCTCCACCATCAATAGTAGCAATGGATACCATCTACAAGATGCACTGCAGCAATTCAAAAATTCTTAGACAGCACCTTCCAAACTCTCAGCCACCAATAACCTAGAAAGAAAGGGCAGCAGATACAAGGCAACACAAACTGCATGTTCCCATCCAAGGCACTTGTCACCCAGACTTGGCAATAGCTTGCCCTTCTTTCAAGGTCACTGGGTCAAAGTGCTGGAACTCCCTCACTAAAATTGTAGATACACCTAAAGCATATGGACTGCAGAGATTAAAAGGAGGTAGCTCACCACCACCTTCTCAAGGGAAACCAGGGATGGCAATAAATGCATACCTGAGTGCACAGTCTGAGTTTTCCGCTAACTGATGTCATTACACTTTGGACACACAGATAGCTGACCGACGGAAGACACTGACTCCATGACCGAGGTTGACTGAAGGAGATGTGGTTACAGTTAGATTAGAATGTCATGTTGTGCTGTTATGTAACAAAATGTTACATCATTGTCTGCTCTGGAAACTGCCGTAATACAAGCTGCCCATTTGGTCTTGCTCTGTCTAATGACAGAAGTTAAATCAGAGCATTTATAACCTTGGCATCCTGATGAGCCACAAGCTGGGCTTTTAACACCATATCCTTTTAGTAACAAAGGATGCCCATCTCAACATCAACCACCTCTACCCCTCAGCTCAGGAGGCTGCTAAATCCACATTTATTCATTTCAGTCATTCGTGTCCCTTTCAGACTCAACCATTCCAATCTTCTCCAAGGTGACCTCACTTCTTGTAAACTTCAGCTCATTCAAAAACTGTTACCCATTATCTTTAGATCCATTAAGTCCAGCTCCCCTATCATTCTTGTCCTCACTGACCTTCAATGTTCTCAATTTAATGCTTCCAATCCTATGCTGTTAGCGTAACTTAGGGTACAACTTCTGAATTCCTTTGGCTTGTGCTTCCTGTCCATCATCTCCATTTCCTAATACTGGTAGGCATGCCTTTAGTAGATAAAATTTTACATTTGGAAATTTTTCCAAAACCTATCTTTCCGTCTATCATCCTCCTTTAAGATACACATTAAAATCAACCTCTGATTATTCTTGCAGGACTTTGTAACTAAATTAAACATGAAATGTCAATTTCCCTACAATCACAATGAACATTTATTGATCAATCAAATATACATTACAGTCAACTGTAAACAATGGAGACTTTAGTGATTTAATATCATGTTACTCGGCTTAGCCGCACTTCATTGTGAACAAAATGAAGGTAACGCGCTCGTGGGTTTCAAAAATTAAAGGACAAATACCGGAAGCACTTGTTTAGCACATTTCCATTACACAGAACCACATTGTGACAATGTGCAACCTTCTCCAAGCTTATAAATCTTTATTAGGCAGCAGAGGAAGGCACGTGGGGAGCTACCAGGGGAAGAGAACATAACTCACCAGTTTTGTTTTAACGTGTAGTGTTTTAGAAGAGAAGCAATTAGATTTAACTAAATCGAGTCTTTGTATGACTTTGTAACAAATGTACAAATTTGTACCTGTATAGTCCTTCAGCATTTTATTCCTCAACACTATATTTTGACTGAATGCATAAGGATGTCTCACTACTTCAGTCTTTACGTAGTCTGGACAGCAATTTGTTTGGATTAGTACTTTGTGATCTTCTGCACAAGTTTCAAATGGTTTTGAAGTTTTAGGCAACTTTTCCACTACATCCTGCACTCAAATTAAGAAACTCATTTCAGTCATCCACACCACAGAGACAAAAATCACTTAATAAATAGCCCCCAAGAGCATTTGATCTAATGAGGATCTTGTACCAATTGATCAATGGCCCTTAAAGAAGAAATGGTCAGTGGTAAGTGTAAGTGAGGGACTCTTACCAATTAAGCAAAAACAGTCAGTGAGCTCAGTATCAATCATGGAGGCCTGAAAACATGCATCACTATCTTAATCGTCAAATTAGATATCACAAAATATTCTTGTGTCTTCGTAAGGAATCATTAAAGATACCAAATAATGAATGAAAATTGAATAATAATTCCTTTTTTTGAAAAACAGGCAGCAGCTTAAAGTAACTGAGGTGCATGCCAAGTTTGAAAGTTAGTAAAGCCTGTTGTCCAATCAGAAGATCCCACAGGTAAATGGAGAGAGACCAGAGTGTCTTGGCTCCACGTCCCAAGTTGAACTGGAAGGCAGGAGCTACTGTATGTTGTAAAATCACTGCCTTGTTTTAAGGATTATTATTTTATGACTTCAGTAAAGTTTGCTGAGCTACCTCCTCAGACTGTCTCCTGCTGCCTTAATTGTTAAAGTTTCAAATGGACAATTGTGGAAAATCAGTTTCCGTACACCTCTGAAAGGCCTCAAGATATTTTTCTAAACTAAATAAAATGTAGTTGTACTTGTGGCAGCATCAAGGGAGAGCTTATTAAAAACTGCTCCACAACAAAATATTCATTTGCTTCTAGTATTTTGAATAAATGCTTTATACTTTAAAATGACTTTAAAAAATTGTCTTGGACATTAAAAACAATTAGAACAAAGGAAGCAGTTATCAAAAATGAGCTTTTAGATTTTTGTCTATATCAATGAATAAACCACAGTTTTAAACCAACACCCTTAACATTTATATTAAAACCACATTTCATTCTTCTTTTGTTACTTAGTCTATTAAAGAAAGTTGAATTCATATTTACCAAGCATACTCCCAGCTATCAATATATCAAATAGAGTGTCTGCATAACGACGGTAATCTAGTCTCGAACCCGTTACATCCAGAAACTTGGATACTGCTTCAAGGTCATTTCCAGCTTCATTGAGACCTTGAATGATTGTGTCTCTGAAGACTGTTGGTTCAAACTTCTCCTTTTCATCTGCACAAGAGATAGCATTCCAGTCACACAAATCACCTCCAATCTACCCAGATAACAATTATACAATTTGCACCATACTCAAGTCATCAGTCTTTTCAAGTAGCATAGACACTTTGTAGTGAGGGTGGTTGGAATAGCTGAACTCGTCAGGGGAGTTATTTTTGTGGTGACGACAACTTGACAGCAGTAATTGTGGTATCAATTATTGATTACTTTATTGGGTTATGGAATAGTTTAAACAAATCTCTACTTGATCGTGCAGACAAAAGATTGAAGTGAGACAAGGTGTAGAGCTGGATGAACACAGCAGGCCAAGCAGCATCATAGGAGCAGGAAGGCTGACGTTTCGGGCCTAGACCCAAAACATCAGCC
>NC_063333.1:84886251-84956575 GCF_021869965.1 Rhincodon typus
TGAATCAAATGCATAGGAAGGTGCTTGTACTGCTTTGTTCATCCAGCCCTGCACCTTCCTATGCATTTGATTCACTTGTCCTTCAAAAGGGCAGAAGTCACCGGTTGCACCGTCAAAAATAGCTTTGACAATGTACCACAGTGCATCCTGTAGGTAACACATTCTGACCACAGTGCATTGGTGGTGGAGAGATTAGACATTTTAAAAGGGTGTAAACGGGTTGACCGTGCAGCTTATCAAGCACGTGCAACCACCTCGGCCATTCCATTAAACTCTACAACTTGTGCCTTGAAGGCAATGGAGAGGCAGCAGCATTTACAGACCTGATTCAGAACACAGCTTCTGAATTTGTCCTCCTTTGCTGTTCAAACCACAGCTGGGGGCATCATCCTTCAATGCTCTCCAGTTGTCACGACTGTATCATTGTTGTTAAGCACAATGGTGGGCACACACGTCACCAAGGGCTGAATTTTGCTATTCCGAATCAAGCTGGAATGGGAGGCAGTCAAGAAGAAAATGGCAGCGATATCTAAGTGCTGGAGCAAGCAGCTCAACAAGTGAATTTCTGCTTCTGTTTGTCAATAGTTTTTGAGAGGTCAGAGGAGAGGCTAGGCTTGGAACTAACCTGTGCCTAATAGGCACATCAAGCTACAGAAGGGTTCATTAAAAGGCTGCCTTTGAAACAGTGCAACTTTGGTCAAGGCAATCGGCCTTTTGGAGCCCTCATCTTTCAGAGGCTGGTGACCAGCATGCAGCAAGTTGAAGGGAAGTCAGGAGAGGATAAACCTTTGAGTTCATGGCATGGTACAAACACAAGAGTCACATTCCTTGCTTACAGCAGTAGACAATGAGGAAAGAGTAGTAGAGCTAATGAAGGCATGGGAATGGGCATACATGTGGCAGTCCATGTGGGGGTCAATATTAAGGAAGAAATAATTGTGACATCTTGCAAAGATTGCCTTAAACCTCCAACAGTAAGGATGCACAGCAATGTTTTCTGGGGTACTGGATTTGGGAAGGGCAGAAGGGAATTTACCAAGATAACGGCACAGGTTATTTATATTGTTTGGAAGCAATTCTACTGTATTTCTATATAGGAACACTTAGAGAATCCTTTTATAGGTGCTCTTTTACCTTGCCTTTCTCAGGAGGCAGACCCCCTCCATTCCCACCTAATTCAAAGGCAGACCCTTAACAAATTAAGGCTTGAATTCCAGGAAAACTGGCTGCCAGCTGCACTTGTGACAGAGGTAGGTTTGCGACCCAGAAGCAAAGTCTGCTCGTTCCCCATCTCAGATAGGAGGCTCCAGCTCTAAATGTCCAAATGAAGGAAATGAATTTCCTCTTCTGAACGCCTCAATCTCCCCTATATTTTGCTTGACTTTGCAAAATGTCATTTTCCACTTTTGTAGCAAAGAAAATCCAGTTTTAAAGTATATATTTTTTAAAAAAGCAGACTCTAATTTGGCAAAGTGAATTTTAAATCTCCTTTATGGAATCAGAATTTGGTACTTACCTCATTTGGTTCCTCACGTTTCTCCCTCCCATCTGCAACAGAAAATTTGCTTGCCTGCAAACATCCCCCAAAATGAAAGAACTATACATTTTTTAATGCCCATGAGCTAAATCACGAAGCCATTACCTTGCCACATTTCGGGCACCTTCCTTTTATTGCCTAGTTATTCCAATCAGCATAAGCATGAACGATTCATGCCACTATTTGAGAAGTAGTTTGTTCGAGAAATGTACTGTCTTGTATTGTCTCACGTGAATAATTTGAGGAGACAGAGTGCATACATCTGCCAAGTTATTTTAACTGAACATTACTACAATTACACGTCTTCCTTGAGAGGTTTCCTTGCCTAGTGCTGGGGAGCCCAAAGCATTAAAAAAAGTTTCATTAAGAGTGAGACCGAAACTAATAAGATTTCAGGCTAATCCATATTCAACATGTTCTGAAAGAATTGGATATCTATGACATTCTACCACACTAGTGAAACAAATGAAAGAGTTTTCTAAATAAATCCTACAACATTTGTAAATATTTATAAAGATTGATTCACTCCACCTTCCAACATTTATGGATCCTTTAAAAATTAGGAATAAAGGATCAGAATCTTTACCTGAAAGAAAGTCAGTTCTGTCACCCTTGTGCATCATGTTTTGTTGCCATTCATCCACTAGCAAATAATCTCGAGTTAATAAATATAGCCTAACAAACAAGAGCAAACACATTATATCCACCCACCCTCAATAACCAGATTACTTCACGTATTTCACAGTACCTTGAGGAACTTACTGCTGCAGAACAGATTTCAGAAAGATATTGCCTTGCCAAAAGAAAAGCAATCACTGCACTTCACAAATTAGTTTATTGTGGGGGGTTATTTGTGTTTTGCTGAGCATTACATAAATGCAATCTACATTTGCTAAACACAAGTGCACCTGTTTAAGGTAACACTTCTTCCTGAAGATTCTCAAGTTGATATTAATTGGTAAACCTACAACTGCAGATATTGGAAATGGACTTTTTAATACCTTTTCATTTTTTTTTGGACTTCACCTTATTTTTTTAATCACATACCAAAGTGCCCTGAAATCTGCCCGGCAGATATTCAGGCTCTCAATGTTTACAAGAAAAGCATTTATACCTTCTCAACACAAATGTCACTTCTTGTGTTTAGTGTTGCTATATCAGTGGTTTGCTAAGCTTAAATTTTGAAAGGATTTTCAAAAAAACAAACAGGTAACTTAATTTTGATCCTAGAAAAAAAACGCCTATTAAAGACCTCCATCTTATTTACATCCAAGTATTGCACGCTTGTGAATCTGCTATTGCTGAAAGAGGCACCAGTGGTTTTGCAAACTTCTCACTGTCATCATTCTGACATATCCAAACTTCAATACTTACGCAGAAACAACTAAAAACACATTTAAAACACTCACGGGGTCAAACTGATAAAATCAGTGCATTTTGTTGTGTAATCCAGCTTTTAATAACCTTGTGATAAAAATTGTGTAGAACTGATCAAGGATACAACCTTCAACATGAAAAAATGTGTACAGAGTCTGGATTTACAGCATCTAAACTGTATAAAGCTCTTGAATACGATTAAGTAAAAAAAGGTCAATTCTAATTATGCAATCGCCATATATCAGTAGCCCAGGTTATATTATTGTGCCCTGGCAATCGTGTCCTTGCATCCATTACATGACAGACACATGTATTGAATTTAAAAATGTTACAAGTGCGTTTTAACAATTGTTTTAAGAAAACGGGTATATTTGGCAAGATGGATGTGCCAGTTTCGCATTACAATCGGCCTATCTTTGGGGAGGGGAACTGAGAAGGCAGAAGCACAGACCAAGGAGAATATGGACTGAGCAACAGGAAAGCAGGAGAAGAGCAAAAGCACACCTGACTCGATTACCCTTGGACAGTCGCTCGATGTAAATTCAGCCTGCATGTCAGACCCTAATTAATTAGTTATTTATAGAACCGGTTGAGAAACACCGTACAGGAAATAATAAAAGACAGGAGAAACTCTACTGCATTTCAGAAAAATGAATATTCTTTCAGGGATGGGAGCACCACAAGCAAAGCCAACATTTATTGCACATCCTTAACGCGCCCTTGAACTGAATGGCTTGCTGAGCCATGTCAGAGGCTAGTTAAAAGTCATCCAAATTGACTGGATCCAGAGTCACATGCAGCCAGACCAAAAGACAGAAGATTTCTTTCCCTCAAGGGCAATAAACCAGATTGGTATTTACAGCAACTGATTTGTCTGTCATGGTCACCATTTGAGATTAGCCTTCAATTCTGTATTTTAATTAACTTTAAACTCCACCAGCTGCCATGGTGGGATTTGAAACTTTGCCTACAGAACATTAGAATATGTCCAGTGCTGACTCAAATGGTTCAAAAGGGCCCTTTGCTGTGCTGTAAATCTATAACTGGTCCATGAGTATTATGCTATCATAGCATCTAAGTTAATTTGGGGAGGCAATGGCCTGGTGATATTATCGCTGCACTGTTAAGCTAGAGACCCAGACAACATTCTTGGGACCCGGGTTCGAATCCCACCGCCACAACAGGCAATGGAATTGGAATTCAATAAAATATCTAGAATTAAGAATTTAATGATGACTGTGAATCCATTGTTGATTGTCGGGAAAAACCCATCTGGTTCACTAATGTCCTTCAGGGAAGGAAACTGCCATCCTTGCCTGGTCTCGTTTATGTGGAACTCCAGACCCACAGCAATGTGGTTGACTCTAAACTGCCTTCTGAGCAGTTAGGGATAAACAATAAATGCTGCCTAGCCAGTGATGTCCTCATCTCATTAATGAATAAAGTCTATTCTTATCTCATGCATTTTTCTTGCAGTTATTATTGTTCTTGCACAAAGCCTAACAACTCTAGAGAATTGAGAGAATGGCAGTCACTTATTCTGCACCCTTTCTTCCCCAGGTTTCCACCGCTACACTATCACATAAATGTCACCCCCTCCACACTTCACTTCAGCTCTGAAGTCATCTAGACTCGAAACATTAGCTTGCTCTCTCCACAGATGCTGCCTGACCCGCACCCCCCATCATTTCCAGCTTTTTTCGTTTTCAGTACAGATTCCAGCAACTTCAGTAATTTGCTCCTGACAAATTAGATGCAGATTCTAATAAAATATTTCCCAATACATTGTGTAAAGTCAAAAGAACAATTGTGTGGTAGATGATCAATCTATTCCTTTATCATTTGAACATGTAACAACCAAACTTGTGTAGTAATGCCATTTTTATTTTACAACGACTAATTGCAGAGTTTTAAAGATTTAAGGTTGACCAGTTCTACTATTTGCTTCTTCTGAAAGATCTTTGGAGTAACAATCTGCAACTCAACTACTGTATCATTTTATCCTTAGCAGATCAAGCAAGTAAATCAGTCTCAAGTAGCATGTGAAATCAAAGTTAAAAGACTGTCTCACACAAGTGTTTAAAAAGTTTCTTGATATCATTGCCTTTGCAGGCACACAGACAATGCTCAGTACTAAAATTAAAATTGAAATACCACGGTCACACATTAAATTCATTTCTATTAATTACATATTTGGTAATGCCCCCGAAACTAAACAATATTCTTTTTTGGCACTGCAGAAGCATGTGTTCCTATTGACATGACTCCAGCAATTTAATTTATCAGCACACACTCAGTAATCTAAAAAGGACATACAATGAATATACACAGCAACATTCCATCTCATTTTAGTCCAGCTTCCCACGGGTGTGTTTCATTGCCTTGTGACTCAAACTACGCAAACAGATTCCTTTCTGAGCACTAATACACATGACTTTCCTCGTACTCCCCAAACTCACATGCATATACGGTGTTTTTTGAAAGCCATAAGTAAAACTGACATGTCATGTCACCTGTAAGAAGAAGTGGAATTGTTGCAAACCAAACATGTAAAGGCTAGAAAAGTAAATGCATAACAAATTTTATTTTTATATTTGAATCGAGATTTCATAAATTTTCCAAAGTATTACTGTCCAGCAAAATAGTGAAAATAAAATAACGCTCATTACTTGTCCATCCAAATTGTTAAGTTTTAAAGGAAACTTGATACCGGAATAATGATTAACCTTTGCCTAAAATGTGATGAAGCATGAACTGTTCAGAAACTACAACCATTGCATTACCAGACTTGCATGTACAATTCACTGAACATCATACAAAGTTTGTAGGCTTTAAAAAATAGCATGGTTCATAACTCAGCAAGCCTTGCATTGTTAAAAGATAGTGCAAGATAAGCTTGCTTTCTCAAAGTCATTCCAGTTAAGAGATTGTTAATCTGAGTTAAATTGTATAACATTTGACAGCTGCAAGTGAATATGAAACAGTCAGATAAATTATGCAGCTTTGCATTCTGTAAGGTATACAATTGAACCAAGGCTTTTTGGTGTCTTGGGCACTTAACCAGCAAGCAGGTCTTTTCCCCCCAAACTTGATCAAGGCTTGAGCAGAATATAATTGTTTTCATCTTCAGAGTGCATCACTTCCAACTACTTGCCACATCAAGAAAACCCTGAAGAATTTTTGTTCAGATCACAATGAATTATTCCAGGCATTTGTTGACTGGAGATTTGACAATATTCATGCATGCTACCCTTCTCATTCTTTAAAAAATGGTGTATTTAACATCCAATCTTGGTATATGGTTACGAGATCAGTTGTTGATTCTTATTCAAAATGCAATGCAAGGTGATTGAGATAAAGACCAGTAATCCAATTTATTAATTTCACTGATCTAATCAATATGAAGCTAGTTAAATCTGTGTACACCTAGATTCATTTACAAACAATACCACACAGTCACACGACCCTCGATTCCAAGAAAAAGACATATGCGATGAAATTTCCTTTTGTTAAAAAAGTTCACAGAAGTTGTGAACTACCTATTGTGGATCCACATCTAAAAGCGGTAGATGTCTCAGTTTGATAGTGACTGTTTACAATAATCTAATCTTGATCTTGGATTTGAATTTATCAATTAAAATCAACACTAACAGATTTTGGTTTAGAAAGCAGTTTGATTACAACAAGGTGAAGGAAAGTGATTACAATTGCATGTTCATCCAAGCCCCACTCTAAGTACTACCCATGACTATTAGGTATTCTCAAGCCTACACCATAATCTAACACTTACACTCCCATCCTCCTCTTTCTATACACTTAGAAAAATCTCATCTACCAATCTCATTTATCTTCACTTAATTTCATGCTTCTCCCTCAAACAGATTCACTAAAGTCATTGTAACCATCAGGTGAATACATGTTATGGGAGTCACTCAAAAGGTCTCTATTGGCCCTCATTACAAGAGAGCAGAGTAGGAGGGAGAAGGAAGGATTTGGATATTAGGGCTCCACAGATTCACCAATTCACAAATTAAGAGCGTTGAAGATCATTAGAATTTTGGCAAAAAAGTTAACTGTTGGAGACATGCAAATGGGATTCTCCTAGGTATTTATTTCATAATAAAATATCAGCCACCCAGATGACAGAATGCAATGCAAGTTGCAGCGAGTGAGGGAGACCTTACCTGAGGAGACTCTGTCAAAGTGAATAACAGGAAATTTGGGGCAGGGGAAACAGGTTCTTTAATTCCGGTTTACCCCAAGAAATGAAATCTCCAGAGGAGGTGAGTGCGGGAGAAAAAAAAAAGATAACAATCAGGAGGCGTACTTGTACTAAGACTAACGGCAGCATGACATGAGTGCAGGGCATGCAGCTATTTGTAAATACTGACCAAAGCTACTCACCAATCTTCAAAGTGAAAGTTAAGTATTTAATTTATGTTCAAGTTGCCAACTTGTTTTCTTCCTCTTCCTGAGAAACAGCTCATTAAGTTTTCAAGCTAAGAACATACGAATTCAAAAGTAATAGTTTTTAAGAGTTACAGGATGGCAGGCCAGAAGGGCCAAGGGGAGTGTCAATCCTGTGGAATGCAGGAAGTCACAGACATACCACATGTCCCAGACAAATATATCTGTGTGAAGTATTATCAGTTGCACAAGGTTCAGCTCCAGATTTCAGAACTCAAGCAGCAACTGCAGTCACAGTTGTGCATCTGCAAGGCAGAGGACTGCAAGGATATTATGTAGAGAGAGGTGGTCACAGCACATATGAGAAGCATACAGGCAAAGGAGGAAAGGCAACTAAGCAATTTAAAGAAAACCAGTCAGGTAGTGCAGAAGGGCCCTCAGTGTATCTTGCTTGCTAATTGGCATTCTATTTTAGAAGCTGATGATTTCTCAGGGCAGTGCAACCAGAGTCAAGCCCATGGCACTAGGGGTGACTCATCTGTATGGGGAGGGGGAAGAAGAATGGAAGAGCAATAGTTCCAGAGGATTCCACATTTCGGGGGTCAGGCAAGCACTTCTGCGGTAATAAATGGGATTCCAGTATGGTATGTTGCCTCCATGGTGTCAGGGTCACAGATGTCATGGAGCAGCTCCAAGTCATCCTTCCAGAGGAGGGGTTCCAGCCAGATGTTGTGGTCCACGTTGGTACAAGAGACATTGGGGGAGCGGGATGGGGCATGGGGAAGAAGGATGAGGTCCTGAATGCAGATTTCAAGGAGTTAGGAACAAAATTAAAAAGCAGGACATCAAGAGCAGTAATCACAGGATTATACCCGATGTCACATGCTAGCGTAGATAAGAATGAGGACTACTCAACTGAATTCATGGCTGGAGAACTGATCTTTGAGGGAGGGCATCAGGTTTCTGAGGAATTGAATCAGGGCAGGTAGGACAACCTGGAAAGGTTATATTGTAATGGAATGGGGACAGACATCCCTGCAGGGAGCTTTGCCAATGTAATTGAGGTGAGTTTAAACTAGCTTGCCAGGGAATGGGAAAAATGAAGCACAGCCTAAATTGGAAGGAAGTGAAGCCAGTAGTCAGAGTTTGAAAAGATGCTAGGAAGACTTGAAGACAGGAGAAAAAAAGTTGAGCAGAATACACTTTTATAAGGAGAATGACATGAAAAAGACAAGGGCAAATGTGCTCTACATGAATGCCTGCAGCATTCACAACGAGGTAGATGACTTAAAAGACACAAATTGAGATACAAGCATGTGATCCAATTGCAAGCACGGAAACTTTGCTGCATGGTGACCAGGACTAGAGACTGAATATTCAACAATATTTGACTTTTAAGGAGGACAGGTATGAAGGATAAAGGTGGATAAGTTGTATTGATAAGGAATGGGATCAGTACATTTAAAAGGGAGGATCTCACAGAAGAGCAATGTAGAATCAATTTGGGTTGAACTAAGAATCAGCAAGGGGGCAGCAGAAATTGGTTGGAGTTATTTATAAACACAATCAGGTTTGCCCATGATTAAAAGAAAAGGCATACAAGGTGCCAGAAACAGTAATAATTCTGACAAAATACAACAATGTTGTGCAAAAAAAAGCTGATAAGCAAAGTGAGAATAGAATAGAAATGCAATCTGTCTGAAAAAAACTGCAAAAGCTTTTCTCGCTACGCAAAAAGAATTTTGCTGAAATGAATGAGTCCATTATAGGCAGCATCTCATGGGGAATAGAGAAATGGAAGAGAAACTAAATGATTACTGTGTGATTGTTTTCAATGAGGAAGATGCCAGGAATCTCCCAGAAGTAGAGATATCAGTGGCCTGGAAGAATGAGGACTTGAAGGAAATTAACATCTACAGGAAAATTGTACTGATGAACTTAATGGAGCTGAAAGCTGATTAATACCCAAGAAACAATGTTAGTTAGGGTCCCAGGGTGATTGCAGAGATAGTTGATGCATTGGTGCTTATTTTTGAAAAATTCTATCGATTCTGTAATTTCTGTGGATTGAAAGGCAGCAAAATATTTAAGGGAGATCTGAGAGAAAATAGACAACTACAGACCTGTTGGCCTGACATCTCTAGGAGGGGAAAATGTTCAAATCTAGTATAAAGGATGAGATAAAGAGGCAGTTGGTCAAAAAATGATTTGATTGGCCACAGTCAGCATGGATTCATGAATGGGAAATCATGTTTGACAAAGTTGTGAATTTTTTTTCTAAAATGAGATACTACAAACAAAATTGATAAAGCAGGGCTGACAAACACAGAATATCCAAATCCAAAGAAACCCCATTCACTGGTTCACCTTTTTTGCTACTTCGCTAGTCACATCCTCAGAAGATCCAAATTAAATCCAGTCTATTTTAGGGCCTAAACTCTCCCATGTCCTAGCCTTCCCAAAATCTAGTCTACTGCATTCACTGCTCACAATGTAGTCTCTTGTACATCGGGGAAACAAAAATGTAGACTGGGTGACCGCTTCACAGAACATCTATGTTCTGCTCGCAAAAAGACCCTGAGCTACCTGTTGCCTATCACTTTAACACACGATCCTGCTCCCTGGCCAACATCAGTCTCTGGCTTGCTGCAGTGTTCCAGTGAAGCTCAACGCAAGGTGGAAGAACACCTCGTTTTCCACTTGGGGACCCTGCAGCCCTTCGGGCTTAATAAATTTTAGGGCCTAAATTCTCCCATGTCCTAGCCCCCTACCCCACATGCCAGGCCTTGTTATCACGTAGCCTGCCATTACACACCACCTATTGTTAGTCACTAACAGTCCCTATTAACAAAATTCACCCTCCCAGCCTGATAGTTATCAACTCTTGTCTATCCAACTGCTCTCCTCTCTCTTCAGGCTCTATCCTATCATTTACTCACTACCCCACCCCCCTATCTTCTGCATATAAACCGACGTTTTCCCAGCTACCATCAGCTCTGAGGAAGGGTCACCAGACCAGAGATGTTAACTCTGATTTTTCTTCACAGATGCTGCTAGACCTGCTGAGCTTTATCAGCAACTTCTGTTTTTGTTCCAAATTAAAATCCATGTTGACTCTGGTCAATCATACCATCATTTTTGCATTTCCTGCTACTGTATCCTTTATAATAGATTTTAACATTTTCCCTATGTCTGATGTTAGACTAATAGATCTGTAGTTCCCAGTATTTCCTTTTCTTCCATTGTTAAACAATGGTATTACATATGCACCTTGCAATGTGCAATGACCATTCTGGAGAATATAGATTTTTGAAAGATGATCACAAGAGCATCGATCATCTCTACAGTCACCTTTTTCAACACTCAGATCTGGAAATAGGTCCGGAGAATTTATCTGCTTTAAGTTCATGAATTTCCCTAGTAGTATTTTAAAACTACAATCCTGCAGTTCCTCATTTATACTTGACCAGAGAAAAGGTTAGGGCCGATCAAGGATTGTAAAGGGAATTTGTGCAGAGCCTAAAGAGATAGGAGAGGTCCTTAATGAATACTTTTCTTCAGTAATCACAACCGAGAGTGACCTAGTTGTAGAGGGCGGCATTGTGAAACAGGCAGGTAGGCTAGAGGAAGTTGATGTTAGTAAAGATGATGTGCTAGGAATTCTGAGGAAGTTGAAGATAGATAAGTTCCCCCGGGCTTGATGGGATTTATCCAAGGATTCTATGGAAAGCGAGGGACGAGATCGCAGGGCCTTTGGCGATGATCTTTTCGTCCTCACTGTCCATGGGTATAGTGCCGGAAGATTGGAGAGAGGCAAACGTCATTCCCTTGTTCAAAAAAGGAACAGGGATAACCCCGGAAATTACAGGCCAGTTAGTCTTACGTCAGTGGTGGGCAAATTATTGGAAAGGGCTCTGAGAGACAAAATTTATGATCACTTGGAAAGGCACAGTTTGATTAGTGATAGTCAGCATGGATTTGTGAGGGGTAGATCATGCCTCACAAACCTTATTGAATTCTTTGAAGAGGTGACCAAACATGTGGATGAAGGTGGAGCAGTGGATGTGGTATATATGGATTTAAGTAAGGTGTTTGATAAGGTTCCCCATGGTAGGCTCATGCAGAAGGTAAGGAGGCATGGGATAGGGGAAAATGTGGCAGATTGGATTCAGAATTGGCTAACCCTTAGAAGACAAAGGGTGGTAGTGGACAGAAAATATTCAACATGGTGCTCAGTTACGAGTGGTGTACCACAAGGATCGGTTCTGGGTCCTCTTCTATTTGTGATTTTTGTAAATGATTTGGACGAAGGAGTGGAAGGGTGGATTAGCAAGTTCGCGCACGATACGAAGTTGGGTCACGTTGTGGACAATGCGGAGGGCTGTTCTAGGTTACAAAGGGACATTGATAGAATGCAGAGCTGGGCTGAGAAGTGGCAGATGGAGTTTAACCCTGAAAAGGGTGAGGTGATTCATTTTGGAAGGACAAACTTGAAAGCAGAATACAGGGTTAACGGAAAGATTCTTGGTAGTGTGGAGGAGCAGAGGGATCCTGGGATTCATGTTCACAGTTCCCTGAAAGCTGCCACCCAGGTGGATAGAGTTGTTAAGGTGGCCTATGATGTGTCAGGTTTCATTAATAGAGGGATTGAGTTCAAGAGTCGTGAAGTTATGCTCCAGCTACACAAAAGACTGGTTCGGCCACATCTGGAGCATTGCGTCCAATTCTGGTCGCCTCATTACAGGAAAGATGTGGAAGCATTGGAAAAGGTGCAGAGGAGATTTACCAGGATGTTGCCTGGAATGGAGGGAAAGTCTTACGAGGAAAGGTTGAGCGCGCTACGGCTTTTCTCTTTAGAACGACGAAGGATGAGAGGTGACTTGATAGAGGTGTACAAAATGATCAGAGGTATAGATAGAATAGACAGCCAGAGATTTTTTCCTAGGGTGGAGGTAGCTTTTACGAGGGGACGTAGTTTTAAAGTGAAAGGACGTAGATATCGGGGAGATGTTAGAGGTAGGTTCTTTACTCAGTGGTAGGGGCGTGGAATGCATTGCCGGAGAGGGTAGTGGAATCGGCCTCATTAGGGGCATTTAAGCAACTATTAGATAGGCACATGGATGATAGTATAAGGTAGCGGTGGAGGTTAGATCGACCTTAGGTTTCGGGTAAAAGTTCGGCACAACATCGTGGGCCGAAGGGAGTGTTCTGTGTTCTAGTTATTTCTGGGGAGCTTTTGGCATTTTTCTTAGGGAAGACAGACAAACAAACTGTTTTCTTAGTTTCTGCCATGCATTTATTTCCCATTATAAATTCCCATCTTTGTTTGCAATGGACTCAAATTTGTTTTTACTGATTTATGCCCTCTATAAATGGCAATTGAAGCATCAGCAGTCAGTTTGTGTTTTTCACTCATTTATTCTCATTCCATTTTCCCTTCCCTAATCTTTTCCTAGATCCTCTTTAGGTTTTTGTAATCCTTCACATCTTCAGGTTGACCTTTTTTAAAAGCAACTTTGTAGGCTTTTTTGAAAAAGAACAATCCTGGATTTATTTTGTTTGCCATGGCTGGACCATTTGCCTTGCTGAGTTTTTTTGTGGATTTATGCAGTTTTTTTCATTGTAAACTATGTATTGGTTATTTAAGTGCTAGACACTGCCTGTCCACTATTGTGCATTTTAGCACCAGAACCTCCAGGTCCCCATCAGCACAGGGAACCAATTGCCATCAAAAATGTCTGGGGCAATCAAAAGGAAATGTGCAGGGCAGCTCCAATTGTCAATGCTTTACCAGGTAAATGGCTGGGCTTCAAAAGATGGTACCGGTACCAAGAGTCTTGAGAAATCCCAACAGAGACCAACCTTTACACCTGTGCCGAGACAGAGAACATGGCAAGTGGGGAACAATAACAGCAATGCTTCATTGGTAACGAGGAGAGTTTGGGAAAGCAGCATGAAAAATCTCACTAAGGCTCACGGAGAGAAAATCCTTCATGAAACTTGCCAAAATTGAGATTTAATCAATTTTGAGTAACAATCCAAGGGCACACAATGAATGGCAAGTCACTAGGAAGTTCAGAGGAACAAAGGGATTGAGCAAAGAAAATTACAGTACAGGAACAGGCCCTTCAGCCCTAAGCCTGCACTGACATGTTGCCCATCACAACTAATACCCCCTACCCTTCCGGGGATCATATCCCTCTATTCCCATCCTACTCAGACATTTGTCAAGACGCCCTTTAAAACTCACTATAGTATCTGCTTCCACTACCACCCCCAAGAGCAAGTTCCAGGCACCCACCACCCTCCATATAAAAAACCTGCCTCATACATCACCTTTAAACTTTGCCCCTCACACCTTAAAACCATGGCCCCTGGTAATTGACTTTTCCACCGTGGGAAAAAGCTTCTGACCGTCCAGTCTGTTCATGCCCGTCATAATCTTGTAGGTTGCCTCTCAACCTCCATTGTTCCAGTGAGAACTACCCAAGTTTCTCCAACCTCTCATCATAGCTAATGCCCACCATACCAGGCAACAGTCCAAGTGGTGGAAAGTGGGATTAGTGTAGATTGAGTAGTTGTCAGTGCAGACTCAATGGGCCAAAGGGCCTCTTCTGTGCTGTATGATTGATTGTTCGGGCACACTGACAAGACCATATCTTCAGTACTGTATATACTACTGGGCTCCTATATAAAGCAGCATGTAAATGTATTGGAAACATTTCAGAGAAGGTATAAAAAAAACTGAATTGGCTTATGTGGGGCAATGAGAAAAGGTTGGACAGACTAGACTTGTAAACTAAGGAGAAGCGATTGAAACACAGTATCCTGAGGGGATTTGTTGGGGCAGATACGGAGAGGGCATTTCCTCTTGTGGGAGGATCTCAAAATAGGGGTTGTCCATTTAAGACAGAAGGTAGTGATTTGTTTTGCCTGATGGTCGTAGGATTTGGTACTTACCTCATTCAAAAGATGGCAGAAACAGAGTCTTTGAATATCTTTAAGGCACTGGTGGGTAGATTCTTACTAAGCAAGAGGTAAAAGGTTACAGAGAGAATAGATGGGAATGAGAAGTTAGATTACAATCTGATCAGCTGTAATCTTATAAAATAGCAGAGCAGGCTCAAGGGCTGAATAGCCTGCTTCTGCTCCTAAATTGAATATTTGTAGTTTGCTATATTTGGATATGAGAGAGCTTTGGAAATTTTGTTTTTCAAAATGTGTCCTGTTTAAACCAAAACCAGAGAGACCATTACGACATTCAAAAAAGGCAGTTGACATGAAAAATATTGTTGAGGTTTAGAACTCTTTAAATCTTATTACACAATTGCAAAAATATCCCTTATTTGTCCCTTCCTATGAAATATGCAACACCACATATTGCAATTGCTCATAATTTAACAAAAATTGTCGTGCACAGCAGACTTCCTCAATGGCTTCAATATTATTTTGCTAAGAAAAATATGAACTGATCAAAGGAAAATTGTAATGCTGGCTCCAGATGGCTTCTATTAAGTAGTTCAAGTGGTGTCTCACTATTTACAATGTTCTCAAATGCATCTCAATTTGTCTCTCTGCTACCAAATGAATGTTTACTATGCAATAGTCGATATTGGATATATTCTTAAATTCAGAACTATAAATGAATTTTCTTTTCAAAAGCAGCATTAGTAATGACAAGATAGCCGCATTTTCAAGCAAAGAAATCTCTCATCTTGAGCTTTTTCTTTCCCTCATGAAAGAAAGATTACATTTGGCTGACCTTCTATAGATTAAGCCATTATCACATCTGCTCACTTCCAGCTGGGGCACAATCAATTTTGAAGGTTATTTCTACTTGACCTCACTTATTTTCTCAATTGTTTTGAACTGCATCCAGTTGGCAATGAATCAATTGAAGGTCACAAATGACTTAGTTTTTAATATGCATATCATGTGGAAAAAAATTTGAATGCATTTCTCACAATATGTTGCATCTTAATTTATACTTGGCAAGACTCTTGCCCTTCACAATCTGCTCTTGGTGTCATTATCTGAGAATGCTCTGTACAAAGTGTGTGTTGGCCAGCACAAATTGTCATTACTTGCTTATTATTTCAAGTAGACAGCACAATTGGACAAAGTGCACATAACACCCGGGTGGATAAAAAAGGACAGGCTGAGATAACCTGTTATCTTGTACATATATACATCATTTTGTATACTCATGGTGAATGCTATTTCTAGTCACAATATACATTAATGATTTAGATGAGGAAACTAAATGTAATATCTTAACATTTGCAGATGACAAAGCTGGGTGCAAGGATGAGCTGTGAGGAGTATGCAGAGATGTCGCACTGTGTTTTGGACAGACTGAGTGAGTGGGCGAATGCATGGCATATTGCAGTATAATGTGGTTAAATGTGAGGTTATCCACTTTGAAAGCAAAAATAGGAAGGCAGATTATTATTTGAATGACTGTAAATTGAGAGAAGGGAATGTTCAAGAAGACCAAGTGTTCTCGTGCACCAGTCACTGAAACCAAGCATGCAGGTGCAGCAGGCAGTAAAGATGGCAAAAAGTACATTAGCTTTTATAGTGAGGGGATGCGAGCACAGGAACAAGAATATTTTGCTGCAATTGTACAGAGCATTGGTGAGGCCACACCTGGAATATGGTGAGCAGCTTTGGTCTCCTTACCCAAGGAAGGATATTCTTGCTATAGAGGAAGTGCAAAGGTTTACCAAATTGATTACTGGGAGGCCAGATTGAATCTGTTAGGATTGGATTCCCTGGAGTTAGAAGAATGAAGGGGGTGGTTTTATTCAAATCTGTAAAATTGTAACAGGACTAGACAGGTTAGATGCAGGAAGGATATTACTGATGGTATGACAGTCTAGAACCAGGGCTCATAGCTCAAGGATAACAGCTGAGACCTTTTAGAATGGAAGAGGAGGACAAATTTCTTCATCTATCGTTGAGGGCTTCTGGAATTCACTACCATAGGAAGTGGTTGAGGCCAGTATATGTGCTTTCAAGACGGAAGTAGACATAGCCCTTGTGGCCAAAGGGATGAAGGGACATGGCAGAGGGGAGTGGATTAGCATAATTGAGCTCAATCAGTCACGATCATATTGAATGGCAGAGCGGACTTGAGAGGTCAAACTGCCTACAACTGCTCCTATCTTCTATGTTTATATTTCTATGCTAATATCATATCACCGTATTTTGGAAACAGCAAGTTCAAATTCACCATAACAATGCCGTTATTAATGTGTAGCGCAGTATTATGAATTGCAGCTGTTCTCAGCTAACAAATCCACAATACAAAGGACAACCAACCCTCGGAGGCAACACAACATAGATTGGTTAAGTGAGTGGGAAAAGATGTGAAATCATTCACTTTGGCAGAACGAATGAAAAAAGCATATTATTTAAGTAGTGAGAGGTTAGAGAGTTCGGAGATGCAAAGAGAGCCAGGCATCTTCATGCATGAATCACAGACGGTTAGTATGCAGGTTCAGCAAAGCTAATTGGTTGTATTTTGTCACGAGGGGAATTAAATGCAAGAGTTATACACATCTGTATGAAACCGCATCTGGAGTACTGTGTTTTAGTACTGGTTCATGTACTTAAAGAATTCTAATGCACTGGAAGAAGTTCACAGAAGGTTTACCAGGGTAATACTTGGAATGAGCAGATTGCTTTATGAGGAAAGGCCAGACAGACGAGTCCGAGGTGACTGAATTGAAACAAACTCCTGAAGGGACCCGACTTTGTGGATATTGGAAGATTGTTACCTTTTGAGAGAAAATCTAGAGCTAGGGAGCATAGTTTGAAAATAAGGAGAACATTTTTCTCTCCAGGTTGCATGTCTTTGGAATTCCCTTTCTCAAAAAAAAAAGAGTGGACGCAGAATCTTTAAATATTTTTAAGACATGGGTAGATTCTTGTTTAGCAAGGGGATGAAGACGCGGGAATATACAGTAATGTAGAGTTCAGGTTGAAATCCAATCAGCTGGGATTTTAGAGAATGGCAGAGAAAAGGTCAAAGGACTGAATGGCCCACTCTTGTTCCTTTCCATGTGTTCATATGAAGATATGTTAGTTAACTAAGTTACTTCAAGGGTTCTTTTCAGATATTGTTGTAGCTAACTTTTAAAATACACTACGTATCAATTTACAAGAGAACACAAATAGCATTTTTGCTCCTCCTATCGATATATCCGTATAAGCTTTAGTCAAACTGCCTCCATTTCAACCTTCAAAGAACATCCTTTCTCTTCTCAAAGCCACATTTTCATCACCTACCATCTGCATTTATCGCCTCTAGCAATTTCCGACCTCTTAGGAAGATTGGAGAAAGTTTGTGAACAAGAATCCTGCAAGAACTGGACTGTAACTTCACATTCATTAAGTTGATGGATAACCTTTACAAACAGACTGGCCATGATGCAATTGAAGCGGTTAGGCCTGAAATTACACTGTAGAATAATTAATCGACCGTCAGAAAAAAAATGACTGATTACTGATAATTATGTGAATTCCAGTCAGAATATGTAATGACAGCATCGATGAATACTCATTTAAATTAAAATTGACAGTAAAGTGATTAATGTTTTTCTGCACTTCAGTTGGGTTATATGATGGCTATCCAGTTGATCCCTGGTTTTTATTACAATACTAGGCTGTTTCAGATTGATATTATCTTGCATAAAATAAGAATTTGACATTTCAATATCAGTTGAGAGCGCTTAAACTCAAAGCAAATCTAATACAATCATGTGTAACAAGATCAACTATTGCCATTCACACAATTAACAATGACATGAGTTACTATTCCTGTAAGTATTGGTTACATGAGAATGACTTACATTTGATATAGACATTGAGGACACTTATTGTATTTCAAAGTTGGTGTATTAAAATAAATAAGCAACTCAAAGTAACAATTAGAAATAATAGACTAAAACTGTAAGAGTCTTTATTTTTTGGAGTAGCACCAAACTTTTCATTGTGACATGTGCCTTAGGTACACTAATAATAATGGAAAGAATGGTAAATAATCTTTGTGCACTTTTACGCAGTCAAGTCTAAAGAGGGTAAGTCTCCATTTTGAATTCCCTCGAATTTGGAACTTGTCCAAAGACTTTTTGGCTAGTAACGAATGAACTTAGAAATACAGGATTAAAATCTTGGTGAATAATTAAAAGCATTGTCTCAACCTACTGAGTCACAAAACTGTACAAATCTGCACCATGTTGATGGAGTATTACACTTTCAGATCCTAAACAAAGTCATGTTCTGTTTACTTCACTGTAAATACAGTCCAATATGGTGCTATCTTTGCTGGTAGCAGAATTGCGCCAATTTCCACCAGGGAGGAGTGAGGGAAATAAGAGTCGAATAAAAGCAAAAATACAGTAGAAACTGAAAATCTAAAATGAAAACAAAAAGTGTTGGGGAAACTCAGGTCTGGCAGCATCCATAGAGAGAAACAAAAGTAGCAATTGTGTCCAGTACGGCACTACTTAAACTGAAAGGGGTTGGAAATTGGGTATTTTCCTACTTTTGACAGACAGTGGAGGAGCAAGGGGAACAGATGATGTGGCGGCTCAGCGTTAAAGACAAAGGGGTGTTAATTGTGGTGAAAAATAAGTAGGGATATCAAATGGATGTAAAGGCATGAAAGGGGGATAATGGGTTCTCTCCTGACAGCAGAGTAAACAAGACAAGGCTGCTGCCAGGAACATCATATCCCCCTTTCTCGAATTAAGATATCAAACTTACTTCTTAATCCTCTGGCATCACCCCTAAATCCAGGGATGGTTGGAAGATTATGGCAAGGCATAATCCATAATAAACTTTCATCAACACCATTGCCTCTAGAAACCTGGGATGTAAACCGTCCAAACCAGTTTATCCACTTTAAGCATAACCAGCCTTTCCACACATTCTTCCTCTCAATTTGCACTCCATCATTACTTTTACTAGCTCCAGTTTTACTGATATTTTGTCAGCATCTTTTGTTTCGTGAACACTGCTGACATAAGGGGTCAGCATTTTAGGCCTGCCTTGTTCTTCGGAGAATATAAACCCCTCTGTCCCCAACAGAACTCTTACTACTAGTTTGCTATTTTCATCCCAATACAAGATTAGATTCCCTTAACGTTTGTAGTGATTATAAACGGAGGTCAACCAGGTGGACCTCACAGAATATGAGATCCTTGATTGGACCAAACTAACAGCCCCAATCAAGGAGCTGACAGAAATAAATAGGAGGGTCACAAATGCTGTTCACTCAAAGCTGGATCAGTGTCAAGGACTTTCCATGTGTAAATAAAGGGTGACAGGACATCAGCTTCTATGCAGTTATTTCAATGTTAACTGCCATTCTATTCTCATATTCCTGGTTTCCCAATACACACTTTTTGTTGCATCAGGTTTAATTTGATGCAAAACCAGCTAAGTGTCAATTTCAGGGAGTTTTAGTGAGTTTCTCTGAGAAAGTTGTCCTCACTGCTCATCTCATTATGCATGCATGGGGCCTCTATGGTGCTGCTCTCATGCTATCTTGTGCTTGTTGGGCTGTGGAAGTACTCACCACTGCTGGGAACTTGCAGATTTCCACTGCTGGCACCATATTCATAACACAGTGGTGTAACAGGTCAATCACTGGCAGCTACAAAGAGCAACGTTCACTGTACATGTAGTGGGAAGAAAACAAACAGAAAAGCTTCCAAGGACACACAGGTGGCATGGATAATACTTCATCGGAAACAGAAGCTCATATTCTTAAATCTATTGCCACATTACATCATCTGAGTGACTGTCATTGCTGCAGCTACAAGAATCAAGCTACTCAGGCAATCCATCCGTTATGACATATGACATATGATATTTGAATACTGTCAATGTTGTCCAATACCCAGTGCAGCATAACATCTTGGAATTATTCAGGACTGACTATAGCCCAGTCCCTGGCTATAACAACCAAAGTAGCACAAAACGTAGGGTAACTGGACTCGCTATATAAATACAAGAGCAGGTCAAAGGCTACAAATACAGCAGTGGGAGCTCACCTCCTGACTCCCGAGCCTGTCCACCAACTACAAGGCACAAGTCAGGAATGTGATGGAACACACTCCGCTTACCTGGATGAGTGCAGCCCCAACACCACAAGAAGCTTGACACCATCCAGGACAAAGTTTGATTGGCACTACATCCACAAGCATCCACTCCACCAAGAACGCTCAGTAGCAGCGGTGTGTACCATCTATAAGATACACTGCAGAAATTCAAAGATCTTTAGATAGCATTTTTCAAGCCCACGACCACTTCAACCTAGAAGAACAGCAGCATGTACATAGGAACAGCACCACCTTCAAGTTCCCCTCCAAGTCACTCACCATCCTGACTTGGAAATATATCACCGTTCCTGCACTATTTCTGGGTCAAAGTCCTGCAATTCCCTCCTGAAGGGCATTGTGGGTCTACCTACAGCACATGGACTGCAGTGGCACAAGAAGGAAGATGACCACCACCTTCAAGGGCACTAGGTATGGACAATGAATTCTGGCCAGCCAGCAATGCTCACATCATTTGAGTGAATAACAAAAACAAAAAGAAAAGGTCGTCACAGCCCATGAGCATGTCTTTAAGTGGTGGGAACTCTTGGCCAAGCTAGAGTGTCATCAGGTCAGTAATGGTCACCATCTTGTTTCTCTCTGCTGCATGACATCCCATCAGCTTTGGTTTTCTTTCCTGGATGTTTTGATGTCATTGGAATGACTGTCTCTATTCCAGAGACAGTTTCTGAAGGAGGGTCTAGGCCCGAAGCGTCAGCTTTCCTGCTCAGCCTGCTATGTTCATCCAGCTCTACACCTTGTTATCTCTGCCTATTCCAGAAATACCTTCTCAAAAGATAACCAATTCGTCTTAAAAAGTGTTGCCCCGTCAAGCACACGTCTCCACTTTACCCTGGCTTGATCCCAGCTCATACCATCGAACTTGCTTGTTCTAATTTATAAATTCCACTTTAGATTGTTAGTATCGGAGAAAGACAAGAACCAAACTTTATGATATGATGATCATTTTTAACTAAGTGCTCCCCATCAAACATTTGGTTCACCTTTCCCCACAGAATCAGATTGAGCAACATTTTCTTCCTTTCTGGACTGCTGCTGAAATCTTCCATTTCTTGCATTTAAATCACCAGTTCCACACCCGCCCATATTTTCGCCTGCGACTTCTGTTCAAAGAACCAATGCCTTGCTGCCACATGGTATCCTTTGTGCCCAAAATAGCAACATGTTTATTCTTAGTGCAGAAGCCTAAGACTATGTCAGCAAACATTTCGAGCAAAGTGGCTGGACAGCAATAAGAAACATGAGCCTTTGAATATTTTCCTCTTCCTGATCCTGGAGCACGGAAGTCAATTGGCCGGGCTAAGATTAGCTAGCTCAATGCCAGTCCGAGTCATGTACTATTTGTGGCAGGTATTATCTCACACATGCACACGTGGTAAAAAGATTATTTGGATAACAACCAAAAGAACTGTGGATACTGTAAATCAGGAACAAAAACAAAGCTGCTGGAAAAGCTCAGCAGGTCTGACAGCATTGGTGGAGGAGGAAACAGTTAACGTTTCGGGTCCGGTGACCCTTCCTCAGAACTGGTGGTGGTTGGGAAAACGTCAGTTTATATACAGAAAATAGAGAGGTGGGTGGGGTAGGGAGTAAACGATAGGAGACAGCCCAAAGAGAAAGGTAGTTGGACAGATAAAGGAGTTGCTAATGATCAGGCTGGGAGGGTAAATAGTTGTTAATGGGGACTGTTAGCCTGCCACTGCACACCCCCTGTTGTTAGTCACCATGTGGTAACAAGGCCTGGTGTGTGGGGTCGGGGGCTGGGACATGGGAGAGTTTAAGCCCTAAAATTATTGAACTCAATATTGAGTCCAGAGGGCTGTAGGGTCCCCAAGTGGAAAATGAGATGTTGTTCCTCCAGCTTGCGTTGGGCTTCACTGGAACACTGTAGCAAGCCGGAGACAGATGTTGGCCAGGGAGCAACTAGGGTTCCCCTTATCCTCACCTACCATCCCACCAGCATCCACATCCAGAAGATCATCTCACGCCATTTCTGCCACTTCCAGCAAGATGCCACCACCAGACTATATTCCCCTCCCCTCCCTTGTCTGCCTTCCGCAGGGACCGTTCCCTCCGGGACACCGTGGTCCACACTTCCTTCACACCCAACACCTTCCCCTGTAACGTGCGAAGGTGCAACACCTGCCCATTTACCTCCTCCCTCCCCAGTATCCAAGGGACCAAACATAACTTCAGGGTGAAGCAACACTTCACCTGCACTTCCCAGAATCTGGTCTACTGCATTCGCTGCTCACAATGTGGTCTCCTCTACATTGGGGAAACGAAGCATAGACTTGGAGACCGCTTCGCAGAACATCTATGTTCTGCTCGCGAGAGAGACCCGGAACTACCTGTTGCCTGCCACTTCAATGCACCACCCTGCTCCCTGGCCAACATCTGTCTCCGGCTTGCTATAGTGTTCCAGTGAAGCCCAACGCAAGCTGGAGGAACACCAACTCATTTTCCGCTTGGGGACCCTACAGCCCTCTGGACTCAATACTGAGTTCAATAATTTTAGGGCCTAAACTCTCCCATGTCCCAGCCCCCGACCCCACACACCAGGCCTTGTTACCACATGGTGACTAACAACAGGGGGTGTGTAGTGGCAGGCTAACAGCCCCCATTAACAATTATTCACCCTCCCAGCATGATTGTTAGCAACTCCTTTATCTGCCCAACTGTGTCTCTCTCTCTTTGGGCTCTATCCTATCGTTTACTCCCTATTTTCTGCATATAAACTGACGTTTTCCCAGCCACCATCAGTTCTGAGGAAGGGTCACCGGACCCAAAACGTTAACTGTTTCCTCCTCCACAGATGCTGCCAGACCTGCTGAGCTTTTCCAGCAGCTTTGTTTTTGTTCCTTACTTGGATAACATACTCCTTGAAGTAAAGAGGGAAATCAGGTAATTATTTTTTATCCCAAGAAATGGATAGCCCTAACTGAATATTTAAAATGGACTTAGGAAACCAGCAATTTTCATAGTCAGGTGACCACATGCCACTGAATAAATTCACAAATCCTTAAACTACAAAGCTGCAGCACTATAATAAGGATTACAAAGTCTTTTACCTCAAACTTCAGCCAATAGTCAAAAAAAAGGACTAACAATTTTAATGTTAATTAAATCCTATTTGAATACAGTAGTTAATTGGCTTTGCTTGAATTTTGTTTATATACAGCAATTTTACAAAACAATACTGAAACAATCATACATTCATTCAAGACCATATTGCAAGTAATCGGAATGGATTTTCAGAATCTTTGAATAAGCAACTTTTCATCCTTGATTTCAACCTTCATCCCAACTTCATTATCGTCCTATGCAACTTCAAATCTCTCCCTCCATTTAAACTCCCCATGTCACATTCACATTCACCACAGTAACTCTGCCATCTCAGGACTTGCTACTCACATCATGCAGGCCACCTCAACTCACTTCCTTCCAGAAGTTCCCACTCATATCTTCCTTCTATCCCAACCCACCTTCCTTCCATGTCCATCCATGGAAAAACAATCCCTGGCTCACTTAGAATCCCAACTAGTTGATATTTGACAGGTCATGCTTTGTTCAATTATACCTCATCTCAACTCTGATGCCATGGTCCCCAATAAAACAGTCCCACCTCACTCCACGACTTACCCCTACTACAGGCTTTACCACCCCCTGCCCCCACCTAACAGTTAAATCCAAGGGATTACTAGCTTGAACATATTTTTATGGATAACTGGTTGAGCCATTCACTGCCACAAAGTGTTCGAAGTCCTACTCCAGCCTGCTACAATTGTGCACTATTCTAGCATTATCATGGAATACAAACAAACTTCAGTTTCTTTTCTCAACTGCAATGTGTTCACAAACTCTTCTGTCCTTCAAAAATGAGAAAAGTGCTCAAGGACCTCAGTCAGCAAGATTGAAATCATCTGGTCATAGCCTCTTCTACTTTCTTCCTTTCAAAGGGTTCACCAGGTCAAATTTTTACTAAAGATCTCTCCCAAGCCCTGAATTCACTTCTTCCTTTTCTTTCCCTCTCAATTTGACCTCTTGCCTTGTCCAAACTCAACTTGACCCTAAGACCCACCTCTTGCTCCCTTCCCTGCTCCTATTAATTTGCTAATCACCAAACTTTGCCCATTCACCATGTGATACAAACAATGCTTCTTCAGCTACTGTCCTCTCAACAACCTTTGACCCCTACCACCTCTACAAACTTACATGTTCTAACCGCCCTTTCCTCTTCAAAGTTTTGAGCATGGTGTTGCCCATCTTTCCTGAAACTCCATACTTGAATCCAATCAGAGTTCAGCCCTGCCTTAGCTTTTAAAACAACTCAGTTACAAATCATCTCATGTGTGATTGTGATAAAGGTTAACTGTTCCTCCTCATCACAATTGCAGTTTTTGACAAGCTTTACCAAGTCAGCCCCCTTTAGTATCTCTCTACAGTCATCCAACTGTGGGGAACTACACTGGTATGGTTCTATTCTTATCTACCTAATGGTGACCAGAATATCATTGGGAGCATGGAGAACATCTGTTACCAATCAAATAAGTTTCATGTGGTACCCATCCCCCAGTAACCATCCACCTCTTCTCGTCTACTTTTTGCCCCCGATTTCTCATCTACCTTTAGTCACACAAGTGAAAAAAGCTGCTAGCTCACACAATTACGCTGACAACACCCAGCTCTGTCTTACACCTCTCCCATCTCCTCCACTGTTGCTAAAATTGCCAGATTACTTCTGACATTCAATACTGGTCGAGCTGAAATTTCCAATTAAATATGGGATAGGCTGACACCATTATCTTTGGAGCGTAGACCAAACTGTTTCCCAACCTACCAACTCCACCTCACCCTCCCAAATGTCTTCAGCTGAACCAAGTAGTTTTCCACCTTGGCACCATATTTCACTAAAATTGAAGCTTTCAATCATATCTATACCACAAATTCACCATATTTCCAACTCTACCACCACACAGCTTCAAACTACCATAATTTATCAGCTGCTAAAAGTATCGTCCATGTCAATTGTCTCTTTACTAAATCACAATCTATCTTGGACTATTTCAATGCTCTCTAGTTGATCTCCTACATCTTACCCTCCATCAACTGGAGATCATCCAAATCTCTTGACTAAGTCATTACTTCTAACAAGTCATCTTCAGCTGTCACACCATGCTCGCTGACATATACTGGCACACAGTCAAGACAAAAATTTTTAAATTCAGTTTCTTTTTAAGAAAAGAAATACATCCTCCCTATTTATAATTACCTTCTGTCCTGCAACTTTGACATTACTGTAATCATTTAATTTTAAACTCTTAAAAACTAAATGGCAGAGTTGAGGACAGTACAGGAAAAGAATGGTATGGCAATTCACGTGAATATATATTTTCATGTTTAAAGTTTTGGCAGAGATCTATAGTTTTCATGTGTCATGAACATATGGGATCAAATGCTTCATAAACAGAAGCACCGAGTACACAAGTTCCATGTTTATGATGCTCTCATTAGTGACAACTCAGGTACTGCATCTAGTTCGTGTCACCACAGTAGAAGAATGTGAGAGTCCTCGAGAAGAAGCACAGAAGACATGCCAGAACGGTTCCCAGCATGAGGGATTTTATTTATAAGTGGGTGAAGACAAGTTGTAGCTCTCCTTGGAGCAAAAGGAGATTGAGGTGTACAAGATTATGGTAGGTTTACTTAAGGTAGACAAAAAAGAAACTATTCCCATTGGCTGATGATTGAAGGACCAGGGAACTAAATTTAAGGTTTGAAGCTGGAGATGTGATTTTAAAAAAAAAAAAATGGGTATAGGGTGCGGAGTACACTAATTGAATTCCTCTGAGGAAGTGGACTGAATGGCCCCTGCTAGTGCAATGATAGTGTGGCATTCCTGATTAATTGTTCCACCAGTGGTGGCTGTGCCTTCAGTTGTCTAGACCTTAAGCTCTAAAATTCCCTTCCCAAACTCCTCTTTAAGACCTCCTTAAAAACTGGCTTATGCAGTTTCGTGTCAAATACTGTTTCATTATGATCCTGCAAAGCACAACGGCATGTTTTATTCTGTCAAAAACACGTTATTGTCATTGTAAACATTCCACCTTACTGAAACATGTGAAAACCAAAGTGACATTTCTCAAACAGGATTAATAGCAGCTAAATCATTCTTTTCTGTGTGAGGCCTTCTAAAGTCTAAGTGGATTTAGAGACCGGTCAATGCTGACAATTAGGATGTCATTTAGTAATCTGGGACACAAGCCCAAGGTGCAAGAGAGCATGTAAATCCAGATAATCCAGTGTTAATTGATTGCTATATCCTGTTTCATATTCCACTTACACTGTCTCTTTCAAATATTAAAGGTGTACGAACTCTCAAGTATCAAGATTTTCTTCAAATAAATAATTATTTACATCCAGTATTTTGAAACTTGCTCGAAAATGCATTGTTGCACTAATACATATTTTGGAAGCGTAGAAAACAGGAGTAGAACTAAGCTGTTCGGCCCTTCGAGTCTACTTCACCATTAACATTTGATCACCCAACTCACTATTCTACCCATACCCTTTGGCCCCTTTAGGCGCAAGAGCTGTATCTAACTCCTTCTCGGAAACATTCAATCTTTTGCCTCTTTTGTGGCAGAGAACTTCACAGGCTCACCACCCAATGAGGTTTACAATCGTCTCAGTCCTAAACAGATTACACCATATCTTTAGACTGCTGCCCCCGGTTCTGGACTCCCTTTTCATTGGAAACATCCTTCCTGCGTTTTCTTTATCAAGTCTTGTTAGAATTTTAGCTTTCTGAATTCCCTCCTCATTAGTATAAACTCCAGTAAGGTTCTAACTGATCATACATTAGTCCTGCCATTCCAGGCATTAGTCTGGTAAATCCTTGTTGCACTCCCTCCATAGCCAGAACATCCTTCTTCAGATAAGGAAACCAAAACTGCACACTTTGCTGCCAAAATGGATAACCTCATTGATCCACATTATACTTCATCTGCCCTGCACTTGTCCACTAACCCAATTTATCCAAGTCACAGTGAAGCATCTTTGCATCCTCCTCATAGTTCATGCTCCCACCCAGCTTTTTGTTGTCTGTAAACTTGTAAATATTACATTAGTTCCCTCATCTAAAAATCACTAAAACATATATTGCAAACAGCTGAGGTCCAAGCACTAATTTCAATAGCCACTTAGAAGACAACTGTTTTCTCCCTATTCTTCATTTCCTGGCTGTTGACCAGCTCTTTCTCCATCTCTATTGATTTTCTTAATTAGTCAGCATTTAAAATATAGTACCTCTCTACGAGTAGAACTCAATACTGATTTCGCACTTCTCCCATGCAAGTTAACATTTGAACCAAATGTTTTTCCTTCAAATTGCCTCAGTGTTGACAAATTCAGAGGCTTTTTTTGTGGTACTTGAACTGCTACATGCCAATATGCTTCATCAAGTTACTTGAAAAAAATCACTGATTATAATCAAAAAAGATATCAGAAATTGTTTTACTCCACACATTAGTACAGATAGTTGCCATTTACTGTAAAATAATCATCCTTTCAATCTTCTGCTCCTCCCACATTCTCATCTTTTTTAAACTGCAGCCATCATATCGTATAGGTAGATATGCAGCACTGCTGCAAAATGAGGTCATAAGTTGTATAAAATGAAACAGTCAGAAGTATCAGCTCTCTTAATTAACCAATTAGCTGCAGCATGCTTTCTCTCAAAGTGGAACACAATAAGTAAAAAAACTAGATACCACAGAATAATACATGCCATTTGCAACTTATCACTAGCATCTTCATGGCAAGATAGGCTCCAATTTCCAAAACAAATCCAATATTTCTCCTGCACTATAAAACAACAATCCCTTCCCCAGTTCCAGACAAAACTCATCTGCAGTATTGTTACACAGATATTCCCACAGTTTTTTTTTAAAAAAAGGTACTTCACCCAGATGGCCAATCTTTATATAAAAACACAGACTGTATCATTAAAAAGCTCTTGACCCATAGAGGGCATTGAAAACCGAGTGTGATTATGTTCACCTCGGCTATTAGTCGAGGATGCACTTTTCAGCAGGGATCAAACGACAGCAATCTGCAACTCCAGGCCAATTATTTTCATCTGACTAACCCTAGAGTTCTAAGACCAAGCACAGCAAGCTCTCCAATTCTACTAGTTGCAATCAGTTATCTCAACATACATCAAGCAAACTCTAAAGTTTCCTCCTCTGTATTGCTTATACTTTGCAAATACTGTAAGTTTACCCATTGAACCGCTTTCAAATATTTTTCATTGACAACTACTTTCTTTCATCTTAAAAAGGAACTTCCATGTTACCAGAATCATTAAAGCTGTTACCAAGAAGTTTACTTTTGCCCCTTTGTGGAAAACAATGATTTTTACCAAATTTTTCCCCTATTCATTGGCTGCTCCAGGACTTTTTCTTGCTCATCCTTAGCTGCCCTTGAGAAGGCAGTGCTGAGTTGCCTTCTCGAACCAGTGCAGCTTGTGCTGTAGGTAGAACAGCAATGCCTTTAGGGAGGGGCTTCCAGGATTTTGATCAGCGACACTGAAGGAACCGCAATATATTTTTCAAAGTCAGATGGTGACTGGCTTGGAGGAGAACTTACAGATCTTGCAAATCTGTCCATGATTTAATTCAGCCTATACTAGCATCTCATGGAACACAAGGAGAAGTCCAAATGCCCTGAATTCTATTTTTCTCATGCCTCTAAACTTGGCTGGGTTTTCCTCAACATTAAAATCACATATTTGCCCACTGAAGGTTTCTCCCCTACACGAGAACAATGTCACAGTCCTCACCCCACTATCTTCCCCAAAATCTTAAAACTGAAACTCCTGTTCATCTGACTTAGAATCCCTAGTGTGGAAGCAGGCCATTCAATCCATTAAGTCCACACTGTCCGTCCAAAGAGCATCCCTCCCAGGCCCGCAACCCTACCCTATACCCGTGACCCTGCATTTCCTATGGCTAATCCACTTGACCTGTACATCTTTGGACTGTGGTAGGAAACATGATCACCCAGCAGAAACCTTTGTAGAATCAGGGAGAACGTGCAAACTCCACACAGACAGTCAGAGGGTGGAATCGAACCCTGATATCTGGCGCTGTGAAGCAGCAGTGCTAACCACTGAGCCACACAGACTTCCGACTTATAAGGCACGAGTCTGAGAATAAGCAACAATTAATTCGTTTGTAAACCTGCACTCACTCCTGCTCTTTTTAAATTTGGCAGCAGCTTGTACCATTATTATTGCCCTTACTTTCCAGAACAGATTTAAGAACTGAGGCTTATACTATTTCATATTGCTACAATGTTAACTTTGCAACTAATACACAATATCTATTTGAATCTAGAATAAAAATGACTTCAGACACTAATTTTACAACAAAATTTATTTACAACGGATGAGGAACTTCAGTCATTTGAATAGATTCAAGGGACTGGGGATGTTTTTATTGTGGAAAGAAAAAAGTTTAAGGGGTTTAATAAAGCTATTGTAAAATCTGATAGTTTCTCTTCACCTCTGCACAGACCTATGTTAGTGGAAGGATCAAGAACCAGAAGACACGTTTAAGCTGAATGGAAAAAGCAGCAGTGATGTGAAGAAAAATATTTTTACACAGCAAATGTCTACGATCAGGAATGCAGTACCTGACAGTGTTATGGAGACAGATACAGTTGTGGCAATTAAAAGGGAATTGGACAATCATCCAGAAGGAAGTATTTCAGGGCTACCAGGAAAAAGTTAGGGCAGCACAACCAGGTGAGTTGCTCTTACAGAGTTGGTACAGACACAATGGGCCAAATGGTCGTCTTCTGTGCTGTAGCCATTCTTTACCAGCTATTTTTAAATTACGTCAGTGTGTTGCTTTTCATTATCTGACATGTTCATGATTGGTTAGTTGGGTTCAAGGGAGCACAAATGTAATCCAAATGTTTTCAGCAAATAGTGTTGTTTAAGTTCTAAATTTTGTGATCAATTTTCATTACACACTGCAATTGCTGCAGTTCAAGTGTACAATTCACTGCTGTCCATCTGGCACAATGAAGTCGACGTTAGTTTATCATGAACAGGCTAAATACTGCTGGAATAGTTTGGACTGGTCTAACTTGTTCCTGTATAAAGCAATTAACTTAAATGCCTTATTGGCACGTATAGACAATCGTGCACACGCGTTAACCACTTTTTTTTTTAAAAAAAGAACTAATTTCTATTAACCCTAGTATTCAAAGCCAATGTTTATGACGAAGTTTTGGTTCACTTTAATACATTAAAATACCTTTTAAAAGTACCTTTAAAATAACGTGTTAATAGTTGATAAATTAGCACATTCAGTGAAGCCGCGTTTAAAGGCTGTCAGTGTTGCACCCAAAGTTGATTTACAACTCAATATATCCAATTATTCACTTGCCCAATTTGGCAATAATGGAATTGATTTCCAATTCGGGATAAATCTACGTTCGTCTTAAACTCAGAGAGAAGATAAAAGGGACAGTGAGTTCAACTGTCTCTGGGGAGAAATGTTGCATCAAGCACCGAAAATGGGAGACATGTGATTTATAAAGCTAACCGTACAATCTCAAATGTATCGAGTACGTTATTCGATGCCATTAAGACTACTACCTTAACTGATATTTACTTTAACTGAAGTGACGTGGAGAAAATATTTCCACAGAATGACAATCTCACTGCACTTTCAGGTTTCTACTTAATCTGCAAGCAGCGAATTGTACCTCCCTAATTGACATTCACTCAAAACCACGCTACCGTCAAATTACATTAATACATCTGTTGAGGCATGTACAGCAGTTTAATAGACATTAGAAATGATAAACTGATGTTTTCATTACAGGTACATGATATCCGCGAGATATTATCTTTAAAATACACAAACCATGTCAAGAACATAATTTGTTCAGTTATCAAACAATGAAAATACATTTTGGTATCTGTTTACCTGTTCTGTTAACACAAACATGAGTCCTTACAAAGTACAGCCTCTTTTCAATATAATTTAAGCCATTTTGTATAATTCAACGAATAATTCAAAAGCTTCCCGAAGCCCGAATTTTCTGTCCTCGGCGATGTTTTAAGAGAAGATTGGTTCTAATATCTTTTCACTGCTTTTTTTTTTTAAAAACTACACAGCATAACACACCCTATGAACATTACTTGCGGCTTTGATTACAAACAACGCCTCCCACAACACCCTCCCCATCGTGAAGTTCCGAATACAGAGGCTGTCCTTCTCTGTTTACTCCACCAGCCCAAGCCCCGCTCTGCCTCTATGCCCATACTTCACCTGCTCGGGTCAGCTGCAGTTGCTCCTCTTACCCTGCTCTGTACTAGGGACACAATCCAAGCGAACGCTCGAATCGATTGTTACTCCGAGTTCCAACCAGCCGGCTCAACGTTCCACAGCACTCTGAACAATGCAGCCTGCTCAGACCCCCGGCACATGCGCGGAACGCCGGGTGGGCGGGGCTGGTAGAGAAGGGGAGGTGACACACTTCAGGCGCTACCACTTCATCATGGAGGGGAGGATGAATACCAAAACAAAAGAAAACATCTGACGGTGTTACGTATTCTGGTCTGTCAGGATTAAGTTACGTACTTGGATCTTTTATATTTCTGAAGTGCACTGAAACTTCTGTCTGTTAGTGAAAGTTGACCTCAGTGTTTGGTTAATGCAATCACAGAACCCTCTCCAGGCGGTAGGTTTGCTCCAGTTGCGGGCATTTTGTTTTGGAGCGGTAGTGCTCAGAGTGGCTTGTGACGAGCAGAGAGTGGGGTGATTTATATCCCTCCCTTTCAGACAGCGAGCCATCGAAGTAGAAGCATGGCTCCTCCCAAGAAAGGAGACGTGACGGCGGAGGAGACTGAATTACTAAAAGTCATTTCTGAAGGTGATGTGGGAGGGGGTGGTGGGGGCAGAAGTTGCTCTTTCTCGGAGAGAAAGAGTGCTCTCTGTCATCAACGGTTCGGGGGGGGCGGTTGGGGTGCACGAGCACGGGGGTTTGGAGGAGGGGAGAAGGTTGTTGGGGGGGATTTAGGGAATCAGTGACGCAGATTATTATTATATCTCGCTCAGTGATTAGGTGAATGTTTTAGGGGGCAGTTAGGAAGAATCGGCGATCCCTGATTAGTGTGGCCCCGCCAATCAGGATGAACAATTCACATGGCAGCATCTGACATTCGAGCACTTTCTACCTACAACAACGTTGAGATTGAATTGAACTTGTTTGTCGGTTATTCTGGCGAGTCATTGCCCCGCTCTCATGGACTGCCTCCGCCGCCTCCTCCTCCTAGAGTAGTTGCTGCCCTGTTGGTTGTTTATCTACACCATGCTGCCTGCATTGGTCTCTCGTGTGTCGTGTTTTGTAATTGCTACCTGGTAGATTTCGCATTTTTTTTTGGGAGGGTGGGAGTGGGAGGAGGGGTGCAAACTTGTTGATCGTTGGTCACTTTTAGGCTTTCGTCGAGTATTTGTTGTTGTATCATACAAAAACAAACCCAATGCAACAAATAAATAGGAACATGGTCTATGATTTTTTTTTATTCATGGGATGTGGGCATCATTGACTGGATCAGCATTTATTGCCCATCCCTTACAAAGGTGGTGGTGAACTCCTCCCTCCGGAAAAAAAAGTTACCCTACCTCCTTGAACTGCTGCAGTCACTTCGTAGTTGGTACATTCATAGTGCTATTAGGGAGGGAAGTCTAGGGGTCCAGCGACACTGAAGAAACCAGAGACCGATTTTCTAAATTAAGATGATGAGTGGATTGGAGGAAAACTTGCAAGTGGTGTTCTCATGTATTTGCTGCCCTACCTTTTAGATAGTAGTGATCATGGATTTGTTGCCTAAGGAGCCTTGGTGAATTTCTGTGGTGCATTTTGTGGATGATACACTCTGCTATTGAGCATTGATGGTGGAAGGAGTGGATATGGTGCCAATCAAATGGGCAGCTTTGTCCTGGATAGTGTCAAGCTTTCTGAGTGTTGTTGGACCTGCACTCATCAAGGCAAATGGTGTCCAAAATAGTAGTCATTAGCGAACATGACCATTTTTGACCTGAGGATGGAGGCGGGGTCATTGGGGCAGTGGAAGATATGCAAGATGCAGAGGATTGATTGTCACTTGTCAATAATTTTTTTTTGCCTATTTAGTTGAGAAGCTGGTGAGCATTCCTTTGACTTACTGTGGCCTCTGGTGATGGAACTGCCACAGCACCATTAAATACGGATTTGGCAGGCTAATAACCACTATTCAATAATATCTGATTTTTCAGTTAAACTATGTTTTTCTGCCTATATCCATATCATTTAATTCCCTTTATATCCAAAAATGTGTTGATCTCTGACTGAAATTCAAGGACTGCACATCCACAGCTATAGAATCATAAAATCACACGGTACAAAACATGCCATTTGGCCTATCGTGTCTGCGTTAAATCAACACTAGTCCCACTTTCCAACACTTTGCCTATGGCCTTGAAGAATATAACGGTACAGGTGCTCATCCAAGTACTTCTCAAAAAGGTTGAGTTTTCCTGCCTCAAATACCCTCCCAGATGGTGCATTCCAGATCCTCATCACCCTGAGTGGAAAAAAAACTTTTCCTCAGCCCCCTTCTAAACGTCCTGCAGTTCACCTTAATGTTATGTCCCCTTTGTTATTGACTCAGTAACTGAGGGGAATAGCTGCTTTCTATCCACCTTTCCATGCCTGTCGTAGTCTTATACGCCTTTATCAGGTGTACCCTCAACTTTCTTTGTTCCAAAGGAAACAGCCCAATGTTATCTGGCCTGTCTTCGTCGATAAACTGCTCCATCCCAATCAACATTCTGGTGAATCGCCAGATGCAGTCGCATCTCTACCAAAGTGCAGTGACCAGAACAGCATACAGCACTCCAGGTATGGCCTAACCAAAGTTTTGTACAGCTCCCTACTCTTATAATCTATGCCATGACTGGTGAAGGCAAGTATCACATCTGCTACCTTAACTGTCACTGCCCTGTCACCTTTCAGGGATTTGTGGACAAGTACCCCATGATCCCAGTGTTCCTCTGGGTTTTCTAGTATCGTGCCATTTATTGAGTACTCTCTTGTCTTGTTTCTTCTTACAAAGTACATCACCTCATTCTTTTCAGGATTAAATTGCATCTGTTACTGGTCTTCCATTTGACCAATCTGTTTATATCCCCTGGTAATTTAAGAACTTCCTCCTCACTGCCAGCCACCTGGCCAAACTTTTATCTTGTGATTGACAAACTTGCCTCTCTCTACTTTTTCCCTGCCCCCACAACCCCACATTGTCACCTACATTGTTTATATTGTATATCACAAACAAATAAGGGACTTGATCCCTGTGATAGGCCACTGAACACTGGCCTCCAGTCACACATGCATTGCCCAGAGGGATAACAGGGTGTAGAGCTGGATGAACACAGCGGGCCAAGCAGCATCATAGGAGCAGGAAGGCTGACGTTTCAGGCCTAGACCCCTCATCAGAACCCGAAACGTCAGCCTTCCTGTTCCTGTGATGCTGCTTGTCCCGCTGTGTTGATCCAGCTCTACACCTTGTTACCTCAGATTTTCCAGCACCTGTAGTTCCTACTATCTCTGATACAGTTGCCCAGAGGGCATTGTTGTGGATATGGAGTCACATGTAGACCAGAACAGATAAGGCTGGCAGCTTCCTTCCCTAAAGGACATTAGCGAACTAGGTCTTTTCTGACAATTGGCAACGGTTTGATGGTCATTGTTAGACTCTTAATTAAAGTTTGTTTGAGTTCACATTGCACCATCTGCTGTGGCAGAATTTGAACCAGGGTTTCTAGAATATTACCTGGGCTTCTCAACAAATCAACCAGTGATAATACCAATCGGCCATCACCACCCCTTGAGACGCTGCCTGAGTAAACATCATGTAGTTCTTCATAGTTATTGGAAGTGGCATCCACGGCAAGTCCATGCTTCTATCTTTCATGGATAACCAGGATTGACAGGACACCACTTCTTTGCTAACTGCTTACTGCACCTGCATGTTGTCATTCTGTGATCTGTATAGAAAGACACCCAGGTGCCTCTGAATGTAAACATTTTCCAATCTCTCTTCTTGTACCCAGGAGCTTTGGGAGCCTGCAGCTTTCTACATTCTTTGCGACAATACCTCAGAGTTAACTTGACAATTAGCACCTTTTCCCTTGTAGTATAGGCTGTTATTCATTTGAAATTCAGCATGCTTTGTTGTCCTGGAGTGCAGAACCAAAAATTTCAGCAATGTGCCACTTTTGAGCAATATTCAAGTCCTGTACCAACAAGAAACCATTTTCAAAGATTCTGCTTTTCTACTTTTCCCTGCCAAAAGTGGGTAATTTCAGATTTCTGTACTTTGAGCACGAGTATAACAGATGGAGTGTAATCACTGAACCTGTTTAAATCTTCTTCACATCCTCCTGACAGCTTTCTTTCCCACTTTCTATTGTCAGCAAACTTGCTTACGTTACACTTGCTTTCTTTTTTTCCTCCCCATTGCAACTTGAATGGCCTCCTGGAGCATGGTACCTTGGCCATCAGCTCAATAATTCTGAATTTATTTTGTTCAAATGTAGACGCTGTCTGTGTGATTGTCCAGAAATATTATACTCTCCACAAACTGCCACTTCCCGTGGTCATGGCACGCTGCCAGCCCTGACACCTTTGTGTCCTTGTTTTAATTAATTAACACTTCACCTGATTTACGTACGATATATAGTACAGAAACAGGCCATTTGGCCTACCTTGAGTGCCATGTAACTTTATCACAATGACACCTGGGCTTCAAGGATTAAACTGAAGAAAATTACACAAAGGTTGTATTCTCTTCAATATCTAAGCTTAACCAGTGATTTGATCAAAGGTTTGATAATATTGAGGGGAACAAATAGGGCACAAACCAATTATTTCCACTGGTTGACAAGTCTAGGTCAAAGAGGCTTGGTCAAAAATTTAGGCCAAACCATTTGGGTATGAAGTTGAGAAATATCTAGGAAACTTTGAAATCTCTGTCATAAATACCAGTTGCTACTAGATAAATTCTTCATTCTAAATTTAAGATTTACCGCTTGTACAGAAGGACATAGTGTTCGTGAAAATAAAACAGAACTGCAGATGCTGGAATTCTGAAACATAAAGTGCTGGAGAAACTTAGCAGGTCTGGCAGCATCTGTGGAGAGAAAACAGCGTTAATGTTTTGAGTCCAATGACCCTTTCTCAGAACTTATTGGTGTATGCGAAGTTAAGTTGCAGAATAGCCCTGAACAGTAGAATAGATTTAAGGTACGAGATGGCCTAATTCCATTCCTGTGTCCATAATGATTTATATTTATTAGCTCCAACTACAGTGGGTTCTTGTTGAAGTGATTAAGTTTTCTGAATATAGAAACACGGGAGAGTGTCTACTCTAGACAAATGAACATTTCTGTTATGAACTCGTGCTTAAACTTGTCACACTATGATTACGTCCTTCCACGAGTGGAGATGCTATCGTGCACCCAGTAGCAGGATGAAGTCACAATATGACCAGTGATTTTAATTTATGGATGTGCATGCAGAAGTTTTCATTCGTCTATGTAAATAAAATTGGAATGTATGAGATTAAAATGGGAACAAGATTATATTTTCACATGTCCAATAATTTCCAGGTTTCACACTTCCTCACCTGAATGTTATGGTTGGACATTGATTCTTTCTATCTGCCTATTCAAAGATGTAATTACACAACACTGGAGCAGGTGGACTTAAACCATGGCCTCCTGGCTCACACTACCACTGTGCCACAAGAGCCCCACCAAGGCAATGTTTTATTACGACATCTCAAGATGTGACTCGGATGTTCAATTCATGGGCTTTATTCGGGCAATGGAACTTAAATTTGTTTTTTTTGTTGCAGGAAATGTTCAGGAGACTGGAAGATTGCTGGGCAGTAAAAATGTGCGTGTCAACTGCTTAGATCAGGTAAGATTACTTTTTTTTTGATTTAGTTAATAATAAATAGCGTTACCACTTTCCTTCAGTAATAAAAGTACACTTCCATATCTCGTTTCAGATCTTTGGCTGGCTTCCCTCTTCAATTGGTAGGCTGTGACTAATGGGGTACTGTAAGGATCAGTACTTGGGTCCCAGCTGTTCACAATATATATCAATGATTTGGAGATAGGGACCAAAATTAATATTGTTAGCTGCAAAGCTAAGTGTGAATGTATGTTTGAGGAAGGTGGAAAATGACATCGGGAGAACTTGGACAGGCTTTGGATGGGCAAGAACATGGTGGATAACTATAATGTGGAAAAATTAAGTTACCTGCTTTGGTGGCGTAACCTGTTTACAAGATAGTTCTTATGTTGTGGAGTGTTGATCTACTGATTGATGTCTGAAGGCTACTGTGCAGGTAGGGCAAGCTATTAGGATGGCTAATGGAATGTTAGCCTTTATTGCAAGAGGATTTGAGTACAGAAGTAGTGAACTCTTGCTTCAGTTGTAAAAGAGTTAGACTCTGGGATACTGTGAGCAGTTTTGCTGTCCTTATCTCAGGAAAGATGATATTGCCATAGGACTGCAACAAACGTTCACTAGACATATTTCTGGGATTGCAGGAGTTTATGTCCATTGAAGAGTAAACTGAGTCTGTGTTCTACAGATTTTCGACGAATGAGAGGTGATCTGCTTGAAGCTTACAAGATACTTAAAAGGATTGACATGGTAGTTGCAGGTCAGATGTTTTCTCTACGACCGGGGACAGAATTTAAAAATAAGAGCCAAACCACTTGGGTCCTTGATGAGATTTTTTTTTTACCTAGATGGTTGTGAACCTTTGGAATTTTGTACCACACAGGACTGTGGCAACTCCATCTTTACATATGTTTTAGGTGGAGATTGACAGATTTCTGACTGACAGCATACAGGGTTATGGGAATGAGGTAAGTAAAAAAACATTGAAGTATTCATTCAGCCATGTTAGTATTGAATGGCGGGGCAGGCTAGATGAGCTGAATAACTTGCTCCTGTTCCTACGGTCCACTTAGATTTTTTACGCAAAGTGACGTATTCTTTGTGAAAAGTTTTTGTTTACATTATTCTGCATTACATTTTAACTTTCCTTGTTTGGATCTCATGTTAATGCACACATGCATGTCATGAACAGCGTAAGACCTAATTTAAATACTTATTTGATGACAGTTTCAGCAATCCATTAAACAGCCCTACAAGGAAAGCTATTATAAGACTGGACTTGGCAATAACCTTCATTTTAAAAGTCAATATATGCAGACAATTTACACTCTATCTTTTGTGGATCTGGAATGTTATCTATTGTGTTACATCTACTGCAAAGGCACTTGTCGCCAAGGAAATTGCATATAAGATTGCAAGTTATAATCATCCTACTAGATATGTTAATGGCTTCAACCACACAATTTTGAAATAGCAGAGATAACAAGGTGTAGAGCTGGATGAACACAGCAGGCCAAGCAGCATCAGAGGAGCAGGAAGGCTGATGTTTCGGGCCTAGACCCTTCATCAGAAATGTCAGGTTAGAGGTCAGCACTGCTCCATTCCACATCTGATAACATCAACAAACTGAAACTTGGCCTATATTATTTTCAAAAGCAGCCCACAACCTGTATCTGCTCCCTGCAGTAAATATTTTGTTGCTTTTGAAGAGATTTTTGAAGAAAAGAAATTTCCCACAACTTCTTGGCTAGCCCATCAGCCACTTCCAGACTGCTAACTCCTGTTTCACATCATTATGAACAGGAGATTGTACCTTTCAGTTGTTCTTGTACACCAGTTGTTATTCATTGAATAATCCTTTTCAATTACAACTCCTTTGTAAGCATGTTTGAGTTGTAAAGTGTTTTCCCCCACGTCCAAGTGTGTGTGAAATAAATCCTACTTGTGATACAATGGTACTGGAGTGTTGTTTCTGTCCTTTTAAACAGTATGAGACTGTTGCATGAGGGAGTTGGGAATAGTTACCTCCACTGTTTAGTAGAGAAAAATGTGAAGCATGGATAGGTAGTGAAAATAGGGAGTGATTTGTTTTGGAAGTTATCTGTTTGTAATAATGCTCATATGTTCATCTGATTTTTTTTTTTGTTTTGGCAATGTCACACCAGTCAGATGATATACTTAGTTCTATCTGCAGCTGAGCATTCAATTTGCTTCATCATTTCACTTGGCATGAAGGGAGTGTGACACTTCTAGAGAAGTTGTTATTCACACACAACTGTAATCTGAAGTTTCATCTATGCTATGTTCACAAAGTTGTCCCCAGAATAGATTATCTGCTCATGTACCTTTTTTGCTGTTAGTTTGCACCCTGGTAGGACACAATCACACTTCTCTTCATTACTAGATTAACTGCATATCAAAATACTTCCTTTGCTTAAAGTACATGGGACATGCTAAGGATATGAACAATGCCAAGTAATATTGTTTTGCTTTCCTTTCTAAGAAATAAAAAAGAGGTTGTTTGCCCCTAGCTTCGAAATCTCAAACACAGGGCCACAGTCTCAGGATAAAGAGAATGAGATGAAGAAAAATCTCTTCACTTAAAGTATGTGAATCTTTGGAATTATTGCTCCAAAAGGTTGTGGATGCTCTGTCATTGCTTCTCAGCATTGAATATATTCAGATTTTTCAGGCCTCAGAATTGATGATATAGGTAGGATAATGGAGAGTTGTGAGCAATACACAGGATGTATCGAAGGACAATTAGAGACTGCTGGAAAGCTTTAGGAGCATGGTCCCAAGGTTGAGGAATTTCACTTACATGGATGGATTTGGGAAACTGGGCCTGTTATTGAAAAGACAAAATTGAGATTTTTTTGAATCTAGACAGATTAATAGGGAGAGAATGTGCCTGTTGATTGGGCTTAGAACTAGAGATTACAGATTTTAATTTGAGAGGCAAAAGAGGTGCCATGAGGAAAAGCTTTTTATCATGCAACAAGCATTTGGAATCTGGATTGCACAGCCTCTATGTTGGAAGCAGTTTCAATTGAAACCTCGAAAGGAGAATTGGAAAATTTGAAGGGCCCACTGGAAAAGGGTGGGTGAATGGTACAGGTGTGATCTTCTTAGAGATTGGGTGCGAGCATAATGGGTTAAATAGCCTCCACTGTGCTGTAAATTATGATTCCATTCTAAACAGCCTCAGGACCCACCAGAAAATGAGCAATACATAATAATGTAAAATGGCATATTGGTAATGTCAGTGGATTCCTTTCAATGTTCTTGGGAACTGGGTTCAAATCACATCATGACAGATGGTGAAACTTTAAATTCAGCAAAATTCGGTATGTCATTCAGGGAAGGAAATCTGCAGTCCTTAGTTGTTCTCGCCTACATGTGCCACCAGATCTGCAGCGGTGTGATTGACTCTGAACTGCCCTCTGAAATGACCAAACAAGCCACTCACCTAAAGGTGAATAAAGATGGGTAAGCCTTTTTAGCAAAATTTACATTGCTAAATGTGACAAGTGTTTTCACTTTGTTGAAATAGACATAATAGATCCCAGGATACAAATCAAACACAAAAGAGGGAGATCCCCCCAAGTGTCCTCATCAACACTCCTCTCAACTAACTCTACTAAAAACAAATAGCTAATCATTCAGTTTGTTGATTTGTTTTTAAATGAAATCTTGTACAGAATTTGGCTGTTGCATTTATCCAACTATGACAGTTGGCACACTTCAAGTAATTTAATTAGCTACAAAGTACTTTGAAACATCCTCCAAAAATGTTACATCGTCTAAATACTTTTACCAACAATACTGAAAAAATTGATTGCTCTTAACAAAACAAACTGAATTGACAATTGGTGAAAAGTGCCATGGTGCTCTGAGGTTACATAGAATCTACAGGACAGAAACGGGTCATTAAACCCAACTAATTTAGGCAGCTTTTAATACTCAAAATAAGAAGCTCCCCTTTCCATTTTCCTCATCTCAGCTTTTCAGTTCTTTTTTTCGTACTTGCTTTGAAAGCATTTAAGCTATTTCCCTCACTATTTCATGTGGTCGTGAGCTCCACATTCTAAATTTACCTGAGTAAAGACGCGTGTTTTTATTTGCCAGTTTAAAAAAATTGTAAACAATAATTTTAGCCCTTTAATTTGAGATTATATCACTTATGGGAACATTCTCTTTAATTCTACCCTGCTCCTCTAATTTATAATTTGTTTGAACTTGTAATTGAATGCCCAACGGCTTGAATCCCTCGCCAAAAAAGGTACAAATTGCACATGTGTTTATCCCAAGTGCGTGGTCATGGCAAAACTTTCAGTCCTCTGGATCAAAATCATCTCATTAAAACAATTTTTCAGGCACCTCGCTCAGTCTCTTGAATATGGTCTGTTTTCCTTAATAAAGTTTCAGGAACTACAGTCAGATGTTTCTGTACTTAAAATTCACCAAATGTAGGTTTTAGTTAGATAATAAAACATCCAGAAGATGTGGGTTGCTAACTGATCTGCTGCATTAGTAGCAGACTAAGACTTGAGTGTTAGAGAAACCTTGGTGCAGATCACTAAACCAGTCTAACTATGCATCAGTTTAAGGCACACTTCATAAATTTAAAAAGTAAGTTAACACAATACAGTGAAGTATGTTATGTAGCATCTGGATTAGGGAGTTTGCAATCTTCATTTATTACTCTTATTTGGCAGGTTTGGCTTTCTTGTGGAATCTAGAGAGGTAGATCTGTAGCTTATTTTTCTCCCTTTTTTGACTCGTCCTGGAGGCCACAACCCTGTGATTAGAGAGTCCTATGTGGGCAAATAATTAGAAACTGGCCTGTTATCTACTTTGTTAACTAAGCTGGTTGGGTTTTGTTATGGCTGATTTTAAACTGCATAAATACATCTGTGGTGTCTTTGGTTTCTTTGAGCATCAGTTCTGAAACTTGTACCTCAACCCTCTGCACTTGGATAATTTGGATGTATTTTCATCAGTTGTGCTGTGTGCATTTTCTTTAGAGTAAACAAATTCTTCAGGAAATTCTAGAATTTTTCAGTAGCTTGCTTTGGAGTCTTTTCGTTGAGACATTTAATTTCCGTGTTCCAACTGGCTTGACCACAAAACATTCCAATTTCAGACTCCAAAATCAGCTGGAGGTTGTGAAACTTAACTGGAATTCATTTTTGCTGAAATTAATAATGCATTTCCCTGTGCAGGATTGCTAAGGTGCATTTTAATATTTGAAAACAACTTATCAATACTTGCTGAACACTTTTGGCTTTAAACTAAAGTTAGTGTCCAACCATTATGTATATAATTGAGGTGTGTGTGCTGCCTCTGAGAGTGGGTTAGGTGACTGAGGGGAACTTGAGGGGGCAGTTTAGGACCACCTGTGTAACCATAAAGACATAAAATAAACTATTCCTGGTTCAAGTTTCTGCAGGCCTACCTCGTGTTCTTTTATAATTTATAATTAGACCCAAACATAATAACTGGTGACAAAGCTGAGTCACGGCCCGCCAACTGTGTGCTACTGCTGTTTTCAAAAGGAAGGGAGGAGATCAAACATTACCCAGACTTTGAAAATGATGCGGGATTGAGGAAGTGGTGTGGTAGACTTGTTAGAAAACAGAACAAGATGTCAAGGGAAGCAGTTGTGAAGGGACTCTGGCTGTGGTTGACACTGGGGTAGAAGGGCACTCAGCGGCAAGTGAGCTGAGAACAGTGCTCCTGAGGGGATTTGGGCTGCAACCAATGGCTGAAAAGGTGTGTACTCACCCGGGAGCTTACTGAAATCGTCGTGGTGAGCGTTCACCAAGGGGACTCGGGCTGAGAGGAGCTACTGACTTAGACTCGAGTGGTGGGAAAACAAAATGGCAGACCAATTTGAAGTGATGGGACTGTTTAACAAAGAGGCAGAAAGTTGGATTCCGCGTATGAGCGTATTAATGCATACTTAAAAGCAAACAGAATGGCTGAAGACAACGTAATGGTTCCTTGAGCACCATTGGGAGCAAGACTTGTGCGAAACTAAGGAATTTGATGCAACCAGAGAAACCAGCGGAGAAGACCTATGAAGAATAAATGCAAAGTGTTTAAAAAGCCATTTTTGCACCAAAAGCCACAGTTTTTTTTTATATGTATATCTTGTGGATGTCATTTTTATTGTCCATTCCTAGTTGCTCCTGAGAAGCTGGTGGTGGAGCTGCTTTCTTGAACTGCCATGGTACAATGTTGTACTTTGATCCACCAAGTCCTTAGACAGGGAATTCCAGGATTTTGATCCAATGACAATGAAGGAATGGCAATGTATTTCCAGGTCAGTATGATGAATGGCTTGACAAACTTGCAGGTGGTGGTGTTCCCATGTACTTGCTGCCTTTGTCCCTCTAGATGGAAGTAGTCGTGGTTCTGGAAGGTGCTAAGGGTCTTTGGTGAATTTCTGCAGTGCATCTTATGGATAAATCTATTGTTATAACCAAATAGTTTTTTTTTAAATGTTTCCTATATACACCTGCTACTTGTGTGGCTCTCTCTTTTCTGTGCAATAAATTGTCTGTGTGAGAGGGAGAGTTGATCTTCAAGAAGAAAGTGAAGCCAGCCAGCTGGCATTGATGGTTTTTCTATGGAATCTTTTTCACTTCGACCCCAAGAGACTCTAGTGGCTGGTGAAACTGTACCTCAATACTATGGAATAAGCGTAGATTCCAAAAGTATGGCAGGATGAAATGACTATTGCTGTACTCAATGTAATTTTTAAAATGTCAGAAGCAAAATCCTTGTGAAAGGCTTTATAGAAGAATCTTGGCATTGATCATCTGCAATGTCCCCTTAGATGACATTAAACTGCATTAGCAAGAACCAGAGCAGATACAGATACTTGATTGACGAATTGTTAAATTTTCAATCTCGCACCGACCATTTTTTTCTCCCCTAAAATAAACCATCCAACATATATCTTCCTTTTATAATTTGCATATTAGGCATTGAGTTATTTATTGTACTATGTCTTGCTACCTGTGATGCAATAAAGTGGTTTAACACCTGAATGCAAGATTTATAGTTGTTGCTTTAAATCTACATATGAAACTGAAGCAGGAAAAGACCCGACGGCCTGTTGAGCCTGATCTTCCATTAGGTATGATAATGACTTGAGCTCCGCATAAGTGCCTATTCCAATCTCCATCCTTAATATCCTGAGAAACCAAAAGTGTTGTCAAGGCTGAGACATTCACAATCTTTTTGAGTAAAGAAATTTCTCCTCATCTGAGCCCAAAATGATAAGCTATTATCTTGAAACTGTTTTACTGTACCCTGCTCTAGATTTCCCCAGCAAGAGCAAAGAGCTTTTCAGTACCTACTACTAACCAAAAGTGAGAGAAATCCCCATGAGCTGATGCATTTGCTCTTCTATGGGAGAACACGACCATGATGTCTGTGTAATCATGTAAAAAAAAAAATCCCGAACAAGAAGAACAACAGTATGAATTAGTTTCCAGCAGACAGAAGAGCTTCCTGTTGATAAAGATCATATTGTATAACCAAAATGGTTTTCTTTTATCCAGTGTTCTCTAGATAACATGATTCTGACCTAGTTTTACCACACCACCTTTTTTGATATTATTCAAAAGTTTTCTATGTGCTATCTGTGAATGCAAAATCTTTGACAAGCCTCATAGCTGTCTTTGAAAGCATCATATCCCAGTTGCATAATTAATGACATAAACAGTTGTTTAGAGTTTTTATAACGTAGCCTACCAATGGACAAGATAAGGCCATATTGTATCTATAGTGTTGTGGGTAAATCGCCACAAGTTACGTTTTAATTCAGCTACTTGTGAAGAAATCTCTCAAACAATCAAGTAGTGAAACGTAGATTCAAAATTTATTGCATGTAACAACCAAAATAAGACCCCTCAAGTAAGCAAGTTAAGCCTCACAATCAGGTAATAGCCAAGTTAATGATGGAACTTTGCCAGTATTCCTCTAACAGGTCTATCTCTGGCAGTATCCAGGGTTTGCTCCTTTTGTTGTATTGTTCTTTGAAGTTCTGGTGCTGGATTCTTGTATAATTTTCTCTTTTTCAAGTTTGTGGTGTGACATTATTGATGTTTCAATAGATTTTTTTCATCCCCAACATTGATTATTCTTTTGGAGACTTCTACTCTGTAGCTTGTCACCGTATCAGCAGTAGCTCCCCTGTTCCTTTGTTACATTTGGGGTTAACTGTTTAAAACCCAGCTTTTCCTGCGGTTAACCCCTTAAATTTTTCTGCAGGGCAATCAGTTGTCCTTTGCAGCAATAAAGCCTCCAGTTTATCAAGCAGGTGTCAAAGCAATTTTGTTTATGTAATCTTACCAAGATATGGCTAATTGCTTTCAGTTTCTGTGCAACCACTTGTCTTTGTCTTTTTCCATCTTGAGAAACAGTTTATTCTAGAAAGAGTTATTGCTGCAGCTTTCAATTCACGAAGTTGTTAAAGTTGTGAAGTTTACGTTGTCAGAAAAGCATGAATGCTGTGTCCCATCTCTAATGTTTGAGAAGGCGTATAAAAATCTGGACCATCTCCAGGCTTGGGCGTATCAAATATTAAGTAACATTCATATTACACAAATGCCAGTCAATGACCACCTCCAATAAGAGATGATCTAACCACTGCCCCTTTTATTCGATAGTGTTACCATCATTGAATTCGCCCATTACCACCATCCTGGGAGTTACTATTGACCAGAAGCTCAGTTGATTCTCCTCATAAACACAGTCTCTACAAGAGCAGGTCAGAGGCTAGGAATGCTGCAGCAAGTAACTCCCTTCCTGACTCCTCGTAGTCCATCTACCTCTACAAAACACAAGTCAAAATTGTGATGGAATGCTTTCCATTAGCCGAGATGGATGCAGCTGTAACAACACTCAAGCTTGACACTATTCAAGACAAAGCAATCTGCTTGATTGGCACTACATCTATGCATTTCCTCCACTGTCAATGCTCAGTAGCAGCAGTGTGTACTATCTATATGATGCACTACAGAAACTCACCAAAGATCTTCAGGCAGCACCTTCCAAACCTTTGACCACTTCCGTCTGGAAGAACTAAGGCAGCAGGTACATGGGAGTACCACCATCTGCAAGTTCCTCTTCAAAACCCTGAGCATCCTGACTTGGAAATATATCACCACTCCTTCACTATTGCTGGCTCAAAATTCTGAAAGTCCCTCCCTAATGGTACTGTGAGTCAACGAAAAGCACATGGACTGCAGCAGTTCAAGAAAGCAGCTCATCACCACCTTCATCAGAGATCTAAGGGTGCAGGTACACAATTCCTTGAAAGTGGCAACACAAGTAGACAGGGAGGTGACGAACACATTTGGTATGTTTGCCTTCATCAGTCAGAGTATTGAGTACAGGAGTGGGATGTCATGTTAAGACTGTACTAGACAGTGGTAAGACCACATTTGAACTACTTCGTACAATTCTGTTTGCTCTGCAATGGGAAGAATATCATTAAACTGGAAAGGGTACAAAAACAATTTATGAGGATGTTACCAAGATTGAAAGGTTCAAGTTATAAGGACTGGGTAGGCTGGAACTTTTCTCCCCAGAGTGTAGGAGGCTGAGGGATGACCTTATCAAGGTTTTACAAAATCATGAGCAGCATAAATCAGGTGAATGGCCAAAGTCTTTTCCCCAGGTAGGGGAGTCCACAACTAAAAGGCATTGGTTTAAGCTGAGAAGGAAAAGATTTAAAAGGGACCTGAGTGGCAGCTTTTCAGACAAACGGTGGTGTGTATGTGGAAAGAGCTGCCAGAGGAAGTGGCAGAGGCGAGTACAATTACAACATTTAAAGGTCATCTGAACTGGTACGTGGATAGAAAATGTTTAGAGGGAAATGGACTAATGCGAGCAAATGGGACTAGCTCGGTTTAGGAAACCTGGTTGGCATATTTGATTTGGACTGAAGGGCCTGTTTCTGTGCTGTATGACTATAATTATGGACGAGCAATAAATGCTGGGCAGCCAGCAACTCCCACGAGTGAATTACAAAACAATCTTCCATGCAGGAAGTGATTTTAAAGTGGATGAATTCCATGAGCTTTTGCTTCAAAAAACAAACACTTCATCAGTCAGCTTGAACATCTAATTGTGCCAACACTGATATGCCTTGGCTACCATGTATTATGTCTATTGGATACATAACAACAAGTTTCTAAAGCATTTTCGGCGACATCCCCAGATTGCTACTAACTAGATGGACAGGGCAACAAATACCTGGAAAAAACTATCTGCAGGTCACACTGTCTGATTGATTTATGCATTGTTGTTGCAGTCTCGTTCCCACCTGAAAGCATTGTGTGAATACCATCAGGACCTGGTATACAGTGGTTCACAAAGACTCTGCCCCACTGTCTTCGAGGTCAACTTAGGGTTGGTATGTACTGATGCCCATGTCCTGAAAAATTATATTGATGCACCTGGTATTGGAAGGAACACTTTCTGTTGTAGTACTCTGAAAATCACTTTGCCCTGGGTGACTCGCATTTGCCTGACTTTAGTATCCTCTATTGTGTCAGTTGTCAATTCCAGATAAGCCACCCAAAAAATGTATTATAACGTACTTTTTTTTTCAGGAATTGAACCAAATGTTTTTGACATTTTGACACTTTGGTTAAGTAATCATTTCAGTGGAGAGTTCTGTGTTGAGTATTTAACAAAATATAATACAGGGACATCTGGTTTGGATACTCAAGTTTCAGGTGTTAGATTTGTGATTTTAAAATAGCTTTCACCACTTAACTATTTGCGTAGTCAGTCCACAAAAGTTCTTTTCATTTCAAGTTTTTTATAATGGAAAGAAGAAATTCTTGGGACTAAAGGTAAATTGTTCACTTTCTAATATGAAATCTTGACTGTTTGGAATGCTCATCATGAAAGGGCTCCTTCATCATGCTTCAATTTGTGCACCATGTTTCTCTAACTTGCCTGTATTTTCTTTTGAGCGGGCTTTTCGCACAATTATCAACATTTTTAGCTGTTAAGCATTTTTATTAAAGATATATCTCCCCTACTACTGTTTGTTTTTTTTTCTCCTTCATTTGATATTCTGATGTATGGTTTTTAGTGGCTGCAGCCTCGGCTGAACCTTTCAAAGAAATCTTATCTGTAATTGGTTGTAAGACTTATTGCATAAAGCAGATTCATTTAATGAAAAACTCAGCTACCATGCCACTGCTGAGATGCAGGGATATAATGCATTTCATCGCAACAGAGAAAATAAAGCAAGGAATAGGCCATTTGATCCTTTGAGCTAGCTCTGCCAGTCAACATGAAAAATGGCAGATCATCCTGTTCAGTACCTGTTCCCACTTTCTCCCCATATCCTCAATGTCTTTAGCCGTAAAGACTATATCTAACTCCTCCTTGAAAACTTTCAATGTTTTAAGAACAAAAATTGAAGCAATAGGAGGAGGCTATTTAGCCCCTTGAGCCTGCTCTGCCAATTGATATGATCACTGCTGATCTCATCTCTTGACATTCCCCATAGTCCTTCAAACCATTACCAATTAGAAGTCTGTCTCAAATCCATTCAATATCCTGGCATTCAGCACACTTTGGAGGAATGTATTTCACAGATTTCCAGCCCTCAGAAGCAATGTCCCCCCTTCCCTGTTTTAAATCTGCCACCGCTTATCTTAAAATTATGACCGCTTGTTCCAGTTTACTCCACGTGAGGAAACATCTACTCTACATCTACTTTGTCAACCTCCTTTAGTATCTTGCAGACCTCAATTATATTTCCTTTCATTTTTCTGAACTCCAGAGAGTATATGCCTAAACTATCCAATCTCGCTCAAGACAAACCCCTCCTATCTGGAATCAATCTAGTGATCCTCCTCTGAACTGCCTCCAATGCAAATATCTCTCCTCAAGTAAGACTACCAGAATTGTATGCTATACTCCCAGGTGCTGTCTTGCTAATGCCTTATACAGTTGTAGCAACACTGCCTTACTTTTAAACTTTTTTTTTCCTTCAGCAATAAATGCCAAAATTCCATTGCCTTACTTATCACCACTTCCTTTACTCCATATTGGTTTCTGAAATTTTCCTTGCTTTCTATGTTTTGCTATTTTGATGAATATTTGTCAAGATATCACTGCAGGGCATGTGACCTCTCAAAAGGATGAAAATGCCTACAAATTAATTGTAGCAGCTTCCACAACCTGAGTGTGAGAAACTATGATTTCAGTGGAGGTGTAATTGAGGAAAATGAATTGCACTGTATAGTGACTGAAGCTGAAGTGCACAATTGCTCTAGTCCCATTACTCAGCAGGTGATAACATAAAGACTTTTCCTCTGTAACCAAGATGGCTAATTCAATACCTTATCTGTATCACATTTTAAATAAAAATAGCTGTCAGCTGGGCTTCTAAGTAAAGACAATTAATGGTTTGTTGTCAAAACAAAACTACTTCAATGAAAATCCAATAACTGGTTAATATACACAGTGGTAACTTGGGACGTATAAATGTCTGTCTATAAATCACCCAATAAATAACACGTACACACATCACCCTGAACTAAAAGTTGGGGAAGGGAGGGAGGAATTCCTTGAACAGGGGTCACTTTAATATTCATCTTAAACAAACACTCTGGCCATTTAGGGTTGTTTTGTAAGGCATAAAGGGTAAGGTATAAATATTTCTGAAAACTTATGTCTAACAAGTGTGTTAAAGTCACTCGTCATACATTATTGTCGCTGGAGTCTTGGCAAATGCAGCTAGCTCAAGAAATATAAGACGAAGAAGTTCACCTAGTTTTCACCCTGAACTCAACAGGTGGATTTCCTTTTCAGATGTCGGACAGATCAGTTGGGTAGTCCTTCCTCACAGTCATTTTGTTTTCCTAACTAGTTCCAGATGGACAGTGCTCCAGCATGGGTCCACCAGATTATAGTTTCGGTTGTGGATGAGGTTGTAGACATGCTCGCCGAACCAGTGGGTTTGGTTGCAAACGTTTTGTCACCCTGCTATGTAACATTGTCAGTGTGCCTCCAGTGAAACGTCGTCATTCCGTCCCGCTTGTTATTTATATGCCTCGGTTTGCTGGGGGTGGTCAGTAGTACTTGCGGTTCTGTTTGTCATTGGTTTGTACACAGGGTCTAATCCGGTGCATTCGTTGATGGCGTTCCGGTTGGAATACGAGGCCTCTAGGAATTCCCTAGCCTTTCTGTGTTTGGCGTGTGCAATTATGGATTTGTTGTGCCAGGCGATTTCATGTCCCTCATTGTCCATGTGTTGTGAGACAAGTGAGAATTCGTTGTGTTTCTTGGTGGCTAGTTGATCTTCATGTATCCGTATTGTCAATTTTCTTCCGGTTTGGCCTGTGTAGTGTTTTTCACAGTCCTTATACGGTATTCTGTATATTACCCCGGTTTTGCTGGGTTTAGGTATGGGATATTGACGAACAAAACCGGAAGTAATACTAATCACCCCAGCGAATTGAGGCATATAAATAACAAGCGGGACGGAACACTACTGCTTCACCGGAGGCACGCTGACGATGTGGCCTAGCAGGGTGCTGAAATGTCTGAAATCAAACCCACCAGCTCAGTGAACATGTCTACAATCTCATGGGTCCACCAGTAAAAGATGTGGTTATCACCAGTCTCTAGAATTCTGGGATATCTTGTTTATTTTTAAAGCAAGTCTCCAATGTTCACAGTAAACCTTCAACAATCCTTTTAAAGAAATCAGTCCCAATATTTCCACAAAAGCTTGAAATAAATCATTTTTTCCACGGTTGTTCAAAACTGAAGTGCTCCAATAATATTAAATATGAAGATTCTGTAAGAACAATCTACATTTAACAATCCAAAAGGATTAGGGAAAAACTGTCGTAATTTATTTCAGTTCTTTCTGTTGATTGATAATTAAATCTCCAATCTTGCTCGATCTACAATCAGTAAAGGGGTGAGCTTATTCAGAGTGGTGAGAGGTTTATTCAGTGAGTAAGGATGTTGTAACTTCAACACAGTGCTCAAACATGTTCAACATGCTACGAATTATATGAAAGAAAATTTGACTTGCTAAACTAAATTAATAACTTCTATAAACGCAGTCGCTGCATTTTGTTTTTATGTATTTGTGGGATGAGTGTCTCTGGCAATGCGAATATTTGGTGCTCATCCTTTATTGCCTGCAGAAAGACCCTGTTGAGCTAGCTGCCCTCTTCAGCTATAGACCATGTGGTAGCAGTTCACCTACAGTGCTGTTAGAAAGGGAGTTCTAGGAGCTTGACCCAGCAACACTGAATGAATGGTTCCAAGATAGGCCAGTGTGTGGTTTCCAGAAGAGCATGAGAAATGGTCAGTGAGTGAACTATTTAATGTTTTTCGAGGTCTGTCCTTGGAACTTGTTTGAAGGTTACTTAATTTTGGAAGGCGATCTTTTAGTTCTTGGGAATCCATTTGCATTCACACTAACTCATTTGATTAGGTAATGCAGTCATGTATAACACAAACACAGAGTAGTGATAGATGTACAAGGTATTTTAACTCTCAAAGGAGCAGAATTAGGAGAATTCTTTAATATTCTGACCACTAAATCTCAATTAAACTGACACAGAACACAAAAAGAGACCATAATTTCCAAAAATAAAGAAATAAAATTCTGAAGAAGGGTCTCGACCCGAAACGTCAGCTTTCCTGCTCCTCTGATGCTGCTTGGCCTGCTGTTCATCCAGCTGTACACCTTGTTATCTCAGAATCTCCAGCATCGGCAGTTCCTACTATCTCCATAATTTCCAAACCACTGCAGTATTTAAACTGGCAGAAGGACAACAAGCCAAAGTTAGCAATAAAAGACCTTTTCAAAATAACTGATATATGTATGTGTATTTTTAAAAAAGCCATCATGTAAACACCTTCTGGAAGCTGATGAAGTCACAGTTAAAGTATTTTCGTTGAGTATGCACAAAACAGGAACATTTTAACGAGGCAGTCATTGTCCTTTTTACAGCATCTCTGATCTCAATCCCAAATCCCAGTCGGAGCAAACTGGAGCTGATTCTAGGGGTGGAGATCTGGAGGTGATGTCACAGCATAGGCATGGCTGCTCAGGAAGCAGATTTGCAGACTGCGAGTAGTGCCTGGAGAGGGATAATGTATGTGCTTTTTGGAGTTGTAATCTGCCAGGATCCACTAGAGAGCGGGAGACAGTTACCTGAGTTTGGTGATGAGTAGGTAATCAGTTCCTGGATTATTGTCTGTAGTTGATAAGGTTGATTTAGTTGATAGGGTTTGAAATGGAAGGAGAACTAAGCCCCATGCAGTGCTCTTCTTACAATATGTGGGAACTCAGTGACACTTCCAGTGTTCATGATGATGATGTATGCAGGAAGTATGTTCAGCTGCAGCTCCTGATTTGCCACATGGAGCATCTGGAGCTGCAGATGGACTCATTATGGAGCATTCGTGAGGCTGAGAATGTTGTGAATAGCATGGTTAGTGAGCCAAATCACACCACCAGTAAGGACCACTGAGACAGAAAAGAGTTGAGTGACCACCAGGAAGGCGAGTAAGCATGGGCAGGCAGTGCAGGAGTTCTCTCTGGCCAATTCCCTCTCAAAAAGGGATACTGTTTTGGACACTGTTGGGAGGAGGGGTGTGTGTGGCCCCTCCGGAGAAAGTAGCTGCAGAGCCAGATCAGTGGCGCCACAACTGGCAATGTTGTACAACAGAGAGGCTCAAAGTATAGGTGAGCAGTAATGATTGGGGATTCTATAGTCAGGAGCAGAGATGGTGTTTCTGTGGTGAGCCTCCAAGATGGTGTGTTGCCTTCCTGGTCACAGGGTCAAGGATGCCTCTGAGCCAGTACAGGATATTCTCAAGCGGATGGGCGAGTACCTGGAAGTTGGGGGCCCATATTGGTAATAACAACATGGGCAGGACGATAAGGCCCTGCGAAGGTAGTCGAGGGAGTAAGGTAGGAAGTTGAAAAGCAGGACCTGTAGGGTCAGAATCTGCCATATGCCAGTGAGGCTAGGAATCAGAAGATAGTACAGTTAAATGCATAGTTTAACAGCTAGTGTAAGAGGGTGGACTTCATGTATGTGGGATCATTGGAATGTCTTCCAGGGCAGGTGGGACCTGTGTATGAAGGATGGGTTGCACCTAAACTGGAGGGGCTCAAAGATCCTGGCAGGGAGGTTTGCTCGTCAACTCAGGAGGCTTTAAACAATTGTGGCAGGGGAGCATGAACAAGAGCAGTAGGTGAGCAATAAAATGACTGAGGAGAGGTGAAAGAAAAAGGCCAATATGATTATGAGGAAGGAGACGGAGAGGTTACTGAACACAGCATGACTGGCAGTCTGAAGTGTATTTGTTTTAATGCAAGGAGTGTGACCAGTAAGTAAACTTAGAGCTTGGATTAATACATATAGCTGTGATGTTATAGCTGTTACAGAGACTTGGTTCAGAGAGGAATAAGACTGGCAGCTTAACAGGGTTTTGATGTTTCAGCGGGGATAGAGGAGGGTGTAAAAGAGGTGGGGGAGTTGCGATATTGAGGAGGGAGAATATCACAGCTGTACTGAGGGAGGACGTCTTGCAGGGCTCATCCAGTGAGGCCATACGGCTGGAGCTCAGGAATAGGAAGGATGCAATCACTTTGATGGGATTGTACTACAGACCCCTCAATAGCTAGTGCATAATAGAGGAATAGATATATGGACAGATTACAGAAAAATGTAAAAGCACCAAGGGGTTGTGGTGGATGATTTTAACTGCCTCTATATTAACTCTGAATCGCTTAGTGTCAAGGTCTTGGATGGGTTTGGAATTTGTTAAGTGTGTCTCAGATGGTTTTTGGAAACAATATGTAAATAGTCCAACTAGGGGATGGGCCATACTTAACCTAGTATTGGAAAACGAACCTGGCCAGGTAATTGCAGTTTCAGTGGGGGGACCATTTCGGGAACAGTGACCATAATTGTGTAAGTTTTAAGTTACTTATGGGTAAGGACAAGAGTAGTCCTTTAGGTGAAAGTACTAAATTGGCGGAAGACTAACTACCACAATATTAGGCAGCAACTGAGGTACGGAGATGGGGGGCAGCTCTCTGAGGATACGTCTTTTAAAGGCCAGCATGTTCCAATGAAAATAAAGGATATGGATGGCCAGATTCGGGAACCTTGGATGACAAGAGAAATTGAGAGCTTAATCAAAAAAATTAAAAGGAGGCATACGTAAGATTTAGGAAACTGAAGACAAACAGAGCCCCGAAGAATACAAAGATAGAAAAGAACTCAAACAAGTAATTAGGAGGGCTAAAAGGGGCCATCAAATGTCTATGGCAAACAGGATTAAGGAAAATTCCACAGTGTTTTACATGTATATAAGGAGCAAGAGGGTAGCTAGGGAAGGGCAGATCCACTCGAGCAAAGGAAGGAATTTATGCATGGAGTTGGAGGAAGTTGGTGAGGTTCTTAACAAATATTTTGAATCTGTATTCATGAAGGAAAAGGGCATAGTGGGTGGTAAGTCTGGGAGGGGTATGTCGATATTCTAAAGCATGTCAATATATAAAAGGAGGTATTGGGTGTTTTGAAAAGCATTAAGGCAGTCATGTTGCCAGAGCCTGATGGGATCTATCCCGGAATGCTGAGAGAAGCAGATGAGGAAATTTGAGGCATTTGTACAAAATCTTCGTATCCTGTTTGGTCACAGAGAGGTGAGACTGGAGAATAGCTAGCATCCTTCCTTTTATATAAGAAGAGGAACAGGGATAATCCGGACAATTACAGGCCAGTGAGCTTTCTGTCAGGGGTAGAGAAATTATTAGATGTGATTCGTGGGATAGGATTCACTCACGTTTAGAAAAATATAGACTTATTAGTGTTAGGCAGCATGACTTTGCGCAGGGAAGATCATGTCTCACAATCCTCATTGAGTCTTCTGAGGAAGTGACAAAGTTGATTGAGGGCAGGACAGTAGATGTTGCCTATATGGACTTTAGAAAGGCCTTTGACAAGGTTCTTCATGGCAGCCCAATGCAAAAATAAAGTCACATGGGATCCGCAGTGAGCTGGTGAGATGGATACAGAACTGGCGTAGTCATAGAAGACAGTGAGTAACGGTGAAAGGATGTTTTTCTGACAGATCTGTGACCAGTGGAGTTCTGCAGGGTTCAGTGCTGGGACCCCTGTTGTATGTAATATATATTAAGTAATTTGGAGGAGAATGCAGGTGGCCTGATTAGTAAGTTTGCAGACAACACAAAGCCTGGGGAAGCTGTGTATAGTGAGATGTTCTGCAGCTTAGATGACTGACCTGCAACAACCACAATCATCTTCCCATAAGCCAATTGAGAGTTTGCTCCCTGATACCATTCGTTTCTGTTTTGTTAGAGCTCCTTGATGCCACACTCTGTCAAAGGTGGCCTTGATGTCAAGAGTTTGAGAAGGTAATTTGCCTAATAATTTCCCTGCCACAGTTGTGAGACTCACTGGTCTGTAATTCCCTGATTTATCCTTACTACCTTTCTTCAAATTAGTTTTCCTCATCTTCTAGAGCAGCCTGGGATACAACTCATCTGTACATGGCGAGTTATCCACTTTTAAGCCCATAAAACCTTTCGTACCTTCTTGCTACCTATGTCAAACCTTGTTTATCATCTGACATGGCTGACAGAAAATACAAACAATATCTTTGAATAAATCCTCTGGTGGTGATTTTTGTAATTCAAAGGATTAATTTTGTGGCAAATTTACTAATCTTATGCTAAACTGTTGAGAGATATCCTCTTAACAGTACAGAATCAAATTGATAAGTAAACACAAGTTTAAATTCATTTCAAAGTCAATTAATATCCGGTTGCTTTAGGCTGGAGATCAGAACTCTGGTTTTGATTGCACAAATGTTTGCATTTCTTAAAAATACAGTGTATTGTGCCCTGGTGTCTCTTCGATTCAAAATTAATTATTGGTTTCTCTATTCTTACTTTTTGAAATGTGACACAAAGTAGCCTTGGACAGGGTTTACCATTAAAATTGTGATGAGTTTCTGACGTATGATGGACAGAACGTTCATGCATTAATATTTGTCAAGATATAAGCAAATTTCCAAGGAGCTGCTCGAGATATGTTAGAAAATATTAGTTCATAAGACTGGATCACTAGGGATGCAAAACACAGTGCTATGTTCTTCTAAATGTCTTTTAAGGACATAATGCTTGATTGTTGTTGGGTGTATACTGGAAGAGTTCTTGCATATGTTAATTATGAAACAAAATCTTAGCACCAGATTAGATGTAATGCCCCGTTGTTGGGCTTTGGGGATTAGTGAGTGCAAAATACTGGGAGGCATAGGCAGGCAAAGTAAGAAAAGAAAATCCTCTACTCTGGTTCCCACTTGTGGGATGCCCTAATCAACGTGTCCAGAATCTGCTCAAGTCGAGAATCGGCATGTTCAGTCACATGGAAACCTGTATCAGAAACATGTGACCTGAAATAGACATCATAGTCAAATCAAGAGACAGCCAACCGTGACTGGGAGACACATTATGAATAGAACAGAAAAATATTGAGAAAAAGCTGGAGGGCACTTTAAAATAGAATATCTTTTATTGTCATGCTGTATTACCATTGTGAATAAGATAACAGGTACACATTTGTTCAAGTACTTGCTACACTTTGGTTATCTTAAAGGTTTGCTGTGCAGTTCAAAGAACTTAAAGCCCTGAATTAAGATTCAAACAGAAACACAGGGTGCAATTTGCCTCTTCCTAAACTGATGGGAATAATGGCAAATGTGATGATTTAAATGGCAAGAGTACAGAAATCAGATTATTGGTATGGAATTAGACTGTGACTGAATTTTCTTCCACCTTAGGTGGCAAGATCAAAATCTGGGTGTCAGGTGGTGAGAAAAGTTTATTTTGCATTTTTTAATTACACAGCTCTCCATATTAACTTTCCTTTCGCATTTAACTTCTCTCCAGTCAAGAAACTCATGCTTCAAAAACTCAAAAGTATAAACCAAGTGGGTACTTTTTTGAGTTGGGTTCTCCAATTGAGTCTAAGTGAGTTCACAGCTGTGCCAGCTATCTTTCTTCTCTTTACATTACTTTAGATGGAGCTGCTACAACTGGCAGCTGCCTAATAACAAGGAACATGGGCACTTTGGGCAATCATGCACAAGCTAAGGATACATCATACTATTTGTTAGCACATTAAATTTGGTTTCTTGCAACTGCTGTTCATTTCATCTGTAAGAATAAATCTTAGACAATGAAGCTGAATGTTGTCAGGGCTCAGGCATCCCTTTAATAACACATGTCTGTTCTTTTTCTCTCAGATCAGTTGCAACTAATCTAATAAAGAATGGTTCTGATAAATAGAGCTATTCAAACTAGCGGTGCCACAATAACAAGAAAGGTGCAGAAGAGAGAAAGAACAGCTTCTACAGGCTCAGCACAGGCAGAAACAGCCATTTCCTGCTGCACGCCATCCGCAGAGAGAAGCAACAGGATATGACTCACTAGTGAGGTGGAGAGTCCTGGCATGAAACTGTGCCAAATTCACACTGCAGAGAGCAGCACTGTAGTGTGACTTATTTGAAGAAGACTGACAATGTCCTAAACTACATCCTCACCTATGCCAACCGTTGGACAAGGGCTGGATGACAGTCTGATCATGGTAGCCCTCAAGGTTATGGTTGTCTTTCTATTGCAAGCAGGTTATTTCAGAGAACAACTGAGAACCTCTGTAGGATTTCACAGTCCCCAATTCATATGTGCATGAAAATGTCACTAATGCCAGAGCCCATCTATTCAAAATGTCCTCCCTTGACACGGCCAGTCAAGCAGCAAGGGCACCAGGATTTACATCCATCCCTGGCTTCCTGCAGATTCACAGTACAAACAATTGCACCAACGTGGCTCAATCAGTAGTCTATCATCAACCAGTAGTCTTTGTTTACAGAAGAGAATTCTACCCTTTAATGTTCACCTTATTATGGCCATTACAGCCAGATTGTGTAAACATGTGCGGTATACCCAGGGAGCTGCTGTGACTCATGTACTGGAGTGTTCACGTATCAGACAATTTCCTATGCGCAACCCATACAATGGTTGGTGGATGTTGAGAGTATCTGCTTCAAACCTGCCTTGTAGCATTCTTTTTAAAAAAAAGTCCTTAGATGACCACAAACCAGCATACATTGCTGTCCACTCAGGGTCATCGTGGTACAGACCATGAGTCTCTTGGACATGAAATTGAAGAATATGTCACTTGTGCTGACTACAGAGTTGTGTCTTCTGTATGGTGCTCAGCTGGTGCCTGGTTTCTGGTAGCCCTCTGAACATCAGAGACTTGAAGCATTTCTTCCTCAATCAACTGTGGAGATATATTGATGTGTTCACCTGAGCTGTGCTGTCCCTGAGTTTAATCTAGAAAGTGAACTCTCTGAGATGATTGTTTCTGTGGTGGTTAAGGATACAGGTGAATTTCTTGCTGGTGCATTCTCCTGAGGATTCACACACTGCATCCTGTGAGATGGTGGTGTTGTTGAAGAGAGTTCAAGCTGTTGCCTGTTCCTGACTGATGGTCCCTAGTGCCTACAAAAGAGATCTACTACTGACTACTTTGCACGACTTCTGCCTGTGCCTCTTTAGTGGAGCCACAACACTGACCCATGCTGCGATCTTTGGCCAGGCTTGATGGGTGTGGCAAAATGACTGCCATGCCCAGTGAGCCAGGAAGAGTTTTGACCTTCTCTCTATGATGCTATCCATCAGCACCCATCCAACGCTGGGAGTGCATTTTGCTGTAACCTAGAGTTTGCTGCGTTCAGTTTTCAGGCGACCATCACTGGCTGAGAGGATGCTCTTGGCTCCAGTACAGTCAGTTCTGATATAACGTGTGTTTCTTCAATGCGAATTGGCTTTAATGCAATTGAAGAATTTAGACCGCTATTTGTAGAATGCGAACCTTCCCTACCTGTATTGGCTATAACGCAATTCCGGCCCCATTAGTTTAAATGGCGGCTATTGCACAATTTTCTTATAATGTGAGATCACAGGAGGACGAAACTATCACATTATATCAGAACCGACTGTATCTGGAATGGTGTCCAGTTTGACTTTAAATGTGGTCCCAGGCCTTCTAGACGGGAGGTGGGTGAGAGCTTTTGGTTTGGTTGCCTCAGTTTGTGGAGTAACTTACACAATAATTTACTTGTGTAGTGTCTGATAGGGGTGATGAAAGGAGCAGTACACGATCTGTTAACATAACTTCTCCCTGACCATGGTGGCTCTGATACATCCAAAATGTGTCATAATTATAATATCAAATTGGAACATTCCGCTTGCAGGGTTTAGGAGCTAGTTGGAAGGACAGATCATTTTCATAAAGGAGGTAAGACTAGCAGAAATGAATTGTGAGCATAAGGAGAAAATCAATATGGAAACAAAATGTTGTAAATATTCAGCAGTCTGGAATGCAGCACAAAACACAGTTAATGTTTCAGATTAATATTTCATCAATTCCTACCTGTTACATTTCTAACTGTTTTTCCCATTCTGATGAAGGGTAACTGACCTGAAACCTTAACTCTTTCTCTGTCCACAGATAATGTCAGATCAGCTGGGTCTTGCACTACATTTTCAGTTTTTGTTATGGATTTCCAGCATCAGCAATATTTTGTCTTTAGCAACAATAGAGCAGAAAGAGGAGTAAACAAAGCAAACAGTGCTGAGTTCTGTATGAAAAACTGTCCCCCAGTGATTTTGTTGCAAAAGTCTTCATTAGTTAATGCTGTAATACTATTCATGCTGTTCTGAAGATTGCAGTCTTGGAAGTGATGAGTCCACCAGGTAATATTGCACATATTAGATAAGACCCAGTTCAAGGTTTTGGCTGTGGATTTTGCAGCATGGTATATATTTCCAGGATATGATAGTAGGATGAAACAGCAAGCTGTGATCAAGCCATGGGAGTGAGAGAAGTTTCAGGGGCCAAATAGGCTATTTCTCTGCTTTCTTCTGAGAGGGGAAGGAACAACATTGAGTGATTGGCCAAATGGTGATATGTCTTGAGTACAGTGATGCAGTAATGTGCTCAGTTGTCTGTCTGGAAGGTGCAAGTGAGAACAGACATTTGCAAGATCGGTGCGTTTTGTAGATACATGCACACTGTATATTTTTTAAGATACATAAATGGATGGAATCTTTTCACACCGTCAAACTAAATTGAAATGTGATCTCAAGAAATGCTGTCAGAAAATTAATTAATTGGGCTTTCTGTTTACTCTTGTCATTTGTACAAATCATTATTGCCCTCATAGAGAGGGTGCATGAATACTGCTCAGGAAGTGAAGGCAAAGAGACTGAGGCACAACTGATATTCCTGAACATGAAGATAGCAAGAAAATAGTTTTTTAAAGAAGATTCCATTATGATGTAGTGACAGGAAATTGGCTCCAGTAGTGGAGCAGAGTGGAGGAGTTGAACAGCAATGGAATTTAAGGGAACTAAAGGTTATTTGGGATGTAACACTGAAAAAGGCTTTTTAAAGACAAGGATCTCAATATCAATCTACCTGGACGTTGGAAGCCTGTGAGGTTTGCGAGCATGGATAATGAACTACAAGGCTGAAGGTTTTTTCACTGGAGCTGTCCTGCACAATCTTGCTGAGTAATACAGTTTTTGAAGCACTTTTGGAAGACCATTGACACATTCTAAAGGTATGAAATGTGTGAATTATGTTCTTTTTGTTTATAACGTTTTTGGTTTTTTTTGTAGCATGGAATGACTCCTTTAATGCATGCTGCATATAAAGGCAAGGCTGAAATGTGCAAGCTGCTGTTGCAACATGGTGCAGATGTGAACTGCAATGAACATGAGCATGGATATACAGCCCTTATGTTTGCTGGACTTTCAGGTAACTTCCTTGTTTAATGCTGTGGTGTTACATTGATAGGACCCTTGGTATCTGGTGAATGGGTTGACTTCTTAACTTACAACAGGTGTTACTACAGCAGGCTTTGTTTTAACCAGCACCTTATGAACTGGAACTCTCGATAAACTAGCACAAATTATATACCTGAAATACTAGAAGTTTACTGTTTCTCTGTGATGTCCAAGTAGTCAGTTGAGGGTGAGTGAGAAGGCTGTCTGCCAATAGGTTTATTTAAGTGATTCTTGCTGTAAATAAAGTATAACACTGTTATATACCCCCAAAACATGATTCTATTACTTAGTGTGTGATTTAACATTGATTATGTGGGCCACTTGATCAACCGGAATATTTAATAAATCAGCAAGCTCCTGGTCCCATAAGTCCCACTGAAAAGTTTGATGTATTCATTTCCCTTGCATAGCATAAATTAAAATATTAAATAGTACTCCCTAACTCCTGGAATCAGCAAAAATGAACTTTGAATTGATCTAAACATCAAAAGTGGGGGATAGGTGTTTTCTGAGACCGACAGGAGTAGGGGAATAGTTGGTGTACAGCTTACACCAACTCTCCTCCTTCATGCTTGTTCAGATTTCTGCTCATCCCTCACCTGTGCTCCCTTCAGGCTTCCACTCTTCTGCATCCCCCTCACGGGCCGCCTTCTAACCCTTCCATGAGAATTCCCCTCCCCCAAAGAATAGCAGGCTCTCTGTGGGCCTGTGCTAGACCCAACCTCTGGCCTTTGGTAGGCTCTCTCAGTCTATTGTGGAACCTGACTGTGGAGTCCTGGGCTGTTCTCCACCTCGCCCTCTCTTTTCATGGAGCAACAGATTGATAGAAACTAGAAGCAAGATCTGTTTCATACACTAAGACCATTATGCTGTTGTACACCACTGAGTCATGATATTTACCAAATAGTCTCTTGACATGATATATCTTTTCAAGCTTTAAACTTCACAATTTCCTAATATGAAAAAGTTACGTCAGATTATGGCTAACAAAATTACCATATACGACCATTCATCAGTAGAATAGGACAAGGCAATTTGACAATGTTAATAACTCTTTTTCAAATGTGAAACTAAACAGCAGAGCCACACAGATTGAAACATGATCCCCCAGAGTTAGAAGAAGTATCATTTGCTCCATTCAATCTCTAATCTTTGAAGTCATCCTAACAAATGGAAATCTAACCAAAACATGATTACAAAACTAAATAAAAACCGAAAGAACTGCAGATGCTGTAAATCAGGAATGAAAACAAAGTTGCTGGAAAAGCTCAGCAGGTCTGGCAGCATCTGCGAAGGGAAAAACAGAGTTAACGTTTCGGGTCCGGTGACTCTTCCTCAGAACTGATAGTGGCTGGGAAAATGTCAGTCTCTTCATGGGGTACATGGCACATTCCTTGTTCCAGTCCTATTCCAGCCCCCACCCACAACTCTTTCTCCGAAACATTGATGATATCGTCGGTGCTGCTTCCCTCTCTCGTCTGGAATTGGAAAACTTCATCAATTTCACCTCCAATTTCCACCCTGCCATCACGTTTACCTGGTCTACCTCTGACTCCTCCCTTCCCTTCCTCGACATTTCTGCTTCCATTTCTGGGGATAGACTGGCCACTAATATCCACTACAAACCCACTGACTCCCACAGCTATGTGGACTATAGATCCTCACAACCTGCTTCCTGTAAAGACTTTATCCCATTCCCTCAGTTCCTCCGTCTCCGTCGCATATGTTCAGATGAGGCCAGTTTTGACAAAGGAGCCTCCAAAATGTCCACCTTCTTCCTCAACCGAGGATTCCCCACCTCCGTTGTCGACAGGGCCCTCAATAAGGTCCGACCCATCTCCCGCACTTCCGCCCTCACCCCTTCTCTTCCCTCCCGCAACAGCGATAGCCCTATCCTCACCTACCATTCCACCAGCATTCACATCCAGAAGATCATCAGACGCCGTTTCTGCCACCTCCAGCAATATGCCACCACCAGGCACATATTCCCCTCCCCTCCCTTGTCCGCCTTCCGCAGGGACCGTTCCCTCCAGGACACCCTGGTCCACACCTCCTTCACCCCCAACACATCCCCACAGCACTTTCCCCTGTAACCGGCGAAGGTGCAACACCTGCCCATTTACCACCTCCCTCCCCAGTATCCAAGGGACCAAACATACCTTCCAGGTGAAGCAACACTTCACCTGCACTTCCCAGAATCTGGTCTACTGCATTCGCTGCTCACAATGTGGTCTCCTCTACATTTGGGGAAACGAAGCGTAGACTTGGCGACTGCTTCGCAGAACATCTACGTTCTGCTCGCAAAAAAGACCCTGAACTACCTGTTGCCTGCCACTTCAATGCACCACCCTGCTCTCTGGCCAACATCTCTGTCTCTGGCTTGCTGCAGTGTTCCAGTGAAGCCCAACGCAAGCTGGAGGAACAACACCTCATTTTCTGCCTGGGGACCCTACAGCCCTCTGGACTCAATATTGAGTTCAATAATTTTAGGGCCTAAACTCTCCCATGTCCCAGCACCCTACCCCACACACCAGGCCTTGTTACCACGTAGCCTGCCACTACACACCCCCTGTTGTTAGTCACTAACAGTCCCCATTAACAACTACTCACCCTCCCAGCCTGATCGTTAGCAACTCCTTTATCTGTCCAACTGTCTTTCTTTCTCTTTGGGCTCTATCCTATCGTTTACTCCCTACCCCACCCACCTCCCTATTTTCTGCATATAAACTGACGTTTTCCCAGCCACTATCAGTTCTGAGGAAGGATCACTGGACCCGAACGTAAACTCGGTTTTTTCCTTCACAGATGCTGCCAAACCTGATGAGCTTTTCCAGTAACTTTGTTATAGATCAATCACTCGTTTCTTCAGTAAAATGAATAGGAGTAAGCCACTGACGTCCTCAAACCTGTTCTGCTATTCAGTCAATTGATTCAATGATTGTCATCTGAAATCTCAATTTCTCTGCATCCAAAATCTTGATTTCACTTCTGAATAGTTGAGCTTTGATTTTAAGATTGTTTCCCTTGTTTTGAATTTCTCCACAGGAAATAGGACAGATGCAGATAAACTATCAGATCTCTCTATTATATCATATCATACAGATTGATTAATTAAATCACTCCTCAATCTTCTACTCTTGAGGGAGTATTAAACAAATTTTGTGACCTGCTTGTCTAAGCCCAGTTTATTTGGTATATCTGCATAATGCTTCTTCCAAGCCCACTATATTTCTCCTTGGGAATCATGCCCACAATTTTTAAAATTTATTTTTTCATGGCATGTGGGCTTTAATGGCTAGGCCAGCATTTATTTCCCATCCCTAATTGCCTGTGAGAAGATGGTGATGAACTGCTATTTGAACCACTGCAGTGTGTGATGTGGCTGTGCCCCGAATGCTGTTCAGTAGGCATTTTCAGGATTTTACTAAAGCTTAAAAGTTTTGGCAAAGATCTGTAGCTTGGGTTGTGGGTGAGATTGTTGACTTGCTCGCTGAGCTGGCTTGTTTTCATTCAGATGTTTCGTCACCATGCTAGGTGACATCATCAGTGGGGCATCTGATGAGGCGATGTTGTTCTACTCCACTTGGAATTTGTACTGTCTGATCCGTTACAGTGAGTAGTGTCATTTCCGGTTTTGATCTTAGAAACCCATACAGATCAAAACCAGGAATGACATCGCTTCATCGGAGGCTCCACTGATGATGTCACGTAGCATGGTGCCGAAACGTCTGAATGAAAACAAGCCAGCTTGGCGAGCAAGTCAACAACCTCATTTTACTGAAGCAATAGCAAAGCAACAGTGATATTTCTGGGCTGTGGTCGTGTTCCAATACACCAGCTGCTGTTAGTGTTCTAGTGGCAGAGGTCATGAGTCACAGTACTCTAAATGGATCCTGGTCAAACTTCAACGTCATGTTTGCATTCCAACTTCCATGAGATAAAGGCAAATATTCCATTAACCTGATGATTACTAATTGTACCCATGGTCTAGTTTTTAGTGAATTGTACACAGACACCCAAATCTATTTGATTTTCCACAGTTCTTAATCTTTCACCATTTACACAATATTCTGATTTTTCTCTTTCTTAAATCCAAATTGGATGTCCTCCATGTTGTCTTACATTTAAAATTAATTTGTGATAGTTTTAGCCACTAATGTTGTCTATTCCTCTATCCAGCTACACAACTTTGTCAATTCATTACTTGAAATTGCTTATGTACTAGCAGAGACTTGTAAATATTTGCAGTGTAATAATTTTTCTTATTGCAACAATACTTCTTTACATCTCTTTGCCATGCTATTTTGGCTTCCCTACGCCATCCATCTTCTGCCACATTCAACTGATTGCTTTTATATCTCCCAAATCAAGTCTATTTATATATGGTGAAAAGCTGGTAAAGACTTGGGAAAGATCTGTGGCAGACAAAACTTCTCCCCTTCTGACACTCTGGTAACAGAATAGGGATAATAGCAATATATTCTCCATCTCTCAAACCAATTACCACGCCCTGTCACAAGGTTAACACAAATTCCTTGTGCTGTTTTTTTTCTAATAATTGCATGCTGAATAGGGATGTCATAACAGCAAGTCAACAATTGGAACATATTAATGTCTTCAGGTAATAATAAATCTCCTCGGCAATTTAATACTTTGTAATTTTTTGTTAAAACTATGTATATTCTGTTTACAAGAATGTTTCATTAGAGGACTGTTTTATTTGACTGTAGGCAGTAAAGAGATAACCAGGATGATATTAGAAGCTGGAGCTGAAATAGATGTTGTAAACTCTGTAGGTCGAACAGCAGCACAGATGGCTGCCTTTGTTGGTAAGTTATTGGAATGTACAAGTATATAACTTTTACATATAGTTTATTTCTAATCTGTCAAGTTTTAGAAAAAGCATGCTGATATGAAGGAGAATAATTCTAAGTGGGCACTTGCAACAGTAGTGAAAATATAGAAGTAAATAATGGCTTAAACTTTTTTTATATGTATAATTTTCTTAATGCTGAAGTATATATCTAGTTTTATTGATGTTCTGTGACTAAATGCTAGCAATTCCCAATCCAGTAGCTCATGTACTAAGTATATGCTCTAAGATAACCAATTGCTGTTGAGAATCTCTGTGAGATTTCACAAACAGAAACCTTTAAGCTGAAATTACATGAATGATTAGCAGCACAATCAAGTCACTTTGAAATCTTGCAGTCCCTTGGTGCTCCTTATTTACAAACATTTGGAATTGTGTTGCCACACATTGTAGACCATAGTAATCGGGATTTACAATACATAACTTATTTTCCTGGTGATTTTGATAAATAAAAATCTCATTGCTCCAGTATCGTTATGGCTATTTAGGTTTTGAGCAAAACTTGATCACGGACTCTGTAACTTGAGATGTGGGTTTCCCAAAGTTGGAGGGCACAATATCAATTCTAGTTCTGGGAGATGAAATATTTGTGTATTTATTTTTAAATGGTTCAGTGGTCATGTTTTACTGAAAAGTATTATTGATTGTTATCCTGTTTAGGCCAGCATGACTGCGTAACTATCATCAACAATTTCTTTTCACGTGAAAGATTGGATTGCTACACAAAACCACAAGGCCTTGACAAAGAACCGAAACTTCCAGTCAAATTAGCAGGGCCCCTGCACAAGATCATCATAACAACAAACCTTCACCCAGTTGCGGTTAGATATCTTTGCTCCTGATCCATATGAAAGTTAAGACCATGCTGTTGGTTTTATTTTAGTACTTATTTTCCTTTTTATTTAAAACTACCTTTGCTCCTTTTAAATTTTTGTTGATTGTTAAATATTTCCACAAGGTAAAGCTGGTGAGTCTGCCTGTCCCCAGCACTTTCCTTGAAATAATCCTGAGGCGGTGTGCAATACTTAACCCTCAATTACTTTGAATCCGTTTTTTTAAGTAATTTTTATTTCCTGCTTCAGCTTGGCATGCAGTGTTTGACTATGGTTAGGCTTGTATGATTCAGGATTTATAGGAACAAATTTAGGCTTATTTCATGGCATAGTACTAGATCATTGACTTGTTTACTTCAAAGGGATTTATTGACCATTTCTAAATCTTTGTTATATCATTAGATTTTCTAAAAAGAATTCTGCAATGGTATTTGAATTCCTAGGGTGTAAGGCAGTGATTTTTAAAAAAAATAATAATTTAGGTGTATTCTTTGTAACATTATGAATTATATTTCTTTTATTTATATACGAGAAACTTTAAGTAGACCAGGTTGTTGCAATTTTAACTTTGGAACTGCATCATTTGTTTCTGACAAATTCCTTTTGTCTTGTTGTACAAGGCCGAAGTAAGTAATCTGCACTTAAATTCGGAGTGAACACTGATATGATCGCAGGTTAGCCCAGATTTATACTTTAGCCCAAGGACACTCCATAATCTTTTCTGAATTCTACATGCAGAAGTTATATAAAAGTATTATCTGTTGTGGGAAGTGTGTTAAGTAGCCCATTGTAGAGTGGTAGTTAATGTTTGAAATAAATACTTTTATAAGATTGTTATTTGATTGTGGAAACATAATTTACCAGGGTACTTGGGGGAGATGGGGAGAGGCCTGCCTTTCATATCAAAGGAAATGAGATTCATGAGTACATGTAGTTCAGGCGAAAGCAACATCTCTTTTTAATTGTGAGATGAAATTTATACATATGAAGAGAAACCAGCAGATAACAGCAGTGAAGCTTTACTTTGCATCAGTGAGTCAAATAATTTTCTGTCATTCATTTGAGTTTCCATTTTCTCAGACCTTTGCTTTGTGTCCTGATTTCTGTATTTAAGAGGCAGAATACATTTTCTTAAAATATATTGCATTGTAGGTAGGGTCGATTTGAAGTCCTGACTAATTGACCAATACATCAGATATCCCACCGCTTTCAAGATGACAACCTAGAATTTAAGATTGAAGAGTTCCTTATATACTATTTTTATTATTTGTGTTTCACTTTATTATCTGTGTTTCTCAAGATTGTGCTCATGGTTAAGGAAAATCCTTTACTGGCAGATGTTGAGGCATTGCGCAAATGCTATAAAGTGTTGGATCTTATCATTGAAAAGTGTATGAAACAGAGGGAAATCAATGAAGTGCTGGCAATGAAGATGCACTACCTCAGCTACATCTTCCAGAAGTGTATCAGTTTCTTAAAGGAGCATGAAAATAAACTTGACGGGCTTGTTAAAAGGTAAAAGATTTGTTTGGGAACAACGAAAATGTGTCTGGTAGCAGAAGCCTTGAGCATTGTTGAGAAAGGCACATTTTTGTCAAAGCTCCTTATCTTCTACTCAGCAAGACAATTCACAAGAATACCAATTTGAGGAAAACCAACATTTTTACTGTGTGACAGGAGAGTGCAGATTGGTTGGCAAGTGAATTCTGATTGGTAGAGGCACCAGTTAATGCTGATTGACCAGTTAACTGCCTGTGTTTGGTTAAATTTCAAACTAGGTAGGTTGGTTGATGGGTCCATGACAAGATCTCTAGCAAATGATCAGCACTTTCTGCTCAGACGTTTATAAATGGGGGTTTTCTCTTTAAAGTTTTCATTTTTGCACATTGTCCTGAGGAGTGACAAAATGTCTTTTTTTCAATAAAACTCAAAAACTTAAATGTCTTGCCCAGTATGTAATTCATTAGTAATGACATAATGTATAATTGAGTAGTTTTTAATTGAAGTACATCTACCTTTAGAATGCAATATGCACAGATTCCTGCAGTCTTGGTTTCCAGCAAGGAACACTGAGCTTGTTTGGCAATTTGTTTAATTGTAGTGCCTCTGTTTCTGTGTCATACAGTTTAATTGTACCAAATAGTATCATGGTGTAAAACTAAATTTCTAAAATATGTAGAAATGTATAGTTTCTCTTCCATTCTGTTTTAAAACTGTGTGGTGTAACATGGACATATGAAAGATGTATGGAACTGAAAGACCTCATTGACTTAATACGTAGTCAAGGATGCAGACCTTTGAAAATGTTTTGATATTGTGGACTCGTTGCTATGCAACTTGTGGATAATTAGTGAAATGCCAATTGTAAATCTCTTCAGATCTTTCACTGAAATAATGTTGGTTCTAAAAACCCTTCGTGGAATTTTTGTAACTGTTAAAAGCATAATCACTTGCAATGTTACGGCAAATATATATTCAGCAATAAACAATTGTAGATGTGTTGAGAGTTTTATGGTGGACTGAGTTAAGTTCTCTTGCCTCTTATTATTTTGTGCAGCTTATTAAAAGGACGCGATACAGATGGTTTTCCGTATTACCAAGAAAAATTTATCAGAGAATGCATCCGAAAGTTCCCATGGTGCGAAGCTACACTTTTGCAGCAGCTTGTCAGAACTATTGCTCCTGTTGAAATAGTAAGTTATACAAACTTTAAATCAAAAATGGCTAAGCAATATTTTGTATGAATATTGTACCATATTCTCAGATTTTCTTAAAAATATATCAGTGATATGTTGATATATGATCATTATTCTTTGTGTACACTACTAAACTGAGTTATCGATGGACTGTTCAACTGGGGTGGATCAGGAAAGATGACAGTTGAGAATGCCATCTATTTACATACTTAGATTTCCAGCAATTCTTGTTGAATTGCGGTCAGCAATATAATGATAGCCATTTCACTTGTCAAGAATACTGAGCTAATCTCACAACTTATTCATGATCAAACCCAGAATCACCATGTTTTCAGAGATAGTAGGAACTGCTGATGCTGGCGAATCTGAGATAACAAGGTGTAGAGCTGGATGAACACAGCAGGCCAGGCAGCATCAGAGGAGCAGGAAAGCTGACGTTTCGGGTCTGGACCCTTCTTCA
>NC_063333.1:84956975-84982957 GCF_021869965.1 Rhincodon typus
TTCTCCAATATTAGATGCAATCTGATATGTAGTTAAAACCCAGTTATACTGCATTAAATACACTCCTGCACGTTCTGAAAGTTGCTGTCAGTTTTAGTGGCAGAATGCAGAAAAGTTTGACACTTCTGCCTACATTACCGCAAAGTCTGGACCAATGCAGCTTTCCTGACTGCAAAAATAACCGAGCAAACCTCATTTGAATTTGTTTTTTGACGTACTCATTTATTTTTGTTTTCCATTAACTTCATGTTAAGTAAGTACTTTGCCAAGATTCTGTGAATTCTTTTATGATTTTTTAAAACATTATTTGCAATCATACCATCTGCAGTGATAGAGTAAGTTTTGTAATAAACTGAATTTCAGTCACATCACATATATATTACAGTTGTATTTAATTCATACCTTTTACTAAGGAGTTTCAAGTCAAAAATCAAGTATTTGCATACCGTAATAAAGATGAGAAAATTCAAAACATTTAGGTTTAAGACTGGACAAGTGGAATAAATGTTGGTACATTAATAAAAAAAACAATGCTGGAAATACTGAGCAGGTCTGGAAGCATTTATGGGGAGTTAACATTTCCAATTGTAGACCTGAAATGCTGCAGGTGAAAATATCTAAAAATATTCATTATTTCCATATATGTGGTCATTGAAATTTACTTCTTTCTCCTTTACTCCTTTTTCCCCTAAACTCTAAACATCCAAACAAAACCAGGGCAATGATCCAACAGCTTTATCTGTATTGACCCAGACCATAACTGGCCAAGTTGGCTTCATGGATGCTGAATTTTGTACTGCTTGTGGGGAAAAAGAGGCTGATAAAAGGTGCTCAATCTGTAAAACGGTAAGAATGTTTAGATTGGATTTATTTTTAAATTAGTACAAAGAAACCTGCTCACATGAGGCGGGTATATTAGTATGGTTAATAATTCCTCCTATTGTTTAAATTTTTGGCTTAAATATTAGTACTATTTTTCGTATTATGATCAAAGCAGTGAGTAGCATAGAATTGTATGCCATTAGCCCACAGACGTAACTGTCCTTTAATGAGAACATATTCTGTGTTGATGAGACCTCAGGTGATATATTGCAACCAAAACTGTCAGAAGATGCACTGGTTCACTCATAAAAAGGTGTGTAGAAAACTAAAAGAGTCGAGAGAGAAACATGAAGCCAAAGAAAAATCAAAGCAGAAAGGTTAGTTTTTAAGCAAGTTTGCATTTTCCACAGTAGACAGCTGAATATAAAGCTTTTGCTTTGTGTTCTTTTTTGTTTTGGTTGCTTTTGCTTCTTTGAGGTGCCCTGGGCTTCAGCCAGTGCTGCAATGAGACCAGCTTCTGCAGGGCATACTAGCAGTCATAAATTGCTTTTCTGGGGCACAGTACCTAGATTTTACTGTGCTTAGCCAAACCTTGTAAAGTGAAGAATGATGTTTAAAAATTTTTAAAAATGCATTATTTTTGATGGTTTTAATTCTCTCAATCCTAGTTAGGAGTGTATCAATCGTAACAGGTTAATGCAAGATTGAAGTTCTTGTACCTTAATACGTGCATTTGTTTTTCAATTAGTGTATTCATTTCAACTATGTTTAAGCAAATGTATTTACCCCAGTGTAGCTGACTTGATGAATTCTTTTCTTCATTACTCAAACAGAAGGAAAACAAAACACTTCTGAAACCAGTATAAGTGAAGCTGAAATTGTCCCAGAACCTACAGAGTACTCTAGTACCATACACCCAACCTCCAAAGATGGTTCAGATGCTGGGGATATTAGTACAGAGATGATATCGGAAGCTGAAACTCCACAGGAAGATCTCACCACAGAAAAACAGTCCAATCCTCCTGCTCCGACATGCACAGCTGAAGAATAAAGTAGATGTAATATAGTTCTGACGTTCCTTCAGTTTTTAAGAGTGTATGAACCATAATCCAACTTACATGAAGCAACAAAGTAATTGCTCCTGCCGTGCAGTGAAATCAGAAGGACTGCATTCTGTTGATTGTGCACTAAGTAGTTTCTTGCTTTGATTATGCCTCCTCGCCTGCACCAAAGTAACATAGTGGGAGGAAGCAAAGCAACCATAAGAAATAGAAACAGGAATAGGCTGTTTGGTCCCTCAAGCCTGCTCTTCCGTTCATTGCTGATCTAACACTCATGTCCACTTCCCTATGTTTCTCTGTAACACTTTATTCCCCTGCTGATCAACAATCTATTTATGCAGCCATAATATACACAAGGAAACTATAAAGAGTTCAGTAGGATTTGTTTTACTCTCTGCTTTATCTGTTAATTGCAACTAGAAAAGGTGGGCCATTCCCTGCTAAAGATATCTAAATGGTTGGACCATAAAATTCATTAGATCAATCCACATAAATTTGCCAAAATAATTCAAAATATACATCTTAAGATTTGGGGAAAATAATGAGGTATGATTTGCTTTACTATGATTACACAGATAAGATCAAAATAAATCAAACTACCTTCACCTTAAAAAATTTAACATTCCCAAGGAATGCCAGTCTAAGGGAAAATAATAGTTAAGCAGCTTTGCTCTATTGTGAATATGGTTTGCATTAGATTGTATTTTTGTGAAAAATAACCTTTTTTCATTTCTAATGTATACTTAACATCAACACAGATTTTGGGACTAAGTTCAAATGGATGCAAACACATGTTAACAGTAAATTTGATTGTTGTTATTTGCTTCTTTCACACTAACGTTCCACCCTTCCCTCCTCCTCACCAATTAAGCCCAAAAATAAAACTACCACCTTAACTGATAAATCACCTATGGTTGTATTAAGGATATAAACTTGTTTTCTACCCCCCACAACTGGTAAATCACCTCCGTCCAAAGCCTGCAGCTAGAAATTGTGTTTCTGCAATAATTGAATCACATATTTAATATGACCAAATTAAATATGTTTATCCATAAAACAATTTACACACCTTATTATTAAATTAACTATAACTGGAACAATTAAGTTTTCAAAAAATGACAAAATCGATTAACGTTTGCTAAGAGGGAGCATGGTATAATTTCACATCTACCAGGATACATGATGTAGGGATATATTGCTCAAACTTACTTTTCCACTACAGGAGGATGTTGACTCCAAAAAAGAAAATAGATTCCTTAATTTTTAAATAGAAGTGTCATCACTTGAGATGAACACCTCTAAAAGTTCTCTTTGGCCTTACCTTGAATTGAAGCATGACAAAACTGTCCAAAAATGCATAAGTTTCAATTACTTCCTTGTAGGTAATACCCAAATAAAAGTAATACTTTGTTAATGTTTTCCTGATCGCACTGTGACATTCGAGGACCAGGTAAACAGAAGTGGTGTAATGCAGAAAGTTATTTTTTTGCCATATAATTTACCACGCATTGTGGTTTTATTTCTATGTTTGGCATTTTCAAAATAATCTTTGCTGCATTAACTCCAGAATTATAAATACCATTTCAGGGTAGAATGCCTATGACTGTCCTGTTGCTTGAAGAATTTAAATATACTGTGATCGGATTTAAAATGTATCCTAAACTCTACCTGAACATTTACTTATTGTTAACACCACACTAGTGCTTCTTGCAAGCAAGGCAAATTGAATGTACTGTATTTGTGATTTAGCCTTCCAAACATGTACTGGTGGTGTAATTTGTATATTTTGTGTTTCACATTAGGATAGCTTGCAGAAGTCTGTGCTCTTGGTTTGTTACAACATCTGTAATATTTGACTTGTCATTTAAAATTTCTTTTGCAACTGTGTGTTGAAATATGTTAGTGTTATTTTCATGGGAGATAGTCAAACAAGATGAGAAACCTAATGATGTTGCAATTTTTTTGTGGATTTTTTTTTTGCAATTTGACTGCCTATCTTGAATTTTAAACTTTGCGGCCTTGTTATGGTTCAAGTTTCTCCTAAAATGTATTAATTTGTTTCAGTTGACCAAATATATATATATATATATTTTTAGTTTTGTGCACTAAGTTTCAATTGTATCAGTGCTAGAAAATGCCGTTGAGAACAAATGAATGTGTTTTGTTTTCTAAAAAATAAAAGTTTTGATGTAAATCATATTTACTGCCATTTTGGTGACATTGTAGTTGTTGAAAATATTGGCATTTTTATTGGATAAGTAGCAAACAGATTCCAATATTAAAACCTGGAATCTTACAGTATTGCAGTATGTCCTGTCTGTGTAGGCTGTTTGAAAAATATACAGTTGGTTCCATTTGCTTACCCTTTCTTTATAGCCCTGCAAATCTTTCTCCTTTAAGGTTTTTGCAGTTCTCTTTTTGAAAATTATTGCAAGTGCTTCATTCGTTTTTCTCATACAATGCATTTCAGATGAAAGCAACTTATTTTTAAAAAGAAACGCCTTATCTTGCCTCTAGTTCGTTCATTAGTTTAACTTTAAATCTCTCTTCTGGTTACCAATACTTCCATTGAAAACAGATTCTTCATACTCTAATCTAAACTCTAGGATTTTGATTACCTATATTAATTATTCCATTTACCTTGTCTGTTTCAAGAATAAGAGTCTAAAAGAAAGATAGTGCTTGTATTTCTGTATCACTTTTCACAGCTTCATAAATGACAAGTGTCTTATTATAAATGTTCAGTCAATACATTTAAATATTGGGTACAAGAAAGTTGCTAAAGATGGCTGTTGTAAATCATGTGACATTTAGCATTTGGACCACCGCCAATACCAAGTGTGCAGTGAATGTCTAATTAAGTACAGACCTAGGTATAATACACTATTAACATCTCTAGGATGTAACCGAAAGGTCCAGGGGACCTATTAACTTTTAGCCCCATCGGTTTCCCCAGTACATTGTCTCTAGTGATGGTTTTTGTTTTTATTTCCTTCCATCTTTTTTGCCCCTTGATTATTTAGTATTTTTAGAATGCTATTAGTGTGTTCAACTCTTCTGCTGTTTCCTGGTTCCCCATTATCATTTCCCCAAACTTATTTAAATGCAGAGTCTTCAACAACAAAAAAAGTGCGGTGCAGAGGGGTCTGGGTGAAATATAAAAAGGTTGCTCACAGGTACAGCAAGTAATTAAGGCAAATGAAATTTTGGCCTTTTGCTAGACGACTGGAGATTAGAAAGATTTGTTACAACTGTACGGGGAGGGGTGTGACTGAACCAGGAGACACATGCCGTTTTGGTACCCATATTTAAAAAAGGAAAAGTAAAGCTGCTGTAGGTCCAGAGGACGATAGAGCTGTTTTCTCATTAGAGACAGACAACTGGTGGTAACCTCATATTTGAATTGAGACCGCGCTGTCAATATCACTGCATCACAAGCCAACTGTCAAGCTAACTTGGCTTAATAAAGATATACTAGCATTGGACACAGTTCAAAAAAAGACTCACTATGCTGATTCCTGGGATGAAGGGCCTTGTCAAGAACGGCTACGCAGGTTAGGCCTGTATTGAGATTGAGAACAGTGAGGTGATCTTATTGAAACATACAAGATTCTGAGGGGGTTTGATAAGGTAGATATCAAAAAAATGGTTCCACTAGTGGGGGCATCTTGAACAAGAGACCATAGTTACAGATTAGGGGGAACTCACTTAAAACTGAAATGCAAAGGAATTTCTTTCCCCAGAGAGTTGTGAATATCTCAAATTCTCTGCCTCCAGTTTTATGAAGGCTGGATCACAAAGAATTGAACAGGAGGTAGATATTTAGAGGTATTAGGTAGTTGACGGCAATGCTGACCTGGCATGAAAGAGGATTTGAGTCTTAGGGCAGATCAGCCATGATCTTGTTGAATGGCAATTGAGGCACTGTATGGTCCACTCCTGCTGTTTCTTAAGTTCATTCTCTTAAGAGGATTTTTTTTTTTTATATACTTAATAAAGTTCTTACTATATTTTTAAATTACTTGCTAGTTTATCCTCAGTTTATTTTCCCCCAATTTTTGGTCATCTGTTGTTGATTTTTAAAACTTCCCTAATTCCCTGCACTACCATCTTTGCCACATTGTAGGTGGATAGTGTTGATCTCTTGCTGGGTAATGGTCGTTAATATAAATGTTACCTCAGGAGTTTGCTCCTAAACCATTCGGGAATGGATGCAGAGTCAGTCCCAGGGTGTGCAAAGGCCCAGCTCCTCCTCAATAGTATTAACCTCAGTGGGACACAGCTATGGCTGAGGTGCTTAGCTACCCCTTTGTCTTCAATGGATGCTGCTTGCTATCCTCCTTATTCCCTTCAATTTTAGGCTCTATCGTTTTGCTTTGCCTTGAATAGCCACACATATACACTTGGATGTTGCTCTCTGTCTTGTAAGTAAACACAAAGCAGAGGTTGCCAGCTTTTTGTTTATGGTCTCCCGAAAGGGTCTGGGTGGCCTGTTCTCATCCTAAAGAGAGCAGGTTGAATGCTGATTAAATGGTTGTTGGTTAATTTATGCCTGAATTTAGCTAAACACAGCCCTCGCTGACTGCAGAGTTGTGAATTTGTTTTAAACCGAGTATGAAGATTGAAATAGATGCTTAAAATGTTAGTTTCCAAGAAGCAAAAGATGGAAATCTACCAAATGATAGAAAATTCTCAACCCAGAATACATCTGAAAGCTTAAACAACGATGGTCAATTTATTAGGCAACTTAGCTTTCCAGATCAGAGTCCTATAATGAATCATAGCAGTTAAAATACATTGACATAACTATACATCAACTAATACTAATATTTGAAGTTGTCACAACATTTAAATACTTACCTGTCAGAAAGTTCCTGACTTCTTAGCAGGAAGACCCCCAGTGAAAACAAACTTTTCAAATAAGATAGATTCTTTGTGTTTCCAAAGCCCTCACTAGCGTACAAAAGGAACAGGGGTGAGGAAGTTCAGATTCCCTAGAGATCTCACATATGTGAACCTGACCTCAGGAGAAGTGCCTGTGGATTGTGATTTAAAGCATTTCCGGCTCGACTTTTGAAAGGCTACAAAAAAATGTAGCATGGGGTTAGGAAACACTGAGGAGTAAAATTCACTGCAAAAATTTACAAGTCCTGCCATTCACAAACATATTTCTGTCTCCACTATCAGACCCAAATCCAAACCAGGTTAAAAAGACACTGATAAACGCATATGCTCACTTTTGGGCATTCGGTGTACTCCTTCCACCAATACCCAATGCCATCTCCAACACTAAAAAGCCCAGAAGATCAGAAATCAAGCCCAATGTTTACAATGCATATTGTAAAGAACTTTTTCTTTCCTCAGCTCATCTGCATACGTTACATTGAGGCCAATGGTAACAGCCCTAACATTGGTTGAGATCTGCTTGCCACATCCTGATAAATTTGCATTCAAATAGAAAATTGTTGATATGTAAATAGACTGCTACTCATTGGACACTTTTTCCAGGCAATTAAATCAATGAGAAAATACTAAGCATAATCATCAGGGGAAGCAGAATTTGAAGCTTTTAAATCATCCAATCCCTACTTTGAAAACATTCCTGTTTTTGCTTTTAGTATTTCTATTTTTAAACTTGAGCCTGCACAATCAGAATGAGAACTACTTATACAAAAGTTTCACACTGTTAGGATTAATCAGCTGCCTTTTGGCACAAATTTAAAATTTTTCCTCAAAGTTCATTATATCTACATTTTTACAGACTGTCCAAGATTCACAAAGGTAATGCTCCATTACTCTCGATCTGATCTATGACTGGTTATGCATTAACTTCTGAAGAAGGGTGGTAGAGATAAACCAAAGAATTCCAGACCAATGATTCTCATTTCCGTGGTAGCGAAACTATTGGGGAAATAAGGTAATACTAGCAAACCCAGACTCCTATCTGATCACTGAGGTGGAGAACAGCAAGCAGAACAAATGAGGCTGCTCACTGCATTTAAGAGCTGATACAAAGACAAACCAAGCTGCACTATTCTACATGATGTGACTGTGGAGAGACTCTGGTGATATCTGGTTAGAGGTATAAATTTGATTAAAAAATAAATATAACTATTTAGGTCAGATATATACACATATTAAAAATATTTGGATTTATTTGAAGTTAACCATGAAAGACTCCATCACAAATAACAAGAAAAGGATATGCCTTTAAAGAAACATGGAGATGACATACAAATGCTACTAATTAAATTAGCATTCAACCACAGACAACAAAACAACAAACAATTGGTTAATCACTGAAAAGAAAGTCTGGAAAAATGTAAGGCCAGATCACACCTGGGCATGAAAATTAATTACTAATTACAGAAGGATTACTGGGACCATTCAACTTGTTAAAATAGCAAATATCCTTATAACATGAATACTACAAGAAAAAACACTACAGGACAGAGAAGGGCTCTTGTGGCACAGTATAATATCCCTACCACTGAATCAGGAGATCCAGGTTCAAGTTCCACCTGCTCCATAACATCTCCAAACAGGTTGATTAAAAAAAAGGACAGTGAAATGAAACTACTGATAAAACAACCCTTTGGTAACGATTTAAGATTGTGGGACCCTCAGATAACACTTCTCAAAAGATACTTTATCGCACTGGAAAACGATATCATTCTTGCTCAGGACCTGAAGTACTTTAAATATTGATGAATATTCTGTTCTTAGATATCCCTAGATGTCCTTGGAATGTTTTAAACAACATCCAACTGGATTCTATTAGATTTGGCATAACATCTTTTGATAGTTTTTGGCAGAACACTGCAGTATACTTACCAACTAGTGTATTGCTGATTAATTTGTTAAAATTGTAAAATTAATAAATTGGTAAGTTGTTCTTCTCTTACACTGCAATGAACCCTCATATGATATACACTTTAGTGAATGTACTTTCTAAAGAGAGAAATCCTGGAGTCTTAAACTTTCTGGGATGTTACCAGCATAGCAAAAGGTTATTAAAATTAAACAGGCTTTTTGGAAGCAGGTAACATTCTCAGACAGCTTCTTCCCCTGTCGGATGCTTACATAAATCCAAAAACAAACATTTGTGAAATTGGCTCGCTTGAACTCAGCACACCTAGGTTAGAATCATAGAATCTCTACTGTGTGCACGCAGGCCATTTGGCCCATTGAGTTCATACTGACCCCCCGAAGAGCATCTCACTCACACCCACTCCCCTACCCTATCCCTGCATTTCCCATGGCTAACCCACCGAGCCTGCACCATGGGTAATATAGCATAGCCAACCAACCTAACCTGCCCATCTTTGGACTATGGAGGAAACTGGTGCACCCAGAGGAAACCCACGCAGACACAGGAGAATGTGCAAACTCCACACGGACTGTCACCCAAGGGTGGAATCAAACCCAGATACCTGCCACTGTGAGGCAGCAGTGCTAACCACTGAGCCACTGTGCCGCCTCTTCTATGGCTAATCCATCTAGCCTGCACATCCTTGCACATCCAGGAAGTTATCAGCAAAATACTTCTGATATAAATTAGATCTAAATAAGGGTTAAAAGCTATAAATCACAAGGCCCCTCCTATAAAATGATATCCCTATTGGCTAGGCCTAGAAAAGCTGGCTTAGGTTCAAAGAGTAGAATAGCTATATGCTAGAGCATCATCTAATCGAACCTATCAACAGTAGCTGGAGCTCCCCAGTTAGGCTCGTGCCCAAGCTGAATGGCTACACTGGGCTCTGCACTGACTACCAAAGAGCTAATGCAGTGACCAGAGCTGATTCCTACCCAATACTCTAGCTGGATAGGGTAGGTAAAGCAGCCTACATTAGCAAGATATAATTACTTAACAGGCACATTTAGTAGGTTCCCTTGATGACCGACACAAAGGCCTTTGTAACTCCAGGCTGGTTGTGGCAATGTCAAATCACGCCTTTCAGACTCCAATATGTTGTACCATCTTTTAAAGACTAATGAATTAAATAAGAACATAAGAACTAGGAGCAGGCCCTTCGAGCCTGCTCCGCCATTCAATAAGATCATGGCTGATCTTTTCGTGGACTCAGATCCACTTACCCGCGTTCTCACCGTGTCCCTTAATTCCTTTATTGTTCAAAAAAATCTACCTGTTTTTTAAAAACGTTTACTGAACTAGCATCAACTACTTCACTGGGCAAGGAATTCCATAGATTAACAACCCTCTGGGTGAAGAAATTCCTTCTCAATTCAGTCCTAAATCTGCTCCCTCTAATCTTGAGGCTATGCCCTCTTGTCCTAGCTTCATCTGCCAGTGGAAACATCCTCTCTACTTCTATCTTATCTATTCCCTTCATAATTTTATATGTTTCTATAAGATCCCCCCTCAATCTTCTGAATTCCAATGAATATAATCCCAATCTACTCAGTCTCTCCTCATAAGCCAACCCCCTCAACTCCGGAATCAACCTAGTGAACCTCCTTTGCACCCCCTCCAGTGCCAGTACATCCTTTCTCAAGTAAGGAGACCAAAACTGCACACAGTACTCCAGGTGTGGCCTCACCAGCACCTTGTACAGCTGCAACATAACCTCTCTGCTTTTAATTTCAATCCCTTTAGCAATGAAGGACAAAATTCCATTTGCCTTCCTAATTAATTGTTGTACCTGCAGAGCTACCTTCTGTGATTCAGGCACAAGGACACCCAGGTCCCTCTGCATAGTTTTTTCTCATGTTCTATCTTACTTTTCTTTACAGCTCTTTTTGTGGCTTTCTATTGACCTTTAAAGTTTTCCCAATCTTCTAGTTTCATGCTGTTTTTGGCCACTTTGTATGCCGTCTCTTTCAATTTGATAGCCTCCCTTATTTCTTTAGACACCCATGGCAGATTACCCCTTTTCTTATAGTCCTTCCTTTTCATTGGAATATACTTTTGCTGAGCACTTTGAAAGATTGCTTTGAAAGTCCTCCACTGCTTGTCAACTGTCCCACCATAAAATCTTTGTTTCCAGTCTACTTTAGCCAAGTCCTCCCTCATTCTATTGTAGTTCCCCTTGTTCAAGCACAGGACCCTGGTATTGGATTTTATCTTCACACTCTCCATCTGTATTCTAAATTCAACCATACTGTGATCACTCCTTCCAAGGGGATCCCTAACTATGAGGTCATTAATTATTCCTGTCTCATTACACAGGACCAGATCTAGGATAGCTTGCTCCCTCATTGGTTCCATTACATACTGTTCAAGAAAACTATCACGGATATACTCAACAAACTCCTCCTCGAGGTTACCCTGACCGAGCTGGTTCGGCCAATCTACATGTAGGTTAAAATCCCCCATGATAATTGCCGTACCATTTTTACAGGCATTAGTTATTTCTTTGTTTATTGCCCGCCCCAATGTGATGTTATTATTTGGTAGCCTATAGACTACGCCTATCAGTGACTTTTTCCTCTTAGAATTTCTAATTTCCACCGAAATGGATTCAACCTCATTCTCCATAGAACCTATATCATCTCTCAGCACCGCCCTGACGGCGTCCTTGAATATCAGAGCTACACCACCTCCAAATAGTGGCAGTGTAATGTAACTCAATGACATCTTTCTGAGCAACAAACTTGAGAAACACAATTAGAACAATTGGAAGCCCTCTTCCTGAAAATATGCATGTTTCTTTTATCAGCAATACCCTGGAACTACATCCTCCTTCATTTGCTGGCACTGAAATGCAGTTGGGCCTTCAGAGAAGCCATAACAAAAATAATAAAATTAAAATAATAACAATAAGAATACTAATAATTTCATATATTTGATCCTGCTGCTGTTTGTCCTTCAGATGAACAATGGTCCTGATCCCATTTGAAGACTGAATTCCTCTCACCTTTATTTCCTTTTTCTTCAAGTCTATTCTGAAACATTGACATGGTTTCTGCTTCAAGCACCAAATCTAATGATACATTCTACAGCTTAAGTTTGTACATCCCTTCATTCTACACCCCTTAAACACTGGAAACTGTTTGTCTACCTTGTCTCAATCATTCTTAACTTTCACACCCCTTTATCTCATAAACTTTAACTAAAATAGCCCTAAATATTGAAGTCTGGACTTGTATTTCCTTATACCAGACACGAACCCCTTCTAACTGCACTGGACCTTCTCTGTCACCTTGACATCTTATATGCAATTGAATGTTTATCTCTTCTTCCTCACCAAGAAAACGTTAGAGCAAAATCTAACATCTAATATCATTATACATTTTTGGTGGTAGTGGAAGAATGGAGATATTGTATGGAAACTTCTTTCAATCAGGAATAAATGAAGCATTGTAATTAAACTCTCACTAGTCATCAAATATTTCCAAGATTGGTGATTTGTAGTTTATTTAAAAATGAATGCAGCTGCGAAAATCTAATTTCCAAATTACATAGAACATAGAACATTACAGCGCAGTACAGGCCCTTCGGCCCTCGATGTTGCACCGACCTGTGAAACCAATCTGAAGCCCATCTAACCTACACTATTCCATTATCATCCATATGTTTATCCAATGACCATTTAAATGCCCTTAAAGTTGGCGAGTCTACTACCGTTGCAGGCAGGGCATTCCACGCCCTTACTACTCTCTGAGTAAAGAACCTACCACTGACATCTGTTCTATATCTATCACCCCTCAATTTAAAGCTATGTCCCCTTGTGCTAGCCATCACCATCCGAGGAAAAAGGCTCTCGCTGTCCACCCTATCTAATCCTCTGATCATCTTGTATGTCTCTATTAAGTCACCTCTTAACTTTCTTCTCTCTAACAAAAACAGCCTCAAGTCCCTCAGCCTTTCCTCATAAGACCTTCCCTCCATACCAGGCAACATCCTGGTAAATCTCCTCTGCACCCTTTCCAATGCTTCCACATCCTTCCTATAATGCGGCGACCAGAACTGTACGCAATACTCCAAGCGTGGCCACACCAGAGTTTTGTACAGCTGCAACATGACCTCATGGCTCCGAGACTCAATCCCTCTACCAATAAAACCTAACACACCGTACGCCTTCTTAACAACCCTATCAACCTGGGTGGCAACTTTCAGGGATAATAAAATTACCTCTTTCTATGTGAAATAATCCCTGTTTCCTCCAAGTTAAAGAAACAATATATCAGCATAAACAAGTGCCTCTGAATATATATATTCAGTAATTACCAAAAACAAAACAAACATAATTCTGGTATAGAATTGCACCACCATCAGTATACAGGATGAAAAATCATAGTGCGGACAACAAAATACTGCACTTTAAAATCACTCATTAACTGTTCTCTCAAATTTACAAGATAGTTTCAGAGAAAAGTGAATGAACTGGCAGATAATGGGTTCACGTACATCTAGAACTAACAGATTTCAAATTATTTCAGAGATAGTAAGAACTGCAGATGCTGGAGAATCTGAGATAGCAAGGTGTAGAGCTGGATGAACACAGCAGGCCAAGCAGCATCAGAGGAGCAGGAAGGCTGACATTTCGGGCCTAGACCCTTCTTCTTCAGAAGAAGGAATTATAAGGCAAACACTTGGAGAGATGGCGGGAAATGATGATGGCTAAATGTTGTTCATTTATGGCAAAGCGTAAAATGGAGCATTGAAGACTTACTGATTTTAATACCTTCTGGAATTCAGCCTAAAATATATACTGTTTGTTGCAACTACATGTACTGCCAATTGACATGAGAAATGAATTTAATATGTGATGCTTGTTAAGGTTGACTGTACTACTAAAGCTCATAAGAACATAAAAACTAGGAGCAGGAGCAGGAGTAGGCCATCTGGCCCCTCGAGCCTGCCCCGCCATTTAATAAGATCATGGCTGATCTTTTTGAGACTCAGCTCCACTTACCCGCCCACTCACCATAACCCTTAATTCCTTTACTGCTCAAAAATTTATCTAGCCTTGCCTTAAAAACATTCAGCGAGGTAGCTTCAACCGCTTCACTGGGCAGGGAATTCCACAGATTCACAACCCTTTGGGTGAAGAAGTTCCTCCTGACCTCAGTCCTACATCTGCTTCCCTTTATTTTGAGGCAATGCCCTCTAGTCCTAGTTTCACCTGCTCGCGGAAACAACCTCCCTACCTCCACCTTATCTATTCCCTTCATAATCTTATATGTTTCTATAAGATCTCCCCTCATTCTTCTGAATTCCAACGAGTATAATCGCAGTCTACTCAGTCTCTCCTCATAATCCAACCCTCTCAACTCTGGAATCAACCGAGTGAATCTCCTCTGCACCCCCTCCAGTGCTAGTATATCTCTTCTCAAGTAAGGAGACCAAAACAGCACACAGTACTCCAGATGTGGCCTCACCAGGACCCTGTACAGCTGCAGCATAGCCTCCCTGTTTTTAAACTCCATCCCTCGAGCAATGGCAGACAAAATTCCATTTGCCTTTTTAATCACCTGCTGCACCTGCAATCCTACTTTTAGCGAGTAAGTAATTCAATACTTATACAGAAAGACAAAAAAGTAAGATAGGCAATGTACACTGTACTGTTTTTATTAAACTAAAATAACCAAAATTTTAGAAATGTTATTATATATACTTCCAGAGCACTCCTACATCATGTATCCACATAACTGACATTTTACCAACAAAAACAGAAATTGCTCAAAAAACTCAGCAGATCTGGCAGGTGGACAGAAAGCAGAATTTCATTGGAGGCAGGTCAGAGAATGCTCATTAGGATGATCCCTGGTATGGAGGGATTGTCTTAACAGGTTGGGACTCCTGCTAAGACAGTCTAAGACTAGAGGGTATAGTCTCAGTACATACAGGCACCAATTAAAGACTGAGACGAGAAAGAATTTCTTCTCTCAGAGGGTTGAGAGTCTTTGGAACTCCTTGCCACAGAGGGCTGTGGGTGCAGAGTTCTTGTGCAAATTTATGACCGAAATGGATAGATTCTTGGTCAGTAGGGGAATCAGGGGCTATGGCGAAAACACAGGAAAGTGGACACGAGGCATGTCGGATCAGCCACGATCCTAGTGAATGGCGAAGCAGGCTCGAGTAGCCAAACACCTACTCCTGTTCTTTCTTTTATGGTCTTGATGTTTGGGGTCCAGTACCCTTCTTCAGTTCTCTAGAATAATCATTGGACTTGAAACACTCTCCACCGATGCAGCCAGACCTGCTGAGTTTCTCCAGTAATTTCTGCTTTTCTTTTAGATTTCCAGCACCGACAGTCTGTGTTTTTGACATTTTACTAACTTGGCAAATATATGTAAATGTACTTTATGCTGCTGTCTAATTTAGAGAATTAAGATCCTTCTATCTGCATCTTTAAAGAGTACAAAAGTTAGGGTAAAATAATTGTAGAAAGATTTGGGAAAATATTACAGTACAATTCTATGACTTAAATGGTAATAAGACAGAAACAATAGTAAGAATCAAATCTTTGGCATTTATCCTTCAAATACATTTCTAAAACATCTGGGCATGTTGTTTCAAAGCCAAAAACAATATGATACATTGGAGTCATCTGAGCTGGGTAACAATTATTTGAGATGAGTGCAAAGGTCCATCGGCCAAACGCTTCTATTGTGCATTAGGAACTTTAAACCAATCCAGAGTGGAAAACTGCATAACTGATCTTCATCTCACTTGTGAACCAATAATATCCTCAGAAAGTTCTCTGAAATATACCAAATGGAAATAAAACAACACAATGATGTTTTAACATTTCCAAGAAAACAACTAGAAAGTCAATTTGCATTCAACTGAACATCAAATATGTCAAAGAGTTTCTAATTTCCTTAAGATCAAATCTACCAAAGATAAATTGAAGGCATAGAAATTATTTTGCCATTAAGATACTTCTAACTGTGTTACAGGGACTGGGATACTCCATTCTATTAAGTGTCAAATGTTTGGCAATTGGTTTCTAAATTCAATTAGTTATCTGAGATTTTTTTTTGTCTCTGATGGAAGTAGTTTATTACTGAGGCAGGCTTTATTATATTCTGAAGAAGGGTCACTTGACTTGAAGCATTAGCTCTGATTTCTCTCCAAAGATGCTGCCAGACCTGCTGAGCTTTTGCAGCAATTTCTGTTTTTGTTTATTATTTTCTTGTTCTGCATTACTGCACCATTTTTGATCTTATCATTCTGTTACCTTCCCTGCAGGAGTAGGAAATGACTGAAATGAGAATGGATTACAGCTAACAATACTAGCAGAGGAGAAGGAAGTTTCCAACACGTGCATACATCAAACTCCTCACCTCCCTCCAGGTAAGTGTAGAGGCAGCAGAGACCTTTGAAGACCCGTCGCAGGAACAGCACTCTACCTGGAATTCCACGAAAACAATTACTAGGGACCTTTGTGACCTAATACAGAAGAACCTATGGTCACTTTGAATCTGCCTAATATTCTGTTTGCAACAAAATCTCAGAAACAGCTGCAAAGCTATATTTTCAGAAAAATATACTGCAGGGAAGAGGGCTTGAAAATTCTGATAAAGGGGCTTGCTCATATGTGCATAATTAAAACAACAGACAAACATGGTAACCTAGAAATCCGACAAAAGCTGGTTTCAAAACGGTTTCAAAATAGCTGATGCCTGACAAAGAATACTCTCTCATTTTGATCAACATTCCTTACACATTATCATATGTAACAAACATAAGAAAACCTATTAACAGAAATAGAAACTGGGATGGGAACCTTCCATACTAATGTCTGAATTGTTTTTGACACGACATAATTGTTTTTCCACTTAGGAGCAGATTTTTTTTCAGCAGTCTTCTAATGCAACAAAGATGTTCGTGTTGGGAATATGTTATTTATCATGATTCCCATTAATATTGTCCCCATTCCAAAGAACTAAATGTATGACTGTGTAAATGACATAATGTAGCTGTGATGATCAGGTGATACTGGAGGGAATTGTAAGTTTACTGTTTAGATGACTTCTGCCTGTTTTAGGTTTGCATATTCTTTTGATTTTCCGTTTCTTGGGCATTAACTGAGATAGACTTTAAATTATCATAATGATTAACAGCGCTAGTTCCCTCCAAATCTTCAAACCCAATCCACAGTACCAGATATAACTTGACATAGGTTTCCATAAGAAATTGCTATGCATACTATGTTAATGAAAGGTGAGAACCTGAAGGGAGTAAGGGAGTTCTGCATACAAACCTAGGTCACATGTCTGAATATCTATTCTACTGCAAGTCAAAGTGAGAACAGCTCTTAAAATGGAAGAAGCTAGTAACATAAATGTTTCAACAGAAAACCAGAATCCAAAAAATAATAGAGTGGCCAGCAGACATTTCAAAAGGGTAGGCCATGCTTAACTAAATGCATTGAACTCTTTGCAGAAGTAACAGATAAGGAGACAAGATAATGATATGGATGTAGCATGTATAGACTTTCAAAATCCATTATTAGTCACATGGTAGACTCACGACTACCCTTCAGTGTAAATCAAGTCATTAAAGAAACTGTTAATTATGCAGATTTCTAACCTTGAAAAATTATCAAGGTCATAAAAATACAAATAAAGCCCTGGATTCATTTCTAAAGGACTACAACTGAAAAGCAGGAAATGCTGTTAAACAGGTCCATAAATCTTACAAAAAGGGTAAGGATCACACCTTGTTTAAAAGTAGATGTGTCAGAAGGCTTTGAAAAGGACCCTCATAATAGATTAGTGGGCAAGAGTGGGCATTAGTGGAGAGAGTATCGAATAGGGGTAATACATCAGCGCAAATGGATAACTGGTGGACAGACAGGAAACAGAGTGTGAGAATAAACAGAGATAACAAGGTGTAGAGCTGGATGAACACAGCAGGCCAAGCAGCATCAGAGGAGCAGGAAAGCTGACGTTTCGAGCCTAGACCCTTCTTCAGAAATTCAGCTCTACACCTTGTTATCTCAGATTCTCCAGCATCTGCAGATCCTACTATCTGTGTGAGAATAAACAGGTCTTTTTTTGACTGGCAGGCAGTGACTACTGGGTTACCATGAGGATCTTAGGCCCCAGCTATATATGATATATATAAATGACACGGGTGAGGGAACCAAATGTGGTATTTCCAAGTTTGCTGATGACACAGAACTGGACAGGATTGTGAGTTGTGAAGAGGATGCAAAGAGGCTTCAAGGTGATTTAGACAAGTTGAATGAGTGGGCGTACACATGCTAGATAGAGTGAGATAAAGGTAAAGCTGTCACAGTTCTGTTGGACCATAACACTGTTCTCTCTTCATAGAGAAATGTTACAACATTGGTAGCCACACGGCAATGTGGAAAATTGCCCAAACATGTCCTGCACATAAAAAGTAGGACAAATCCAACCCGGCCAATGACCATCCCATCAGTCTACTTTTGATCATCAGTAAAATGATGGAAGGTGTCATCAACAGTGCTATTGAGTAGCACCTGCTCAGAAATAACCTGCTCAGTGATGCCCAGTTTGGGTTCCGCCAGGGTCACTCATCTCCTGAGCTCATTACAGCCTTGGTTCAAACATGGACAAAAGAACTGAATTCCAAAGGTGAGGTGAGAATGACAGCCCTTGACATCAAGGCTGTATTCAACCGAGTGTGGCATCAAGAAATCAATGAGTATCAGGGGGCAAACTCTCCAGTGGTTGGAGTCATACCTGACACATAGGAAGATGATTGTGGTTGTGAGAGGTCAGTCATCTCAGCTCCAGGACATCTCTGTAGGAGTTCCTCAGGGTAGTATCCAAGGTCCAACCACCTTCAGCTGCCTCATCAATGACCTTCCCTCCACCATAAGGTCAGTGGTGGGATGTTCGCTGATGATTGCACAATGTTCAGCACCATTTGTGACTCCTCAAATATTGAAGCAGTCCATGTTCAAATGCAACAAGATCTGGACAATATCCAGGCTTGGGCTGGCAAGTGGCAAGTAACATTCACACCACACAAACGCCAGGTTATGACCATCACCAATAAGAGACAATCTAACAACCGTCCCTTGACATTCAATGGTGTTGCCATCACTGAATCCCCCACTATCAATATCCTGGGGGTTACCATTGACCAGGAGCTCAACTGGACTCACCACATTAACAGCGTGGCTACAAGAGCAGGTCAGAAGCTAGGAACACTGCAGTGAATAACTCATTTCCTGACTCCCCAAAGCCTTTCCACCATGTACAAGGCAAAAGTCAGAAGTGTGATGGAATACTCCCCACTTGACTGGATGATTGCAGCCTCAACAACACTCAAGAAGCTTGACACCATTGAGGAAAAAGCAGGCCGCTTGACTGGCATTACATCCACAAGCATCCACTCCCTCCACCATCGAGTCTCAGTAGCAGCGGTGCGTACTATCTAAAAGATGCACTGCAGAAATTCACCAAAGATCCTCAAACAGCACCTTCCAAACCCACAACCACTTCCATCTAGAAGGACAAGGGCTGCAGATATATGGGAATAGCACCACCTTCAAGTTCCCCTCCGACCCACTCACTATCCTGACTTGGAAATATATTGGCAATCCTTCACTGTCGCTGGGTCAAAATCCTGCAGTTCCCTCCCAAATGGCCAACCCACAGCACATCAGTGCAAAAGATAAAGCTGAAGCTTTCGCAGCAATCTTCAGCCAGAAGTGCCAGGTGGATGATCCATCTCGGCCTCTTCCAGTGGTCCTCAGCATTACAGATACCAGTCTTCAGCCAATTCAATTCACTGCACGTGATATTTAGGAAATGTTGGAGATACTGGATACTGCAAAGGCTAAGTGCCCCGACAACATTCCAGTAATAGTACTGAAGACTTGTGGACTGCAACAGTTCATGAAGACAGCTCACCACCACCTTCTCAAGGGCAACTGGAAGGGAACAATAAATACCGGCCAGCCAGTGACACCCACATCCCACAAATGATTTTTTTAAAAAGTTACCATATGGAGTACTAATGATATTTCATAAAATGCATTTAAGAGGAAGCAGATAAGTGAGAAAAAAAAAGGACACATTGATAGAGTGAAATGAGAGAAGACTTGTGTGGAGCTTACACACATGCCATAGACCAAATGGGTCAATGACTTCTTTTTGTGCTGTATTTCAATCTATGTACTTCAAAGTAAATTCAATCTTCCTAAAACTGAAATAATGCCAACTGAACAAGTAAAGTAACAATAAAAAGGTAGAAATATTGTAGCATATCCCAAGGATACTTGAAAACAACCATGTGAGCAGGAAATGAAAACAAAGAGAATACAATTGAACCAATTACATTTTATCCATTTGTACGAACCCTGGTTAAGAAACCCAAAAGAGGCAAATCAGGTGCACAGCAAATTCAGAGGTAGGCAGGTTAGAGTGAGTGATATGAGCAGAGAAATTAAGATGGCTGATATCACATCAACAGTTCTCAATGAAAAAGTCAGGAGTGAACAAGAGGACAGAGAGAAGGGTTCAGGTGGGAAGTACTGGAGGCAGGTAGAATGATCCACTGATTGTGAGGGCATTTCTGGCCAAAAAAGGTTCAGAAGTTGTCATATTTGACTCGAAATGTTAATTCTGTTTCACTCTTCACAGATGCCAGGCAATCTGCTGAATATTTTCAGCACTTAGTTTTTATTTCAGGTTCAGCATTTACAGAATTTTATTTTAACTTTAAATCAGGTGCATGTCTAATGGCCAACTTGGTTCACTGGTTCTTGGATAAGTCCCAACTCCCTTATCTGTTACACGATGCTGGAATAACCCTAACTCAACTCCAGTTGATCATTCAGTACAAACTCTAGGAAACCCTTTGTATAGTGACACTGCATGTTTCAGATAGTTAATTCCATTATTTACTCCAGCACACAATTCAGGAACCCCAAAAGCTAGTACTTTCTCAATTTGCTTTGAAACAAATAGCAACAGAAAAATACGCATGCATATTTGTGGGAATGGTCCATCAATCGACGAAGAAGTTTCCTGATATTTTCCAATAATATATCTAACGTTTCTCCACACATAGCAGAGTAAGAGAAAAAACGTAGTTAAAAAAACTAAATCTAAACTTGCTTCAGAACTGCAACTATTCTTAGGCATGTCTCTAATACAATTAAAAATGGTATTGCTATAAAAATTTCTCAGTAGGAATTAAAGAAGATACAAATCTAATCATTTTGTTCCCTTGTTTTAAAATGCCTGAAATAAAATCAAAATTATTCTTCTTTTAAAACTGGCATCAACGGTAATTCTATAACGCTAGTGGAGCATGTGTCCTCATGTTACTTTTGCATTGTTCCATGTCAAAATTTAATTTTAAGAAGATAAACAAAGCTCTACACATTATATAAATGCATAAATGTAGAGAGAATGGAGAGTAAATACAAAGAGTAATACCTGTACCAGATTGATTTGTATTTTATGACTGAACTGTTTAAAATTAACTCAATTTAGAAGATTGAATCATGCAATAAAATATCCATTCATCTTTGGCAGACAGGTTGAAACCAAGCCCAGACTAACTTTCTTTTATTTCTTTTATCTGCTGTTTGAAGTCAAATTGTTTTGAGCCATTCCAGTAAAACTGATACAAATTCACTACACAAAATTTTCCCAAGGATTTAAACAGATATGCCATATGAATAGCGGATACAGGAAACCAAAATGCCATACTGCTTTGGTAGATGTTAGTTTTCAGATTTGAGAGCTAATCATATTCCTAGGATAGAATAAATGATATTATATCTGGCTTATCACAAATGTACGATGTTGAAAGATTTCACATCTCCATGCAATCGGCATGGACAGAAAACTCTCTCAATAATAAAAGTTTCAAAAATACTACTAACATGAATAACCTATGATGCATAAGATAGTGACAAAGCATTATGTTGTATCCAACAAGTGGTGTACAAAGTGACAGGTGGAGGATTTATACATTTACTTACATTAGGTAAGTTCATGAATATAGCTATGGAGAGCCAGAAAATACCTTTTTTTCCAAGAAAAAAGATCATACAATAAAAGGGCTATTATTGGTCTTGACCCAGTTTGGAATCAGATAATGGCACAAATTTTCCAAGAGGAGGCAATGGCCTAGTGGTATTATTGTTGGACTGTTAATCCAAAGACCTGGATAATGTTTTGGGGACTGGGTTCAAATCCTGCCACGGCGGATGGTGGAATTTGAATTCAATAAAAATATCTGGAATTAAGAATCTAATGATGATCGTGTTGGGAAAAACCCAGCTGGTTCACTGATGCCGTTTAGGGAAGGAAATTGCCACCCTTACCTGGTCTGGCCTACAGACCCACAGTAACATGGTTGACTCTGAACTGCCTTCTGGGATGGGCATTAAATGCTGCCGAGCCAGTGACATTCTCATCCCATTAATGAATTTTTTTTTAAAAATCTCTGCATCATTTGAGACCAGACCAAGATACATGTCAGGATCCCATCAGAATCCTCTGTGAGAATTGTCCAAGAAGTTTCAACTTCTGACAGGCAATTGTCCTTCTCCCCAGGACTTTCTGCAAAGGTCTCCAACTCTGAAGTATGTCAGAAACTTCAGATGATTCTGCAGTTATTACCTGAATAGTTACTAAGAAAATGTTAAGACAGATTAAAATCTAGACTAACTCCTGGACAACTACAGAGCAGACACTCCAGTTACTCACCCATGCTCCCAACTCCCCCCTCGGCCCTCACTCCATCAAGCCAGCCACCTCCACCAATCACTTGACCATGCGCCATCCCCACACTAACCCCTGATCACCCAATTAACTCACTTACCGGAACTGACTACATCTGCCCCATGATTTCTCCCCCAACCCTATCTTGAATGCTCTTTCATCCCAACTACCTCCCATCACCTGAGTACCAAACACAGCCCAATTATCTGCAACTGACCTGTGCTGATTATCCCCAAACCAATGTACCCAGCTCATCAATCTGCCACTCTATCTACCAGCCAGCCTCCAATTTAAATCACACACATACCTATTCTTGTAATTACCCATTCACTAAAATTCACAGCAGACCATTAAACTTAGCTTACAGTAGCTCCTGCTGTACAAAGGGAATGTGTCCTTTCCTCCCCAGCACTACAACTCTGAGAAGGAACTCTTCAATGGACACTGCAATTACAATTTCTGGAAAAGCCATGCTCAGAAGACTTGGCAAGAAATTCCAGCGTTGCAGCGTGAAAGTTCAAGGCGAGTGGAAGATCCTGGCCTATATACTTAGCTTTCTGTTGAAGAATTAATTACTTCTGATCTAAAGTGGAAATATTATAATTGGTAGGACTGGTTAATACCCTATTCAGTTTGTAACATCTAAATGTTGAAATATGAATAATACTGATTTTCAAGATTCTAATTTTAGGTCTTTAATTTTAGTTTTACATATTCCAGAAATAAACTCTTTGATTGGATCTGCTGAGAATTTGTTAGGTATTGTTACTGTTAGCTTTACCATTGTGAATACTGACCTGCTTTTGCAGTGAGATACACTGACACAGTATATGTTGGCTGTAGCTTCTATACTGACAACAGGAGATTTTCATGGGAACACAGCAAATTGGATATATATATATATATAAATTATCCTTATGATATGCTAACAGGGAATTGTCCTTTGAAAATGTAAATAAATGTGGATAAGAAGATGATGACAAGTGGGTGCACACTGTGTGTAGCCTGATCTCCATTAGTCTTGGATTACTTCATGTTGAGAGCCTAAAATTCAAATCTCACACATACACAACAGAAACAAACCTGAAACAAGACCTACCCATCAAATAAGTAAAAACAAAATGACTCCAAAATAGCCAAAAAATCCCACTAAAGAACTTCTTAAATACACTTCCATAAACAATACACCTTTGCATTCTGGAGGCACCCATTTTGTGGGGCTAAAAGCCGACACTGTGTTTTACCGACATAAACACCAGAAATGATATTAATCATTTAAACTAAATAATTTGGCATAATTTTCATATAATTACTGCAAACAGGCAGACTCTGCAGGAGTCAACACTAATCCTGGCTAAATATTTAGAAGGATTACTTAACAGAGTAAATCCACTGTGAGGACATCTGCCCTCATATAGTGCTGATCCCATGAGTGGGCGAAACTAAGGACAAGTTTTCCAGTCCATTATTAGGATACAGTTAAGAGTTGCAGGCCATCATAAGCAGTAGCAGGATCACAGCACATTGTTTACCATTCTATCTTCATTCAGCCTAGAGACAATATCTGGTTCAATGTGGAGTCAAGTACAGTCAAGAGCTGCACGAAACATATTGCAAAAAAGATACCTAATCAGTCGTCACATAACCAACAGATCTTGTCAATAGTTCTTGTCCAATCAGAACCAACTGAGAATAGAGAAGAAGAATCAGGCAGTTTGCAGGAGGCAGAACTGCTACGAATAGAGCCCAGAATAAGGATGCAAGAGACAATACTGAAATATCAATAGCTAAAAGTTCCAATATTAGACAATTCTATTCAGCTTCCTTCAAGGTTCTCACCAACACAGATGCTGGGGTTAATCAATTCCATGCACTTATTGTAAAATTTAAAAGTTAAATAAACTATACATAATGAAAGGTATGGTCTTCATAACACAGGTCGCAAAGCTGAAGAAATATGAATCAATCTAATTGACAGTCCACTCCATCCTCATTCAAGCCACTGTCCTCTTAGCTGGTCTACTGCAGTTATGTTCCTGATACCTACACCAGAAATTTTTGATTCAGTACAAATTTAACCAGACCATATTCCAAATTCCATAATCAATAAAGTATCTAAAGGATTCAACAATAGTGCCATCTAGTGGCACCTTCGACTACTAATGGTGAATTTTTAGCTTGACTAGAATGATTCAGCTTCAATGTTTGCCACAGGCTTAAATCGAACTATGACATGAAAGCAGAGCAGAAAAGGAAAAATAAAACTACTAGCACTTAGTGGGGTATCTGTCCCACAACAACATTCAATCTTATAAGATACAGCAATTTCTTCCCTTGACATTCATGTCACCATACAAAATATCCACTATCCTCCTCCACTATTGCACAATGGTTTCAGCTTCTTTGTTACAGGATGCACCACAGCAACGTACTGATTGATCCTACTTCAACAGCACTTCTCAGACTTGTGTTTCTTATGTGAACGACAACAATGGCAATGATGCGACAACACCATAAACTCCATGTCCTCCAGCAGTATCCAACATTTTCTTTCATCATTGCTGGGTCCACATCCTGGAATTACCTATCGCATACCATAATGGAAGCTCCATCAATGCAAGAACTGCAATGATTCAAACAGGAAGTCTACAATTGCTTTCTCAGGTCAACTAAAGATTATATATAATGGTTAGTCCATAATTGGTCTTGTTACTATAAATTAGCTTCCCTTCTGTTACTTTCTACATGATATAAACACCCTTGTACTATAAAACAGCATATTCACTAACTCTCTCAGAGAAGTACATGGGATACTACTTGTTTTTTTATTAATAGATGTCTTATTTTGTTGTACGATCCTAAAAATCTCCAGCAACATGCAAAGTGATTTTGTTATAAACAGAGCATAATGATTTTAAATTGTGGCATAAATTAAAGTAAATTAAACAATTTGTGTTAATTCCCAGATTAAACACATCCAGCAGTATTGAAGTCAATCAAATACTTGGGTCATACCATTTGAAAATGAATAACAGAATTCAATTGAAATAAGTTGTCTCTCAGAATAAAAGGTTGCCGTCTAGTGGAAATTTAACTGAATTGTAATTTTCACTCAGTTTTTGACATGAATTCGCTCCTTAACATGTTCGCTACTAAAACTGAATAATCAAAAGACAAGGATCTAGCTCTGCTTAAGAATTCTATCGAGCATTTACATTCTCAAAATATTCAGGGATACTCTAGAAGATTTCAGTTAGAGGAATATTGATGTCTCATTATATCTAATCATTATATCTAGTCTTTAGTTGACTAGGAAATCAATTGTAGACTTCCTTCTTGAACAATTGCAGTACTTGCATTGATGATGCTTCCAAATTCAGGAGTGAATTCATTCAGAGATAGTAAGAACTGCCGTTGCTGGAGTCAGAGATAACACAGTGTGGAGCT
>NC_063333.1:84983357-85035112 GCF_021869965.1 Rhincodon typus
TGGCCTGCTGTGTTCATCCAGCTCTACACCTTGTTATCTCAGATTCGCCAGCATCAGCAGTTCCTACTATCTCCGAAAACATTGTGTTATCTCAGGAGTGAATTCATGTCAACTTAAACTGAGTGAAAATTACAATTTAGTTAAATTTCCACCAGATGGCAACCTTTCATTCTGAAAGACAACTCATTTCAATTGAATTGTTGAGGTAACAAGGTGTAGAGTTGGATGAACACAGCAGGCCAAGCAGCATCAGAGGAGCAGGAAAGCTGACATTTCGGGTCTGGACACTTCTTCAGAAATGGGGGAGGGGAAGGGGATTCTGAAATAAATAGAGACAGAGGGGGAGGCGGATGGAAGATGGATAAAGGAGCAGATAGGTGGAGAGGAGACGGACAGGTCAAGGAGGTGGGGATGGAGCCAGTAAAGGTGAGTGTAGGTGGGGAGTTAGGATGGGGGTTGGTCAGTCAAGGGAAGACAGACAGTTCAAGGAGGCTGGGATGAGGCTGGTAGGTAGGGGGTCAGGGTGGGAGTGCGGTAGGTCAGTGAGGTGAGAGGAGCAGATAGGTGGGAGAAAAGACAGACAGGTCAAGGAGGCGGGGACGAGCTGGGCTGGTTTTGGGATGACATCAGGGGTGGGGAGATTTTGAAGCTTGTGAAGTCCACATTGAGACCATTGGGCTGCAGGGTTCCCAAGCGAAATATGAGGTGCTATTCCTGCAACCTTCAGGTAGCATCATTGTGGCACTGGAGGAGGCCCAGGATGGACATGTCATCCAAGGAGTGGGAGTGGGAGTTGAAGTGGTTCACGACTGGGAGCTGCAATCATTTGTCGCGAACCGAGCGTAGGTGACGTTAAGGCTTGGAGACCGCTTTGTGGAACACCTACACACGGTTCGCGACAAATGACTGCACCTCCCCCACCCCCACCCCCACCCCCTACCTACTAGCCTCATCCCACCCCCTTGACCTGTCCGCCTTCCCTTGAATGACCAACCCCCATCCTAACTCCCCACCTACACTCACCTTTACTGGCTCTATCCCTGCCTCTTTGACCTGTCCGTCTCCTCTCCACCTATCTGCTCCTTTATCCACCTTCCATCTGCCTCCCCCTCTCTCTCTATTTATTTCAGAATCTCCTTCCCCTCCCCCATTTCTGAAGAAGGGTCCAGACCCGAAACATCAGCTTTCCTGCTCCTCTGATGCTGCTTGGCCTGCTGTGTTCAACCAGCTCTACACCTTGCTATCTCAGATTCTCCAGCATCGGCAGTTCCTATTATCTCTGAATCAATTGAATTGTTACCCATTTTTACCCATTTTTAAATATTTATGACATGTTGGTTTGGTTTCATACAGAGGCCAATTGTTTTCGAATCTCTTCATCGCCTGTCCCTTCCCTAACTCTGTGTTCAATTCCTGCCCTACAAATCTCTCAGATATCAATATTCCTTTAATGAAATCCTCTACAGCATCCCTGATTTTAATCTCTCCATACTGGTAGCCCATTCCTTCAACTGCAGTGAAGGAAAGAGGCCAGGGCATACTTTGCATGTGAGAATGATTCTGGAACAGTGAACAATTTTAGACAACAAATGCAGGACCCAATAGTGCTTTAAGTGGTCCAGTCAGTTCTGGTAGTGGATGTTAGTGTTAGGGTTAAAACCAGTTAGTCGCCATAACCTTCCATGTCTGTGTCTCGTGGACTTAAGGGTAATACACACAAACATCCAAATTAGGAGTAAGCCATTCTCCATCAAACTCACTATACCATTCACTAAGATCATGGCTGAACTGATAACCCAAATAACCCTTGACGAATTGCGTATCAAAGATCATTTACTTCTGTCTTCGAAATATTCAAGGAACCTGCTTGCCTTTTCAGGAAGGGAGTTCCAAACCTTAATGGTCCTCTGTGAGAAAAGAATACTCATCTCTGTCTTAAATGGGTGCCCTTTGTTTCGAAACAGAGACACTCAGTTTCAGATTCTTCCGAGAGGAAACATCCTGTCTACACCTATCAAGACTCCTCAAATCAATCAAATCATCTCTTACTTTTTTGAATTCAAGTGGATATCAGCCTAGCTTGCCCAACCTTTCTTCGTACGGCAACAGGAGTAGACCGTTTAATGGACAGCAACAGTTCAAGAAGGCATCCAACTACTACTTTCTCAAGAACAACTAGGGACGGACAATAAATGCAGACCCAGCCAACAACACCCACATCCCATAAAAGGAATAGAAAAACTCTTCCGATCAAACCAGCCCTGCCGTTTTCATGGAACATGGAGATCCCTCTTTATGTCAGAGCTCTGCAATCTCTCACTGTTCAGATAATATGCTTCTGTTTATTCTTTCTGCCAAAATGGATAATTTCCCACAATATACTCCATTGGCTAGGTCTTCACCCACTCATTTAACCATTCAATATCCTATTGTCACCTCCTTACAAACATTTCACAATTTCTGTTCCTATTTATCTTTCCATCATCAGTAAATTTGGCAATTATATTTTTTTGGTGTCATCATCCAAATAACTTACATAAGTTGTACAAAGTTGATGCTACAGGACAATTCCTTGTGACACATCAAACACAGTAGATATGAGGGCTATATCAAACAGAATGGCGGAGGTAAGAAACTTATTGACACAAAAACCCTTCTGGTCCTTTTTTTTAATTCAAAGGATATGAAGACAACCCACAGTGCTGTTAGGAAGGGAGTTCCAGGATTTTGACATAAAAAAGTGAAGCAACAACATTATAGTTTCAAATTAACATGGTGGTATTCCCATATATCTGCTACCCTTGTCCTTCAAGGTGATTGAGGTCATGAGCTAGAAGGTGTCAGTGGAAGTTGGATGAGTTAACTGCAGTGCATCATGTAGATGGTACACCACTGTGTCAATGGTGAATGGAGTAAATGTACAAGGTGGTGGATGGACTGTTAATCAAGCGGGGTGCCAAGCAGCAGGCAGCTTACCCTGGAATGTCCAGCTTGAATTGGAAGTGGTATTGGAACTGTCGCATCAGACACTTACACAGTATTTCATCACATTCCTGAGTTGTGCACTGTGGATGATGGAAAGACACTGGGAATCAGAAAGTGAATTACTCACTTTAGGATTCCTAGCCTCCAACCTGATCTTGCAGCCGGAGTATTTATATGGTTGATCTACTTCAGTTTCTGGTCAGTGATAACTCCTAAGATATTAGCAGTGAGGTATTCAGCAATGTTAATGTCATTAAATGTCAAGGACTGATGGTTAGATACTCTTTTGCTGGAAATGCGAGATTTTTGCTTGGCACAAATGCTACTTACTACTTATCAGCCAAAGCTTGTGTATTGCCCAAGGTCAAAAGTCACAAGACACCAGGTTATAGTCCAACTATAATTGAAATCACAAGCTTTTGAAGCACTGCTCCTTCGTCAGGTGAAGTGAAGCAGACAGTCTGTAGATACTTCATCACACCATTTGTATGACCTTTTGATCTCTTTGCAAATAAATTCTGTGCCTTTGCGATCATTAAGGTAAGTTTGTACAGTTTTGGATGACGTGTTACTTTGGTCAGACACTCAGCATGCGACTGTTATGCAGATCACGTTATTCCAACTATTTGGCTTGTCTCTAACACCATCTTATTTTTAATGTTTTGTAATTATCTCTCTGCTTCAATTAACTGGATCATAGGTCATCCCTTCACTTCTATTCAGCTGTTGACACTTTACTCACACCGTCTGAAACCTTTGATCACCTGCAGAGACTTATTATTCAGCCTGTAAACACTCCACTCACATGATTTGATCTCTGCCTATAAATTCTGTGCCTGTGTGGTTCTTTCACTTCACCTGACGAAGAAGCGCCGCTCCGAAAGCTTGTGATTTCAAATAAACTTGTTGGACTATAACCTGGTGTGGTGTGACTTCTGACCTTATCCACCACAGTCCAACACCGGCACCACCACATCGTTTATTCATTCACAGGATGAGGGCGTCGCTGGCTAGGCAGCATTTATTGCCCATCCCTAATTGCGCAGAGGGCAGTTAAGAGTCAACCACATTACTGTGGGTGTGGAGTCACATGTAGACTAGTCCAGGTAATGATGGCAGTTTCCTTCCATAAAGGACATTAATGAACCAGATGGGTTTTTCTGACAATTGGCAATGGATTCATGGTCATCATTAGACTGTTAAGTCCAAATATTTACTGAATTCAAATTTCACCATCTGCTGTGGTAGGATTCGAACCTAGGTCTCTAGAACATACCTAGGTCTCTGGGTTAACAGTCCAGCAATAATACCACGAGGCCATCATCTCCCCATAATGAGTATTGCCCAAGTCTTGCTGCACATCGACTCAGGTAGCTTAAGGAGACCATGCCCACTTCTGAAATTATGATGAAAAGAAGGTCATTGATAAAGTACCTGAAGATGATTGATGCTAAGACACTATCCTGAGAAGCTCCTGCAGTGATGTCCTTGGGCTGGGATTATTGATTTCCAACAAACATAATAGAGTCATAGTCATAGAGATATACAGCACGGAAACAGACCCATCAAGCCACCTCATCCATGCTGACCAGATATCCTACATAAATCTAGTCCCATTTGCCAGTATATGGGCCATATCCCTCTAAATCCTTCCTATTCACCCAAATGCCTTTTAAATGTTGTAATTGTACCAGCCTCCACCACTTCCTCTGGCAGCTCGTTCCATACATGCATGAAAACATCGCCCCTTAGGTCCCTTTTAAATCTTTCCCCTCTCACCTTAAACCTATGCCCTCTAGTTTTGGACTCTCCCACCCCGGGGAAAAGACCTTGCCTATTTACCCTATCCACGCCCTTCGAGATTTTATAAATCTTTATAAGGTCACTCTTCAGCCTCTGATGCTCCAGGGAAAATAGCCCCAGTCTATTTAGCCTCTCCCGATAGCTCAAACCCTCCAGCCCTGGTAACATCCTTGTAAATATTTTCTGAACCCTTTCAAGTTCCACACCATCCTTCCTAAAGTAGGGAGACTAGAACTGCACGCAGTATTCCTATAATGGCCTAACCAATGTTCTGTACAGCTTCAATATGACATCCCAACTCCTATACTCAATGCATTGACCAATAAAGGTAAGCATACCAAACACCTTCTTCACTATCCTATCTACCTGTGACTCTACTTTTAAGGAACTATGAACCTAAACTCCAAGATCTCGGTGTTCAGCTGCACTCTCAAGGACCTTTCCATTAAGTCCTGTTCTGGTTTGCCTTACTAAAATGCAACACCTCACATTTATTCAAATTAAACTCCATCTGCCACTCCTCGGCCCATTGGCTCATCTGATCAAGATCCCTTTGTAGTTTGAGGTAACCTTCTTCACTGTCCACTACACCACCAATTTTGGTGTCATCTGTAAACTTACTAACCATACCTCCTATGTTCACATCCAAATCATTTATATAAATGACAAAAAGCAGTGGACCCAGCACTGATCCTTGTGGTACACCACTGGTCACAGGTCCCCAGTCTGAAAAACAACCCTCCAACACCACCCTCTGTCTTCTAACTTCAAGCCTGTTCTGTATCCAAATGGCTAGTTTTCCCTCTATTCTGTGTGATCTAATCACCATTTTCATTTCCAATGAATTGTTCTTTCTCCCAATTTCGATTGATTCCAGTTTTGCTAAGGCTCCTAGATTGTTTACTTGATTTACTGCTGCCCTGAAATCAAGGGCAGTGACTCTCAACTCATCTCTAGAGTTCACCTCATTTGATACTGCTTGGACTGAGGCTGTAATGAAGTTAGGAGCCAACTGGCCTTGGTGGGAATCAAACTGAGCATCAGTGAGCAGGTTATTTCTTTGCAAGTATTGCTAAATAGATATGCCAACATCTTCTGTGACTTCATATTCAGTTGAGAGCAGACTGACAAGATCGTAATTCATCAAATTGAATCAGTCCTGCCCTTTTTGCACAGGATATGCTAGGGTAATGTGCAACATTGCCAGGTAGATGCCAGTGATGTAGTTGTGCCAGAACAGCTGGATCAGGAGGCACGGTTAGCTCTAGAGCATGTGTCTTCAGTACTATTGACAGGAATATTGTCAGGACCCACATAATGTTTAGGTATGCCTGGCGTTGCTCTTGGCATGCCCTCCTGCACTCTTCATCCAACCAGGCTTGTCTCCTGGGCCTGATGATAATGTTAGATTGGGCAACATGCCAGGGCATGAGGTTACAGATTATGATTTAAAACAATTCTGTTGTTAGTGATAGCCCACAGTACGTTGTGGATGCCCAGTTTTGAGTTGCTAGATTTGTTTGAAGTCTGTCCCATTCAGCATGGTGGTAATGCCACCAGGGCCCAGGACAGGGGAGGTACAATAAGGTCCAATATTTGGGGAGTTGGGCTTGTGGTGTTCAGTTTAAGGGTTGGGAAGGACCGAGACTCTATTAGGAGCAGCACTTGGGCCCGTGACTGCTATCCCTTCCCCTAAGTGCCACCTAACATGATGGAAGATAACCCCAATGCAAACAGCGGATTTAATCTCCGTAATGACTATATGGTGGTCATTCTTACCCATACTGCCATAAAAAGATGCATGTGCGACAGGTAGAGTGACGAAGATGAGGTTATATCTATTCTATCTAGGTGCATAACAGCTTGACACAGAAACTGCTCTGCCCAGGACCAGAAGGAACTGCAGAAGGTTGTGCGCACAGCCCAGACCATCACGAAAGCCAACCTCCCATCCATGGACTCCATCTATATTTCCCATTGCCATGGAAAGGCTGCCAACATCAAAGTCCCCTCCCACCCCAGTAATACTCTCTTTCAATATCTTCCATCAGACAGAAGATACAAAAACCTGAACACGTGTACCAGCAGGTTCAAAAACAGCTTCTTCGTTGCCATTATTAAATTGCTGATTGGACCCCTCTAATCTCAAAGCTAATGTTGATTTTGCTTTTGTGCACCTCCTGTGCAGTTGTTAACCTATATGCCTCACTCTGTCTAAACAACCCTATAATCTATATGTCCTTGTTTGTTATGATCTGCCTATACTGCTCGCAAAACAAAACCTTCCACTGTCCTCATGTACATGTGAAACAATAAATCAAATCAAATCACATATATTTTCTCTCTTAATGGCTCCCTCACCACATGCTGCAGACCCAGTCTAGCAGATTTGTCTTTTAGGACTCGAGCACCTCAACTGATATCAGTGCTACTGAGCCACTCTTTGTGATGGACACTAAAGTCTCCCATCCAGAGTACACTTTGTGCCCTTCCACCCTCAGTGCTTCCTCCAAATGTTGCATCAGCTGATTGGGAACAGGGTTCACATTTGACTTGACTTCATGAGGCTGGTGTCAATGTTGAAGACACCCAAGGCAACTCCTGCCTAACCATATAGCATTGTGACAGGACATAATCAGGGATGGGAATGCTAGTGTCTAGGATATTATCTGTAATGCATGATTCCATAGATACGATTATGTCAGGCTACTGCTTGACTAGTCTAAGGGATCACTCTCCTAGTTTTGGCACAAGCCAAAATCTTGGTAAGAAGGACTTAGCAGGATGAACAGGCTGTGTAGCAGTTAAGGATTTCCTTTCCCAAATGATATTAGTGAACCAGATGAGTTTTATGACAACTGACAATGGTCTTGGGCCATCATTAGGATAGCTTTTAACTCCAGATATTTATTGAATTTAAATTTCTCATCTGCCATTGGTGGGATTTGAATCCATGTCCCCAGAGCATTAGCCTGGATTTCTGAATTATTAGTCCAAAGACATTACTACTTTGTCACCATCTCTCCCTATGATCTTTAGGGAAGGGCCATAAGGGGCCATAACAATGTGGTATAGCTCTTAAATAATGCCACGCCCACAGCAATATGGATGACTCTTAACTGTTTTCTAAAATTACTTATCAAGTCATTCAGTGGTCAAAGGGATAACTCACAATGGCATCAAGAGCAATTAGAGATGTGCAATAAATGCATTCTTGGCCACATCCTGTAAGTGGTTTCTTTTAAAAAATATGTTGGGTAGGACTTCAACTCATGGAATATTCTGCCCACCCTCTCCCCAGTTCTCAAAGGTATCCATTTTGCTAGCAGTCTTTGATGCCATACACACTCAAGTGCTCCTTTGATATTAGGGACAGACACTTTTACTTCACTTCTGAATTCGGCTTTTATCCATACTTTTATCAATCCTTAACAAGGTCAGGAACACAGTTGTCCTAGAAGAACCCAAATTGGGTTGCAAAGGTTGATGAGACAGTAAATGGTCCAATCTGCCTTGCGATCTGAACATATTATTAGCTTGAGGTCAGTTTTGCAGGCATATTAGAACAGGTTGGATTATTGCATGGTTAGTCTGAAGCACAAAGCTTTAGTACTTTAACTGTGCTGTTGTCCAGGTCTTTAACTCAGTGTACTCAGCTGTTTATTAATATCACATTCAGTGGTCAATATAGCCGAAGGTTTGCATTGAGATAGTGGTGGATCACTCAGCCCAGCATTTCTGCCTGAGATGGTTGTCAACACTGCAATTTTGCCCAATGCACTCATACTAAGTTTATTCATTATTGAGGATACAAATCATCATGCAGCCTCCTCCTTCTTTTAATTGTTTGATTGTGCACCAGATTCAGGACTGGATATGGCAGAAATGAAGAGTTTTAATCTGATCTATTGCTTGTGGGAGCTCATTTTTAGATACATTTGACACATGCTGCTCAACACTCCGCATTGTATCTGGGTTGATTCTCCCGACTTGATTGTAATTGCAAAGTTTGAGATACACTACATCTTGAGGTTACGCATTATAGGTACTGCTGATGGTCCACATGTACCAATGTGCATCGAGGAACATCAATGACTATTATTGACAGCACTCAAATTTTTCTAATAAAATACTGAGACAGGGACTCCAGATGTGAGATTATGCCAACTTAAGACATTTTATCAAAGGCAAACGTAAGGAGGATGGGTCTCAAGAATGCTCAAACTCAATTTATAAGTAGCTGTCAGTTTTGGATGCCTGGAGTTTGATTTATTATAAATCCTGCATAATGAGTCATAACTGCCAAGTTACAGATACACACTTCTTTATGCACTTTTGAAAAAATTCTTCTCCCCTTCAACTCTACCATATTTACAACCTAGTTTCATCAATGTCTGTAAGTAAAGTGACGGTAATTATGAAGTGTTTTAAATAAACCATCCATTATATGATGGTAACATTTATTTTGTTAGTTGAAGACATTGTATTTTTAAAAGATAAAATTAATTTCACAAATTAAGTGTAATTATTTACTTAAGTAATAACCAAGTCCCCACCTGGATATTTCTTATAACTTCTCTTTGATGTGATCTGTTGAACAGTAAGACATGGTTTTCTCTGCCCAAAAGCCAAAGATTGGTGCACTCGGAATTGGTCTTGACAGAAGTTACCAAAAGCAGTATCTCGCTCCTTCGGAGTAATCACTGTACAAGGAATGAGTATGCACTGTAACTTCATTAGCAACAGAATTTCAGAATTTTCAAACATAAAGTTTAAAGTTTTGAATAACTGACATTGTCTATCGAGCAGCTGTACTGAAGGCATATGGTAGATGACATAAAGACGATAATCTTGCTCCTGCGTCAAAGGGTTATTGAATAAATCTGAAAGAGAATGAAATTAACAACTTCAAATTACACCAAGAAAAGTGATGTTACTATGCTGGTGTTCACAGTTTGATATTAAATACTTAAGAATGTTTAGATACTTTGAACACATAGGAAGATTAGTTGAATGGTTTGATTTGGTGCAAAGTGTATATTTTCAAGTTGAAAGTTTTGTTAACAGCTCAAATTATGGTACTTTGGCACACATTTAGTGTGCTGCTATCAAATACAGGTTTTATTTTCTTATTTAAAGATAATTAAAAAGAAATTTGTTCCTAATACTTCAGCAATTAGGTTTAGTGGAGTGATACAGACCAGGAAAATGTTACATTCGATTACCTATCTGAACTGCATTTGTTGACTGCACCTATAATTAAGAAGATGGCTTACTTGATTGGGTTTATCCTGTGAATATGTTGATCTTTATTTGACTGTTGTTGGTAATATGTTATTTGCCAAAGCGCAGGTAAGTGGAAAAGAGGCCCAAAAGTATTGTTGCTTTCAGGAGAGATGTGAGGATGAAAATTGATAAAGATCAAGAAGAATGGGAGAGACTAATCTCAAATCATTTTTGTTTTGCAAGGCACCATGATATTGAACAAGAGACAGTAAGAACTGCAGATGTTGGAGTCAAAGATAACACAGTGTGGAGCTGGAGGAACACAGCAGGTCAGGCTGGAAGGGAGCTCAGAAATAAATAGAAAGGAGGGGTAGGACTGGGGAAGGTAGGTTGGATGGTGATAGGTGAGTTGGGGTAGGGAGTGGTGGGGATTGGTCAGTGAGGTGGGAGGGGCAGATAGGTGGGAGAGAAGATGGACAGGTTGTGTCAGGTCAACGAGGTGCAGATGAGAGGGTGGGTTGGTTATGGGATGAGGCTGGGGGTGGGGAGACTTTGAAACTGGTAAAATCCACATTTAGGCCATTGGGCTGTAGACTCCCGAGACGGAATATGAGTTGCTGCTCCTCCAGTTTGTGGGTGGTGTTATTATGACCCTGGAGGAGGCCCAGGATGGACATGTCACCCAGGGAGTGGGAGGGGGAATTGAAATGGTTCACAAACGGAAGGTATTGTCGTTTGTCGCGAACAGAGTGCAGGTACTCCAGAAAGCAGTCTCCGAGTCTCCACTTGGTCTCACCAATGTATAGTAGGCCACATCGGGAGCAGCGGATGCAATAGACCACATTGATGGATGTGCAGGTGAACCTCTGTCTAATGTGGAAGGTGTGTTTGATGCCTTGGAGGTGAGGCGGAGGTGTAGATCAAGTTTATCATTTTTGCTCAGTTGCTAAAATAAATGTATTAACATCATCCAGAACTGTGACTTCTTTCATCAACAGTACTAAACTGAAATTAAATAGACTTTGTTTTATGAAACAACATTTGGTCTAAACGCGTGCTATGAAAATTTGATACAAACACACAACACAACACAACAAAAATCCTCCATTGCTTTACCAGCTCTTTATCTTTCCTAAAAATAGGGCACAGTAGTACAAAGACAGTGAATCTGGATTGGTAATACAGAGACCTGGACGAACGACCAGGAAAAATGAGTTCAAATCCAGCCATACAACTCTGTGAATTTACCCCCAATCAATTAAAAATGAATTAATAATAACTGTGAAAACACCCAAATGTATCAAAATTAATTCATTAATGTTTTTTAGGGAAGAAAATGCTGGCCTTCTTAGTAATACTCATACTCATGAATAAATAGTTTAAAAATGGAACTATCAAGCCATTAAAAAAATTGTTAGACCAGCTTTCCTGCAATGCACTTTTATGTTGTGGAATCAAAATAACTTGCATTCTGAAATAACCCCACAGAGGCCTGTACTCCATCACCAAGTCAACCTTTATTTACACATAGAGAGTCCTTGACACTGATCCAGCTCCCTGAGAGCTGATGGAATGTCTGACACTCCTGCTCTTATCTGTCAGCCAGGGCTCCCTGTTGAAACCAGATTAATAGCCCCAATCAAGAAACTCATGTTCTATGAGGTCCACTTGGCTGACCTCATTACCATCACTGCATCCTTCCCTCTATGAGTCAAGGACATTGGCTGTTTTTTTTTATAGCTCTGGCTGCGGCATTTTAGCACTGGGTCAGGTTCCTCCAACGCTGCCTCTGATATGGGTGGCATGTAACGCAGAGTAGCTCACATTACACCAGGAATATCACGGTCAAATTCATTCCCTTCCTCAGGTGGCAAAGGTATCAAGGCAGCCCTCTCTGCCATGTCCATCTCAGATTCCAAAGTATCTTCAATTTTTGACAGACAGGGAGAATCCATAGGATCTGGAACAGTCAAGAAAGCTGTTGAGAAGCCAGGCACATTTTGCTTCCTCACCATCTGCGAGTTTGCAGCTTGCATATGGTTTACATGCTTGTTCAGGACCGTTGCACTGGCTCAAACTTTATATGTCACTGGATCTGACCTCGCGTTGACTATGCTTCTTAGCCATGCAGGGACATTCTTGTGGTTCGTACACCAAACTTTGTCCCCTGAAATAAACTGTCTCTCTTGCTTAGCAGAGTCTTGTGTCCGGTATTAACATTCCTGATGCCGTTTCACCCTCCCCATGCCCAGGTCCAGGAAGATCAGATTTAACTTGGTGTGGAATCTTTTCCCCATTAGCATCTCTGCTGGAGCTATTCCAGTAGTTGCAAGAGGGATGGTCCAATAATGAAAAAGGATCCCGGGCAGTTTGTTACGTAGTGAAGCTGTAGGCTGTTTCTTTAAGCCTGCTTTCAAAGTTTGGACTGCTCTTTCTGCCATACCAGTGGATGATGGATGCTATGGACCTGTTCTCATATGTCAAATCCATTTGACTTAAGGAAATACTCAAAACTCCCTGCCGATAAATGAATGCCCATTATCTGTGAACAAAACTTCCTGGAGTCCGTATGTTGCAAAAGAAGTGTACAGTTTTTCTATCATTGTCCCAGTGTTTGACAAATGAACTTTATGCACGTCCAGCCACTTCGATTGGACATCCACAATGACTAAGAACATTAAGCCCATGAAAGGACCTACATAATCAATGTGTAACCGAGTCCAAGGTTTACCTAGCCATTCTCACAAATGTGGGAGAGCTACTGGCGTAACATTTGTCCTTGTTGGCAGTCTGGGCACTGCCCCACCAATGCAGCCATGTCTGCATTTAATCCTGGCCACCAGGCATAACTCCTCGCCAACATCTTCACTTTGGAAACACCTGGACGATCCTGGAAGAGTTCAGCCAGTATCTGGTGGTTGATCTTTGCTTGGGTCAATTGCTGTTGCTCTTCACAATAATATGTTGTCCTCTACAGTGATCTAGTCTCTCCAGATCCAAAAAGATTTCAGTTCTGGTTATGATGGCCCTTTGGATCCCCCATCACCACTTGCTGTTTCAGTTTTGCCAGGAGCAGATCTTCCTGCGTTTAAAGTCTGACATTGTCAGCTGTAACTGGAACTGTGTCCAAAAAATTTAAAACCATTACAGAGTCTTCCAGCAGCGGTACCACCGTTGGTGCATCTGCCAGTCGGAGGCATGTCAATGCATCCGCATTTGCTACTTGGCCTCCCGGATGGTGTTCCAACTCATAATTATATGCACTTAGTATTAGGGGTCACTGCTGAATTTGGCCTGAAGCTATGGCAACACGGCCTTGTCCTCTTTAAGTAGACCCAGCCGAGGTTCATAGTCCATTATTATTATAAATTTACATCTGTAGAGCTTCCTGACTCCAAATATGATTGCCAAACCTTCCTTCTCTATCTTGACATATTTATGTTCTGCATTAGACAAAATCCTGGATGAATATGCCATTGGGCATTCCTCTCCATTAAGCCATCTATGTATGAGCTAATACTACCCCAATGTCTTACAGGGCAGCATGGCATGTCAACACCAGATCTTGTTTTGAATTATAGTGTCCCAACACCTCAGAGGATGACAGCTGTTTCTTCACTGCCCTGAAAGCGAAAGCCTGGCTTCGCGACCATTTCTAACACTGATCCTTTTTTTAAAGAGCTGATGCAAAGGTGCCCAGATGGAGTCCAGGTTATGTATGAACTTTCCGTAATAATTCACCAGCCCAAGGAAAGACCTAAGCTTTAGAATAGATGTGGAAACTAGGGCACCTTTTACCTTCCAACGGGTGAAAACCAGTCTTGTCAACTTGGAGTGCCTGGAACACACATATTTCCCTTCTAAGGTGTATGCCCACTTGGGAGAACCATTATCCTAAATTCTCCAAGTGCTCTTTATTGGTCTTCCTGCTTGCTAGCACGTCATCTAGATAAATGGCAACCTAGGGTAGACCTTGTAAAATGTTTTCTATCATCCACTGAAAAATTACACAGGCTGACAATACCCCAAATGGCAGTCTCATATATTGGTACAAACCGCTTTAGGTATTAATTGTAGCATACTTCTGGGAACCCTCATCTAACCACAATTGCAGGTATGCATAGCTCATGTCCAGCTTTGTGAAGGAGAGTCCCCCTGCCAGCTTTGTGTATAAATCCTCTATGGAAGCAATTGAGTACTTAGCCCACTGCAAAAAGCAGTTTACTGTTTGTTTAAAATCCCCACAAAGGCAAACTGACCTGTCAGGCTTCATAATTGGTACGACCAGTGCTGCCCATTCCGCAAACTGGACTGGTTTGATGATTCCTGCACTTTTCAGCCTTCTGGTTTCTGCTTAATTTTGTCCGTAAGGCAAATATCACTGGGCAGGCCTTGCAGAATCATTGTATTGCTTCCTGGTCAACTTGCAAAGTGCCTTGGCACCTTCGATAGTCCTTCCTGAAAAACTTCTAGGTGTTTAATTAGGACTTCACTCAGGCAGCCATTTACAAATCAGAAAATGTTGGGCCAATCTAGATGAATCTTTCTCAACCAATTCCGTACCATCAAGGTTGGGCTTGATCCTTTTAACCACAATCAGTGGTAACTGAACCAGCTGCTTCTCATAGGAAACTGGAACCAAAGTTGTACCCTTAATCTGTAACGGTTCCCCAGTACAAGTTTTCAGTCTAGCTGAGGTCTTCCGCAGACTTAAGGGTTGGAGTCCAGAGCGAATTTTGTTAAAGACTGGTTCTGCGAACTTTGAAACAGCCACCCCAGTATCGACCTCTGTCAGAACTGGGTGACCATTTAACAAGACGTTTATTTTGATTAGTTCTGTTTTGGATGTCGCTAAGCAATTTAACTGTTCCAAACCAGATGTAGGTGGACATTCCAGGATGTGCATTCTCCTGGACACCAGCCTGAGTTCTCTTACTCCATTTAGGTTTAGTGAGACTCTTTTGCTGCTATGAATCCACATAATGACAGCAGCTACAATGGCTTACCAGCCCAGATCCTAAAGAAAATTTTAACTGTTTGGCCGAGGCTTGGCTTTGTTTTGGGGTTTTGCTGTGGGCTGACCTAGAGTCCTGAGTCAGGCAATGCAATTGGCTTCACTCAATGATGTTCCCCCACATTTAGTCAGACTGGCAAGAGTGTCCACTTCCATCCGAATACCCTGCATCTCATATGCTCCACTTGCTACATTTTCCAAAGATAAAGCCAGTTGTAGTGCCCAATGGAAGTCCAGTTAGGTTTCAGCTAGTAGGTGCTTTTGCATGGTTACATCATTAATCCTACATACCAAATGGTCTATCAGCATCTCATTAAGGATTAAACTAAAGTCACAAGCCTCTGCCAGTCATCTCAACCTCGTCAAAAATCGTAATACGGATTTCTCTGGGTCTCGAATTGCCAAGTAAAACCGATAGCATCTCAGAATTACAAAAGGCTTGCGGTCGTAATATTCCTTAACTAAATCCATCAACTCTTGAAAGGTTTAGTATCTGGCCCCTCAGGGAAAGTTAGGCTCCTAATAACTGAAAAAGCTGCAGGGCCACAAGCCACCAGGAAAATTACTCATTGTTTTCCATCTGCCACAATGTAATTTTCCCAGAAAAAAAAACACATTCTTTCCACACACTGGAACTAGTCTGTAACAGCATGATCAAATGAGTCATGCTTCTAAAATAAAGGCACAGTGCCAGAAATGCTTACCCAACTCAAAGATGACTGTTGCGAGCGAATTTCTTCAGGAGCATGTTTTTTCTCTTCACCACTGAAAGAAACTCCACATAGGCCGATATCCCGTCATCAACTCACCCTTTGGTTGCACATGGAGAGTCAATGAAACTGATCCAGCTCCATCACAGCCAACTCTCAGGTGTCTGACACTCCTGTTCTTACCTGGCAGCCAGGGCTCCCTGATTGGACCAAATTAACAGCACCAATCAGGGAACTCATATTCTACAATGGCTAATCTTGTTACATTCACTACACAATCAAGATTCCCTTAAATTAATCCAATTACTTATGAGCGATTGGCTAAAAAATAGTGATACAGTGTCTTGTTATCAAAGCCGTAGTGATTACTGTAACTCCACTCCTGCCATAGTAATCCTTGCACATGCTTTATCATCTCCCATCCTCAGAAGTTGAGTCACCACCCTTCACAATTACTGTCCCCAATATGGTGCCTCTGATCCTCTGATTTCCCTAGCACCCCATTCAGTAGAGTGTCCCCTTGATTGTCCGCCTAAACTTTTCATGAATAGACCATCTGGACTGATTGTGGCTTACCCCCACCCCACCCCAAATGACCTGGAAAGATAGCCCTGGGTGATGAGTAGCTAGCCCCCTGATTGACCTCTGAGCAGCTCCCTGACTCCTCTCCAGACTGGTTCAACTAGTCTTGCAACACTGGACATGACCCATCCCCAGTATGGAAAAGTATGGACCCCTTACCTTGGACATCCCAAGCAGCTGAATGATCATTCAGTCTGGTCTGATTGCAGATGATGCAATTGACTTACAGTGCTGGTACGTTCTGACTTAAGGCAATCTCCTTAGACTTGACTGAAGGCTACTCCCATTTGACTTTGATTGCTGGCTAATTGAAGCACATTCAGTATACTTGCTGTGGATGCAGCTGGTACATAGAGTAGGTATGACATTGATGTAGAAGACGGCCATACAGCAACATGGTGCTGACTGTGGATTCAGGTGCACCTGAGGCAGTTGGAGCAGATGATATCATTTCACTGACCATCACAATAGGTCCACCTACTGTCACAGTAGGTCCACAGCTGACACCATGTCCTTAGGCATACACTCATCCCTGGAACTTCTGGATAACAAGGTCACCTACATCAGACTCCTATTTATTAACTTTAGCTCTGCCTTCAACACCACAGGTCCAACCAAACTCATCTCCAAACTCGGAGACCTAGGACTCTGGAACTGGATTCTCGACTTCCTGACCCACAGACCACAATCAATAGGGATAGGCAACAACACCACCTCCATTGGTGATCCTCAAATCCAGTGCCCCACAAGGCTGCGTACGCAGTCTCTCACTTTCCTCCTTATATACTCATGACAATGTGACCAAATTCAGTTCTAATGCCATTTACAAATTTGCTGATGGCACCACTGTAGTGGGTTGGATCTCAAACAACAAAGAGACAGAGTACAGGGAAGAGATAGAGACCTTAGTGGTATGGTGTAAAGACAACAATCTCTCCCTCAATGTCTGCAAAACAAAGGAGCTGGTCATTGACTTTAGCAGCTGAGCGGAGGACATGCCCCTGTCTGTATCAACAGTGCTGATGTGAAGATGGTTGACAGCTTCAAACTCCTAGGAGTAAATATCACCAACAATCTGTCTTGTTCCATCCACGTCATTGCTACGGTCAAAAAAGCACATCAACACCTCTACTTCGTCAGAAGGCTAAGGAAATTCCACAACCCACTCTTACCAATCTTTATAGATGCACCACAGAAAGCATTCTACGCAGATGCATTACAGTTTGGTACGGCAACTGCTCTGCCCAAGACCACGAGAAATTACAGAGAGTTGTGAATGCAGCCACGTCCATCACACAAACAAGCCTTCCTTCCACTGACTCCATCTATACTTCCCGCTGCCTCGGGAAAGCAACCAGCATAATCAAAGACCCCTGTCACCCCGTTGTACTCTCTTCCAACCTTTTCCATCGGGCAGAAGGTACAAAGTTTGAAAGCACGTACCAATAGATTCAAAAACAGCTTCTTCCCACTGTCATCAGGCTTATGAACGGACATCTCAAATATTAAGAGTCGATCTTTCTCTGCACCTTCTTCGTAGCTGTAACACTGTATTCTGCATTCTATTCTATTACCCTGAAGTACTAATGTAAGGTATGCTTTGCCTGGGTAACACACAAAATAATACATTTCACCATAACTTGGTACATGTGACAATAATAATAAATCAAATCAAATCAAAATGTCCACCCCTCAACTGCTCGTTGCTGATTATCATAACAAGCTGTCATGCTTTGAGTCTGCACTGAAAGGCAAGGTAAGACAGAAGGACTGTGAACCTCTGAGTTCCAAATGAAGTGGCAAAGCAAGGCAAGGCAAAGATGCTGTGTTCATCCAAATAGGTGAAAAGTCAGTGTGAGCTAGGAGAGTAAGCTAGGGCCTCCAAGATGCACCCTGGTCCAATCCACGAAGGGGGCGTTTTTCTCTATGCACAAAGTGGGTTCAGCAGTAGTATTAACTGCAAGGTACTGGTGTCCTCCAAAATGAAGTAATGAAGAGGAAAACCATATTCTGAGTCGAAAATGTGCCATGGGGTCGTGGTGAGGCTGCTGCGTGTTTAATGCCAATCTCTGTTGATTGGGGGTTGCTGGCAGTCATTGCCCATGCCTTGTAACCTGAGATATTGGATTGCTGTCTGAGCTGGAGGCCTGGAGGAGCATGAAAGAAGCTGAAGTTGCCAGGTACCCACTCTGACACTCCCATCTGTAGCATCTAGTTCCTCCCTGGCAAAATAGAGATTAGCAAACCACATATTAATGATGCAAGACTAGGTCACGATGAGATGTAAATGATCCTCTCCCTGTTCATTAGTGAGATTCAAAACCTGGCTGCAAAATCAGAATAAGAGCACAAAGGTGATGGGTAAACAGGACTGGTGTAACTTACAGTTACATTCCAACATTTGTACATGTTGAAAAAAAAACAGTTAATTATCTATGAAAGATGCACCATTGCGAAAAGCATATTGCATGTTTGTGACTGTTACAAATCAGTAATTCTAACTTTTTTCTTTACAGATCACTGATGTGAATTGATTATTTGTGGGCATCATTTTCAATTAATCTCAGAATTGAAAAAAAACCAAGTTGGAGACAGCTGTTGAAAACTTACTGCTGTTACGGCAATATTCATCAAAACAAAATCCAAGAAATTAGTGGTATGGTTCATTTTTACTGTAATAACCTTTGCTAAATGTGGCCTGTGCCAATCGACATGATAGGAACACTATACAAATCAGTTTAATATGTCAGAGACACACAATTGCTTACTTAATGTGTGCAGCCATCTCAATTTCTTGAATTCTGATACGACTTTCTCCATCTTATGAAGCCAATTATTTTGTAGCATCAATATCTGCAATGATGTCAAATGCTTCAGAGCACCTACAATACAAGGCGTCTTGTAAAATGTAATTCTAAAAGCACTTGAATTAATTGAAAACATTGTACTTTACAATGTAGTTTCTGAACATAATCACCTAATGATTGCAGTTCTGAAGTGGAGATTGTGATTTTAGATCTTAAAATGACAAACTGTGAAATGTATTTTAACAAACTGGCCATTGGTGAGTTGTTACATGTGCTTACTCATTAATTTCCTTCAGAAATCAGGAATTTGTCATGCTTATCTGGTTCCAGCTTCAATGCTGGATAGCTTCCTTTTGACTCCGCTCTCACTCCACTGTTTGCTTGTGATGGCCAATGAAATAGACACAAAAGCGCACAAATTAATGAATTAGGAAAAGGCCATTCAGCTCCTTCAGCTTGCTATACCATTCAAAACATCATAGCTGATTACCTCTGTTTACTCCATCATCCTCCTTACTCAATGTTTCATCCCTTGTTCAGCAAGAATTTATCTGCCTCTACCTTACAGATATTCAATGACTCTGCTTTCACCATTGTCTACAGAAGAGAGTGCCAAAGACTCAAGATACTCTGAGACAAATACTTTCTTTTTTAAACTGTGCCTCCTGGTCCTTGCCTCTCAAAAAGAGAAACATCCTTCTAGCATCCACACTCTCAAAATCTTACTGATTTCAATAAGGCAACCTTACTTTTCTAAACTCCAATAGAAACAGACCCACCCTGTCCAACCTTTTCTCAGAAGATAACCTATATCCTGTCACAACCTAGGTATAAATGAACCTTCTCGCAACCTCTTTTGCATCTTTACATTCATTCTTAAATAAGGAGACCAAAACCACCGCATGCACTACTCTTGAAGCGGTCTCACTAACGCTTACTCCACTCCTCCCCCTCACCTTCACAACTGTGGCAAAACATAGCTAACTTTATTTTCTGTTCCCCTTGTAACAACATTTCACTTGTCTTCTTAATCACTAGCTATATCTACATAGTAATCTTCTAAAATTGATTAGCCAGCGACATCCGCATCCCATGAGTGAATTTTAAAGAAGTACAAGGACACTTCCCTGCAGAGACTGTGACAAACACTACATTGGACAAACAGAAAGGAAATTAACCACAAGGGTACACGAACATCAATTGACAACAAAAAGACACAACCAATACCCACTCATCTCTATCCACATGGATAAGGAGAACCACCAATTCGATTGGGACAACACCAGGATCCTGGGACAAGCAAAGCAGAGACAAGCACGGGAATTCCTAGGAGCCTGGTACTCCACTAAGAAAGCCACCAATAAACACATAGAGCTCGACCCCATAAACACTCCACTGCGAAGGAAAACCGGAAGCGAGGTAATCCAGCCTGATGGACACCTGAGTTCAAATAACAGGCGGGTAAACACAGCAGCACTTCTTCAGAGGCTGCACTGATGATGTTACCCAGCAAGGTAATGAAACGTCTGCGGAACAACGAACCAGCTCGGCGAGCCAACCAACCACAACACCCGGATCCCTCTATACTTCAGAGTTCTGCAATTTCTCTCTGCATTAAATAATATGTTGGTTTTCTATTCTTCCTGCCAAAATGGACAAGTTTACATTTTTCTACAGTATACTCCAACTGTCAAACTTGCAGATTCCATATGTCCTCTTCCCAATTACTCTCCTACGTATCTTTGCAAACTTGCAAATAATTGTGACATCAGTACTGATCCTGTGGCACTCCACAATATTCCCACTATATCCTCCTTAATAAAATATTCCAGCAGTTTCCTTATGACAGATGCAAAGGGTTCTGTCTCCTCTATTCAAGAAAGAGCAGCAACTTCTGTAAACACCCAGGATGAAGTCTATCAGGATCCGTAGCTTGTCAACTTTTGGTTTGAGCAATTTTCTGAATACCCTTTCACTGGTGTTCATAACTGTTTTAAGCTCTTCACTCCCTTTCACCATACAATTATTCCTGGGATGATGCTTGCACTGTTTTCTACAGTGAAGACAGATACAAAAGATCTAATTTAATGTAATTTGCCGTGTACCTATTTTCTATGATTAATTCCTCATACTTACTCTGTAGAAGACTAAAACTCATATAGAGTCATCGAGCTATACAGCATGGACACAGACTCTTTGGTCCAACTCGTCCATGCTGACTAGATATCCTAAATAAATCTAGTCCCATTTGGCCCATATCCCTCTAAGCTCTTCCTATTCATATATTGAACCAAATGCCTTTTAAATGTTGTAATCATACCGGCCTCCACCACTTCTTCCAGCAGCTCATTCCATACACATACTACCTTCTGTGTGAAAAAGTTGCCCCATTTTCTGAGTATTCTGAAATATTTCATTAAATGTCTGTCACTGCAATTCTGATGACTATAACCTAATCTCAGTTCACATTAACCAGCTGTATATATACCCTCATAACTGTGCTTATTAAGTCTGAACCATGTTCCCTTCTCTCCCTCAAACTGAATGTGATATTCAGTCTCATTATGATAATTGTTATCTAGTTCCACTTTTATTATGAGGTCTTTCATTAATGATGTCTCATTGTACATTATCAGATTTACATAGGTCATACGTACACCATACATGTACCAGATCTATGTATGTAGCCAGCTCTCTGGTTGGCTCTTGAACCTGCTAACAGAAAGCTCTCAGAAAGTATCTGAAATCACTCTAGCACCGCATCACCCAGGCTACCTTTGTCAATTTGATTCATCCAAAATATATATAGGTTTAACGTGCACATGATTATCACTGTATCTTTTTCACAAACTGCCACTATTTTTCTATTATATCTTGTCCTACCATGTGGTCACTGTTAGGAGGCCTACATATTGACTTCCACAAAAAACTTCTAGTTTAACTTTTTCTCATCTGCACTCAAACTGAATTGACATCTCGATGTTCCTAACTGGAGTCATTACTCTCACTCTTGTACGTCATCCCTATTCTGTCACCTTTTCCTAGCTTCCTATCTTTCCTTGAAATGTCATATGCCTTGAATATTCAGGTCTCAGTCTTTACCAATTTGCAGGCATGTCTCTGTAATAGCTACCAGATCAAATATATTTATTTCTATTTATACAAGTAATTCATCTATTTTGTTTAAGTGCATGCATTCAAATAGAGAGCTTTTGGTTTTGTCTTTTAACCATTTGTATAAGCTCTTGCTTTATTTTGGTCCACTCTTAGTTTTCATGCTCTCTCCCTTCTTGCCACACTCTGGTAATCATTTCCATTATTACTAGCAACTCTCGTCTTGTCTTTTCTATTCAATGTATCACACCTTCCTAAACTTGATCCGTTTCTATCCCTGGCTGATGACCTATCTCAACACTAGTCCCAGGATGGTTCAGACATATACCGTCCCACCACAGCAATCCAGATTTGGCAATTTCATCCACATTCCAGAACAAAGTTAAAAACTAGTTGGCTTTTCATCCATAGTACATGGGTTAAGTACAGTGTTACAATAAAAAGGGTTAGTGGGTGAAACATAATTGAAGCAGGATGAAGAATGTAATCTAGTCCGCATTTTAATGTCATATATTATCTTTACATAGCGCAATTACAAATTCAGGAGCTGCGGCACTGAGTATTTCTAATAGGCTGAGGGTGCAATTATAGCATGGCAAGGCTGAGGGTGCAATTATAGCATGGCAAGTTCACATAGATAGTTTCTAATATAAATGTGGATACAGGAAATATTAATGGAAAGAGGTGATGGAAAGTGAATGAAGACTTAAGTTTTTAAAAATATTAGATATATTAGTTCAGAATTCATTGGGGACTTGTACCATTGATAAGGCGCATCGATATTGCAGAAGTGCTTGAATGGCACAAAAGGGCAAACAAAATATGGAGCAAGTTATCATTAATCCCATTAACTATGTAACTCCAACATTTCTTGGAACTGTTGTGACTTTCATCATTGCTCTTACGGAAAACCATTAGAAGGTAATCAACATATCTCCACCCCTCATTTAAATCAATGGTGATCACTGGTTTTCTGAATTTAAGCCAGTTTTCAAGCAAATGTTACACAGTCATCAAAGTAAAGGTGCTGAAGGTCTGTGGCACAATGTATTCAATTTGATTGTATTCTCTGATTTCATGCAAATAACATTAAATGAAACAATACTTGCATATTGAAATGTGTTTGAATGCTGAATCCATGGCAAGCATGGCCTTGCAATGACAGAATAGGTCAAAATGAAAGAATTGAAGAATATCAATGGAATGATTAAAAGTACAACAGGCAGTGGCTGCACCATTTCTGATTGGTTACTTTGCTCATTACAATACGTCCAATTAGAAATACAGAAGAATATGGTGTAAATTATCAGCAGTTATGTCAGCATTCTGATTAGTAAAATTTAAAATCTAATTTGAGAAAATGCAAACCATCTTTGCAATTTGAAGTAGTTTCTGTTGACCTCACAAGTAGGCAGTTTCATCTGCAAGAAGCAGAAAAGTTGGACAATATTAAAAAAGAAATCAAAAAATGTACAAATGATGCCAAGCATAAGTTTGCATCTTAAGGGCAATTGAAATAGGCAACAAATATTGGTCTTGCAGCCTTGTCAACGTGGCAATGAAAGGATTAAAAAAAACTTATAAACTGTAGGTAAGGATAAGACTAGAGGAGGTAGATCTGTCCATCAGTTAACTTTAAAACAATAAACTAAGTCCCATATATAATGTTGAGAAATTATTAAACAGTCATTCCCAATTGTCACTATTCCAAATTTTAAATTCTTGTTGATAATGTTCTAGCTGAATTCAAACCATTAGGCATTAGGGTTGATTTAAATGGCCATGCCTGCTATGCGATAAATGTAACACATTATTACACAATTTGCAGTATGAATTGAGATTAGAAACAACTGAATTTAATATAATTAATTTCTGGTTTCTCAAGCAGAAACAAATAGGTTGAATACATATTTTAGTGGAACCTAACTTATTCCACTTTCTCATACTTTGTTCTGCATACTCTATTATTTAGAATCCAAATTGAATCCTCGGAAAATCTTCAAATCAGTAGAATACATGGGAGATAACAAGGTGTAGGGCTGGACAAACACAGCAGGCCAAGCAGCATCGGAGGAGCGGGAAAGCTGACGTTTCGGGTCTGGACCCTTCTTCAGAAAAAAAAGACAAGGTAATATCCTTGCAAATCTCCTCTGTACCCCTGCTAATGTGCTCATGTTTCCTGTAGTGCAGTGATGAGAACTGCAACCAGAATTCCATCTGTACTCTAACTATTACATTAATTCAAAGTAACCTTTCCACTCTAATATACTATGCTTCTGCTAAATAAATTAAGTACCCCACATGCTTTCTTGACCATTCTATCTAACTGTCAGGCCACTTACAGGGATCTGTGGGTTTAATTTCAAACATTTCTTCCCTTTTATACTTCTTTGTACCATTTATCGCCTTTCCCAAATACTTTGGCTCACACATTTCAAAATTGAACTATATTTGCCATTGTTCTACTGTTTAAACTGTGGATAAATTCCTGAAATCTACAGATGTCTTCTTCATTAACAAAGCCAGTGTGGACTGGAAAACGATGGTTACAGCCTCTACAATTTCCTCTTTGGTTTTCATTAACAAACCAGGATACATTTTATCGGAGCCATATTTATCCGTGGTCAAAGATGTTACTATGTCACTATGTATCTTACTGTAATCTTGTGATGTTAATTTAATTGAATATTTCACATTCCTCTTCTGATTGTATCATCCTTCACTTAGGTGAAAATATAAGAAGTGTTCTTTAGGAACAATATGCTCTGGCTCTACACACCTACATGGTCCATAACAATCTTTTTTAGTTATCGTCTTGCTCTTTGTGTACTTATAAACAAAAATCTTTGGCTTTGCTTGATATTACTTGCCACTTTTTTTCATGCCCTTTCATTGCTTTCCTAAATCCCTTTCTAATTTTGCCCCTGCACTTCCTCCAGTTTTCCTACAGTATTGAGCCATTAGTGCCTGTCACAAACTTCGCTTTTTCCCTTTATCCTCTTCTTTAAGCCCCTTGACATGGAGACATTCTGAATTTGTCAATTCCATAGAATATTTAAGAACCAAATGTGTGAAACTGAACTTAAAATCATTACAATAAAGTACCAAAACACTCCAATCACAGCAAGGATCTTTAGCTGAAGCAACGATCTCTGTTCTCCTCATGGATGCTGACTGACCACCTGAGTGTTTTCAGCATTTCCTGCACATTTAGATTTTTAGCAGCTATGGTGTTTTGCTTGTTGTACAAACATATTCCCCTGGTAACAGAGGTGACAAACAACAGTGTAAATTGAAATACAGTTTAAAAAACTGAAAATTATCTTCCAAGCAAAACAATCCAAAATTAACTGTACTTAAGAAAAGATGTATTGTACCTGTTATATCTGTGAGCAGGTTGTTGTGTAAGTATAATTCTTTGATGTGATAATTCATACTCAAGAAATCTAATGTTTTAATCTATAACACACAAATGAAATGGAATGTTACAACAAGAGTGAAGAAATAGTGCCCATTTAAACTCAATAAAATATTGATAAAAAATTAAGGGATAGTATTGACATGATAAATGACTATTCACTTCTATTTATATTTGTGATGTAGAAAATGTTGTTATTGAGGTCCAGTGCTCGAATAATTTTGCACATTTATTTGATTGCTGCTTCTATTTAATCAAATTTTAACAATGAATTACACTAGAAAGCTATTTGACATCTAATATACAGACACAACAATTTCACATTTCAATAATAAATTACCTGAAACACAAATATTTCAGAAAAATCATTGTTTTAAAGCAAAGCATTGAATCTTCTCAGCACCTGAACAGCATAAACCATGGCAGGAAAGATAGGAAAATTTGGTGAGATGTCCAGCGAGAACCGACTTGACTTTGAGAACAATAACTTTAATTCTCTATCCAGTTGTTCAATGGTGAGATAAAATTCTCAATAGTGAGCAGATAAAAGCCTATGTGCATAGATTATTGTTCATTATCACCTAATCTTACCTCATTAACATACAGTTTCCTATTGTTCCACCTGTGGGATTAGAAACTAGACACCATCCCAGTCCTGACTGACAATCCGAGCAAGCCTCTCTGCTCCTATGATGCTGCTTGGCCTGCTGTGTTCATCCAGCCCTGCACCTTGTTGTCTCTGACAATCAGAGCAGTTAGCTGGTGAGAGATAGTAGGAACTGCAGATGCTGGAGAATCTGAGATAACAAGATGTAGAGCTGGATGAACACAGCAGGCCAAGCAGCATCAGAGGAGCAGGAAGGGTGACGTTTCGGGCCTAGACCCTTCTTCAGAAAAGGGTCTGAAGAAGGGTCTAGGCCCGAAACGTCAGCCTTCCTGCTCCTCTGATGCTGCTTGGCCTGCTGTGTTCATCCAGCTCTACACCTTGTTATCTCAGTTAGCTGGTGACTCCTGCTCATCACTTGGTCCTCTGGTCCTCCACCTTGGACATCAGGCATGACATCTCAGGGCAAATTCCATGGGCAGCAACCACATGCACAGCCCAACCACGGACCTTGGCATCTGACATATACCAGCCTCACCACATCATTCCATGTCTCCAGTTCACTTACAGGACGCGTCTGCACGTCAGTGCTGCACTTTGGAATGCACCGGCACCTTTCAGTAGAATACAGCTGCAAGGATATTTTACACCCAGAGATGGGCACCCAACTCATTAATTGGACCAGGGCTTTTTGCTAGCTGTCTTAGCATTTGCTCACTTGTACCCATTTCAATGCTCACAGCATCTCTACCTTGTCTTTGTGGTACTATGTCTCCTCAGCCAGAGATAACACACTCTCAGTCCTTCTAAATTCCCTTACTTTTCAGTGCAAAAATAGTTTGTCCTGCTTGTCCTGTTTGTAAACTGTGATCAGTCAAGGGGGTGAACATCTTGCTACACAGCATTGTGCTACATCAGCCTCAAACCTGTACCATGTGCCAGCTGCATACGCACCAAATATACTGCATGTGTTTCAACCAAATAGATCTACAGGTAGTACACCTTAGGTAAGGCAAGTGAGACTCCCTTCAGGCACAATAAGTAAATCATTTCATCTGATATCAGTCCAAGGGTTTTGGCAAGTCAGTCAGCCACTTGGGGAGGCCATGGTAAGGATCCTTTCCTCGCATGCCCCACAACCCATCGTGACTCTTTCAGTCCTGCTGTGAGAGATATTTTCTCCTGAGATGAGGGAAAGGAAGGTATTGAGTGAGATGAAAGTGACTAGCATTAGTTCTGGTGCAGGTGGAGGAAAGATAGTGAGGCATCCCGAATGAGTGAGTAGGGGGCACAGAGGCCATGCAGGGTTTGTAGTCTGAGGGGATTGAGTGGGTGACAGCAAGCAATGGAAGATGTTGCATATAACAGTGTGAGCAGCTGCTCATGAGCCTCGGTGGGAGGTGGGTGCAGCAGCAGCAGAATTACAGTGAGTGTGAGGGAGCAGAGAGAAGTTAATGGTACTTAGCCTGGCAGAGGGAAAAGGTTATTGATCTTCATCCTGCATTGCTGGGTGCTCTTCCATATGGTTGATACAGCACTGACTAAAGCTGTAACTTCATAACAAACTGGCAAGGTCTGATGTGGCCTCCTGTGGAATGAGGACAGCCCCCCTCCACACCACCCTGTCCACTCAGATTTAGAAGTCCCTGTGCACAAAGCAGGATACCAAGTTCCTTGCATGTACAAGATAAATGTCTTGAATCATGTAGGGCAACTCCAGACTGCCAGCAATTGAGCAGATGCACCACAGCCTTTTAAACACGGCGCCTCACCAGGGATCCCAGTAAATCCTGGTGGTAGGTGAGTATTTTGCCTCGGGCAAGAGAGAGAAACAGGCCAGCATTGGATGAGCGGGGCCCCATAGGCCAGTTAATGAATTGAGTTTGAGCTGATAGTGCAAACAAAAATTTGTTAAGTTCTCGCTGAGAGAAATGCACTATAAAACTCAGCAAAAATGACGCTAAGCCAATTACTGCAAGTTTCAGCCCAAAGACGATTTGTAAAGCTCTTTAATATTACATTTTTGCTTTAATGCTATAAAAGAAACTTTAGTATATTGAGGTTCAAAATTCAACAATAAATGTTATATTTGCCAGCAAAGTCCACGTCCATGAATGAATAAAAAGTATGGATTGCTTGCCAAAAGAGAAACTAACATAAAATTAACAAGGTTTAAGAAAACTGATGACACTGAACCCAATAACTTGAGCACTAAAAGTCGCAAACAGGAAGATTCATGATCATTACGAAACAGATGCATTCTGAAAGAGTTGTTAGACTTTGAAACTGTTTTCACTTGGTACTAAACAGGGTGCATTGAACATATTCACAATTTACACATCACCAAATAGCAGATTTTAAAGGAACCATTGCAGGTCACCGCCAAATGAACAAACTTGTAAAAAAAATTGAATCTGAATCTGGAAGTATTATTACACTTCCTTACCCCATTTTAAAACTGCTTGCCAATGCTGGCTACCAATCACACTGCCTGCAATCACTGCTTCAACCTCTGTCCCGATTGCACTCTCTTTTAATATCTTGATTGCTTTCTAACATTCCTGGTTAATCTCCTTTTGCAATCACAATCACTTTTCCTTTAAAATCATCTTTTTGAGAGCTGCTACTGGCAAAATGACATTCAGAAATTTAAAGCCCCTGTGTTCACCTCACATGCGTGAAACTCTAGTTCAGCCGCACCTTAGATCTAAACATTTAGGTATGAAATGACTATGATTTCTACCACATTAATTTAGGATTCTTTCAATATTAATTGCCGAGATTACAAATTGAAATGCGTCCATGAAATTCAAATGTGTAACATTGCTGTTGATGACACTACAGAAGTCTTCCAATTACTTTTGTCACTGCCCAGCTCACACAATATGCTGAGAGGGTGCTCGAGAGAATACTTCCTGCATGTAGTCTGATACATGCAGGTAGTAGACACAGATTTGAACCCGTAGTTTGGTTATAACATGGCATGACTCATTGGTTAATGTAACACCCAGCTTTCAAAGTAGGACAACACAAGTTCACTGCAGTAATTTGATTGTTACTCACAAAAGAACAAGCAGGTCAACTATAAGAGGGGCCAGCATCATCACCCTGTGAAATGTTCTTCTGCTGAGTTGGAGCCAGAGACTTTCATGCCCTTTGACAGTGACAGGAGGCTGTTCAGCTGACCAGCCAATACATTCATCAACTGCTTTCCTACGAATGTAAATATATCCATCCTTAGACAGGGAGACCAAAGCTGTACACAACACGCTAGGTGAGGTCTCACCAAGATTCCACAAAATTGTAGTAAGACATCTTTACTTCTGTACTTAAATCCCATTGAAATGAATGTCAACATACTGTTTAGTCTTCCTAATTCTTTGCTGCACCTGCACACCAAATATTAGAATAAAATAGAATAGAATCCCTACAGTGTGGAAACAGGCCCTTCAGCCCAACAAGTCCACACCGACCCTCAGAGCACCCCCTAATCGACACATCCCTAAACACAATGGGCAATTTAGCATGGCCAATCCACTCGGCCTGCACATCTTTGGACTGTGGGTGGAAACTGGAGCACTCGGAGAAAACGCACACAGACACGGACAGAATGTGCAAACTCCACACAGACAGTTGCCCGAGGGTGGAATCGAACCCGGGTGCCTGGCGCTGTGAGGCAGCAGTGCTAACCACTGAGCCACCGTGCTGCCCTTATTATTAATAACTCGACGACAAGGGACTCAGAACTCTCTGAACATCTGCACTTCCCAACCTCAGATTATTTAGGAAATATTCTACCTTTCTGTTTTATCGAACAAAGTGAATAAGTTCACATTTATTCACATTATTTTCCATCTGCCATGTTCTAACCTGTTCACTTTCCCTGTTCAAGTTCCTTTGAAGTCTCCTTGTATCCTCCTCACAACTTACATTTCCACCCAGTTTGGTGTCATCTGCAAATCTGGAAATATTGCAATTGGTCCTCACATTTACTATTAGCATCACTTATTCACTAATTATTTGTTCACCAGTGCTCAGTTTGGGTTCCACCAGGCCACTCAGCTCAGACCTCATTGTAGCCTTGATCCAATTATGGACAAAAAAAACGCTGAACTCCACAGATGAGGTGAGGGTGACTGTCCTTGACATCAAGACAGCGTTTAAATATATGTGAATGAGCTCCAGCAAAATTGAAATCAATGGCAATCTGTGGAAACGCTCAAACGGTTGAAGCCTTACGTAGTACAAAGGAAGCTGATTATAAACAGACAGTTGAAATGCACCAACAGTCCTCTGGATGTCTTACCTATTGTCTGCTGTTTATACAATTGTGAATATTTTAACTGCAGGAACCTTTGATGTAAAGGGGAAAGTATGTTGTGTATTTGTATACATATCGTGGACTGTCACTTTAAGAGTCCAATCACATGACATAATAATGATATAAATGGCCATTTTAGGCAGACAAACAGTTCTCTCTGACACTGCTACCTGTAGAGTGAGTATCTCCTGAATAATGTTCTTGCTGCTTAATGCTTTGGCCTCCTGGTCTTCTTGGAACTGTCCATCTCCTATTGACCTTCCTAATACCCATATTATCATCAGCCTGGGGTCATCACTGAAACACAGAAACTCACCTGGACCAGCCACATAAATACTGGCCCACAAGATCATGTCAGATGCTGGGAATTCTGTGATGAGGCACTTTCTTTTGGACTTTTCACAGCCTGTCCACAATCACAAGGCATAATCCAAGTGTGTGACCATATTCCCCATTTGCTTAGGTGGTGTGTCTTCTTCAATGTCACCTTCCAAACTCAAGACTTCCACCATCAAGACAAACAAGAACAACGGGCTTATTACAACACACAACGGCGTAATTAATTTTGTAGGTGATTCAGCTCAGTTACTTATACTCTCTAGAACTTGCTAAGTACATTTCCATTCTGGCAATCACCGCTGTAGGATAATAAAGTAGAATACTTTCAAGGTTTCCCAATAAGTCATACACAATCCTGATTGGAAATGTATTGCTGTCACTGGGGAAACATCTTGCAACTTCCTCCCCTATAGCTCTGTGATGTGCCTATCCCAGCTGGACTGCAGTAGCTCAAGAAGGCAGCAATTCTGCAGGCTCTGAAGGCAAATTAGGGACAGTCGATAAATGCTGGCCATGCTAGCAACTCATGTGTTTCATGAGCAAATTTTTAAATAATAGCAATTCAATAACCATCCCTGGGAGCTACTGATGCATGTATGTTCTAAATATAGTAGCTCTGTTCTTAAATCAGTCTACTTTTCTGAAACTGAAATCTGAAAATGCCTTAAAAATAAAACCCTTAACTAGTGTATTATGTGAAGACTACATTTCTTTTTTGAAATATAAAATGGGAACAATGGAATTTAGGACACTGATGTGTGACAGAAAATGTACCAAGTCGTTTTCTTTAGCAAATTGAAGGTCCACAGTAGAACTGTGTAATGTTCATTCATTGGATACATCATGTATCTTTTGTTCCTTTTAATAATTAGAATTCATGTTGAAGATCAGAGGGTTACAAGTGTGAGACAAGAAGGAATAACTGGCAATCATAAGTTTATCCATAAAACTAACCTTTCTGTTTACCACCCATTAAACCAGAAAGGGTAGAAGATAAGACCGTGATGGGACAGCAAGTAACCAGGGTAAACAATGGACAGCCAGGAATTCCTTTACAAACTGGAAAGGAAGATGCTGAGGGTAGAAGTGACAGTCACAGGCCTAAGTATTTCCATTGTAACAAAGTTACATTCGGACTGGTGGAAGTTGCTTGGAAAGCCTATTTAGTGAAATACATAAGAACGAGTGCAAGAAAGGAACTCACAAGGAAAATATCACTGATCAAAATGTAGTGTTAACTACAACTCTGAGGTTAAAAATAAACACAATGATGAGTAAGGAAGATGATAGCTATGAAGGATTTTTGTTGAACAGAAATAAAAACCCTTTTTCTTCAAATGATACAGGAGGTATTCAAATTGGTGGAGAAGGACATAGTTGTTCCTCCAGAGTGTGCATTGAAAGCCTAGTTTCTAATAAACATAATAAGTGGAATGTAATGCCCATTCCGTTGCACAAAGGCATTCAGAGTATGATAATATATGGAACCACGACAGTGGTAGTTGTTCGGAAATTACCCATGGATGGAGTTGGCTTTCTCCTTGGTAATGATACGGCTAAAGTGAAAATTACAGCTTTGCATTTAATCACAGAAAATTGTTACAATGGAGTCATACCTTGAACACTGGAAGATGGTTGTGGTTGTTGGAGGTCAGCCATCTCAGCTTCAGGACATGGCTGCAAGAGTTCATCAGGACGGTGTCCTAGGCCCAACCATCTTTAGCTGCTTCAGCGATGACCTTCCTTCCATCATAAAGTCAGAAGTAGGGATGTTCGCCGAGGATTGTGCAATGTTCAGCATCATTCCAGTGAGAGCGGAAGTGCAGGGAAGTGAAGAAGTGAATGATAATCAAAGTGTGATAGGAAGGGGTAGAAAATACATGTAGAAGAATGCAACAGAAATTAGACTAGCGTAAATAATGATGACAAAATGTCAAAGATGAAGGCTCTTTATCTGGATGCATGAAATATTTGTAACAAGACAAATGAGTTGATGGTACAAATATAAATAAACGAATTGATTTAATAGCTGCTACAGAGATGTGGTTGCAGGGTGATCGGGACTGGGAACTCCATATTCAAGGGAATTCAATGTTCCAATAATACCAGCAAAAAGGAAAATAGATGGTGTAGCACCATTAATAAAGGATCGTATCAGTAGGTAAACAGTAAATAGTGCTGCAAGTACAATAGATTATGATGTGGAATCTGTATGGGTTGAAATAAGAAACAGCAAAGGAAATATGTCATGGGTAATAGCCACCTGTAGGCCCCCAGACAGCTGCTTTGCTACAGGGCCATCAAGAAATAATAGTGGCATGTAAGAAGGACATTACAATTGTCTCAGGTGATTTTATTGTGCATATTGACTGGACAAATCAGATGGGAAAGGGTAACATAGAACACTTATTTGTACAGTGCATCAGGGATTGTTTCTTAGAGCAGTATGTTGTAGAACCCACCCAGGAACAGGCTATTTCACATCTAATTTGACAAATTGGAATGCGAGATGAAGTGGGATGAATAAGAAGTCTTGTAGTTAAGGGTTTTCCATGGGCTGGGGATCACAACAGGACAGAAGTTCAAATTCATTTTGAGACACAGCAGGTCCGCAACTTAAATAAGAGCAATTACAGAGTTATGAAGAAAGTGTTGTCCATAGCAGGCTGAGAAAATATACAGACAGGAAATTCAGTGGTTGAGCAGTGACAGACATTTAAGTAAGTATTTCATAATACTCAGAAAAAAAATTACTTCAGTCAAAAAGAAGGATTCCATGAGAAGAACAGACTACGCTTGGTTAATCAAGACAGTCAAAAAGAGAAATCCAACCAAAAACTAAGATATATAAGACATAAAAACTAATGGCAGGCTAACGGATTGGGAATTTATTTTAGGATCCAGCAGCAGATGATGGAAAAGCTCATAAAGAGGAAGTAAATTTGTTATGAAAGTAAATTGGCAAGAAAAAGAAAAACAAACAGAAAGAGCTTCTATGGTACATAAAATGAAAGTAGTTAATTAAGTGTGGACCTTAGGAGGATGCAACTGGAGAATTAATTATGGGAGTCAGGGAAATGGCAGATAATTTAAGCCAATATTTTGCACTGGTCTTCATGGTGGACAATACTCAAAGATAACATCTCAAAGATATAAGGAAGATGATAACGGGAGAAAAGATCAAACATCAGTCACAATTACAAGGGACAAAGTAATTGACAATCTAATGGGCCTAAAGGCGGACAAGTCACCAGGTTCTGATGGCTTGAATCCATGAATTTTAAAGGAAGCAGCTGCAGATATAGTGCAGGCATTGGTTGAAATATATCATAACTCACTAGGTATCAGGAGGATTCTAGTGGATTGGAAAATGGCTAATGTGATGACCCTGTTCAAGAAGGGAGGGAGAGAGAGAGAAGGAAACTACTGGCCAATTAGTCTAACATGTTTCATTGAAAAAAATACTAGAATCCATTATTGAGGAAACAGCAGATTATTTAGAAAGTTTAACACAATCAAACAGAGCCAACATGGTTTTGTGAAACAGAAATCATTTTAGACAAATTAGCTCTTCGAGGGTTTATAAAGAGAAACTAGTAGATACTTAAATGTGTGAATAAAGAACTCTCCTTGTTTAAGCTTAAGACAGTTTGCTGCAAATAATTTTTAGATTAACTTTGTCAAAACAAAGGGCATTGAAAATCTATTACACCTACTCAAAATTAAGGCATTTTGCTTTTGGATAGAATGTGAGGAGAGTAAAAGATTTAAATCAGTCTCTCCCCTCCTCCCCCACCCTCTCTGTAACATCAGGAATTAGCACAAATGAAACATTCCATTAGATGAAATGCCAATGAAGAGCAGGACTTGCTATAATCAATGTGTTTAAAAGTGTTATTAACACCTCTGGAGTAGGTGGGTCTTGAACCTGGGTTCCCTGGTCCAGGTGTAGGGACACTACCAATGTGCCACAAAAGGGCCTCTTCCTACTGCACCTTGTATTCTCAGGCGGTCTCCTGAGTCTGCTTAGCTTCTGAGATCAGATGAGATCAGGCATTATCAGATTAGCGTGGACATAGGCAACACAACTTCCTTCCTTTAATTAATTAATTAACTGCATGAGTTTGCAATGTTCTTTGCTGTCACTCAATTGGACACTCACTCAGAACACAAAGTTTGCCCTGCTCCTGAAAACGCACAATAAAATATACCCCAGTATGTGCAAAATCCTTCAAACTTGAAGGTGGAGGACAGTTAGTTGCTTCCAATCTGTCCTACGATTTACGTCAGTAATTTGTTATTGCATGTGCTGTCTACAACAAAAATGTTTAAAGTCAAAGTCTTCAAAGTTGCTTCCAGTCTGCAAATTTGTCTGAAATGTTACTTACATTCTCTGCTGCGACATTTATAGCAAAAAGAAAAAAGAAACAAGAAACAAAACATACTATTCAACAGAGATAACAAGGTGTAGAGCTGGATGAACACAGCAGGCCAAGCAGCATCAGAGGAGCAGGAAGGCTGACGTTTTGGGCCTAGACCCTTCTTCAGAAAAATGCTATTCATGCTATTCAACAGCTTGTTTGAATAAGGGACTTACTTAGCAGTCGGTAAATTTTACTTAGCTTATAGCAAATTTGTTGGAGGTAGAAATAGCGTTTTAACCACAAACCTGGGATTTTGTTCAAATTTCCACCAGTACACGTTATGCAATGCAGTTAAGTTGGATTGTCAGTATTTATACCCAAGTGCAAAATCCCTATGCTTGGTCAATTTGCTTTCTTTCATCCTGATTATATAGCCACCATATTTCCACGCATGGTTCTAATTAGATGTGGCTCAAAAATTGCATGTCAAATCTCTATCAATTTCTACTTCTGAAGAAGTCCTTGTTTAAGATAGCTGCTGCAATTTTTCTCTTGGATGATGATCCTGGAGAACAACCCAAATAGAGGCGCCTTTGGAGGGTTAGACTTGAACTAAAATTCAAAGAATAAATAGACTAATAAAATCTTGGAATAAGGTTGTATGAAAGAGATTTGGCTAAATCCATTTCTAAAATCAAATTACTTCCTGTACATTTGGATATAGGTTTTATCAAATACACAAAAGCACATGTGGAAGTTAGTTACCACATCTTAATGTTTTTGAAATCACCTGGTCAACCCAACCTTTTGAAGAGCTTTATACTGGTCATGAAAGGCTACTGAGGTAGGCAGGAATATTAAATAATCAGATCAGCCATTATCCCACCGAATGGCAGAACAAGCTCAAGGGACCGAGTGGCCTGCTCCTGCTTCTACTTTGTATGTACCTTTCACTGAAATCAGTTATCAGCTGTCAGGCTGACAGACGCAAACAGCAGGGCTCTCAAATAATTCTTAAATAATTCTATGGATCAGCGAAATCTGTTAATCGTGCAGCAATTACAAAAATTTTCACTCGCCTTGTTGTGATGCAGCCACAAATACTTTAACCATTTAAATCTCGACAGATCAGGCACTTCTGTCAATCCTCTTAAAATAAAACATGGAACAAGCATTTTATTTTTATGATCGGTTAAACAAGTGATGCAACTTAAACATAAAGACACTCAAAAGCATTATTTTTTAAAGTAACATGCCAGCCTTATTCCAGCGTTGTGGTATTTGATTTAAAGCTACCTACATTTCATAATTAGAAACACAGAATCCATACAGAGTGGAAACAGGCCCCTTGGCCCATCAAGTCCACACCAACCCTGTGAAGAGTATCCCATCCAGACCCAGCCCACCACCCCATTCCCACCACACATTTACCATGGCTAATCCACACATCCCTGGACACCTAGGGCAATTTAGCATGGCTAATCCACCTAACTTGCACATCCTTGGACTGCGGGAGGCAACCAAATCACCTGGAGGAAACATGGGGAGAACTTGCAAACTCCAGATAGGCAGTCGCCCAAGGCTGAAGTCGAACCCAAGTTCCTAAGTCTTTTGAAGAGGTAACAAAGAAGATTGAAGGCAGAGTGACAGATGTCCATATGGACTTCAGCAAAGCGTCTGACAAGGTTCTGCATGGTAGACTAGTTAATAAGGTTAGATCACATAAGATCCAGGGAGAGCTAGCGAAGTGGATAGAAAATTGGCTTGAAGGTAGGAGACAGAGTGAGATAGAGGGTTGTTTTTCAGACTGGAGGCCTGTGACCGGTGGTGTTCCACAAAGATTGGTGCTGGGTTCACTGCTTTTTGTCATTTATATAAATGATTTTGAAGTGAATATGGGAGGCATGGTTAGTAAGTTTGCAGGTGACACCAAAATTAGTGATGCAGTGGACAGTGAAGAAAATTATTTGAGTACAATGGGACTTTGATCAGATGGGCCAATGGGCAGAGGAGTGACAGATGGAGTTTAATTTAGATAAATGTGAGGTGTTGCATTTCAGTAAGGCAAACCAGGGCAAAATTTATACAGTAAATGGTAGGGCTCTTGGGAGTGTTGCCGAACAAAGAGATCTAGGAGTCAGGTGCATAGTTCCTTGAAAGTAGAGTCACAGATAGACAGGATGGTGAAGAAGGCGTTTGGCATGCTTGCCTTCATTGGTCAGAACATTGAGTATAGGAGTTGGGCATCATGTTGTGGCTGCAGGATATTGGTGAGGCCATGTTTAGAATACTGTGTACAATTCTGGTCGCCCTTCTATAGGAAGGATACTGTTAAACTTGAGAGGGTACAGAAAAGATTTTCAGGGATGTTCCCGGGACTGGTGGGTTTCAGTTTTTGGGAGAAGCTGAATAGGCTGGCGCTTTCTTCCTGGAGTGCCAGGAGCTAAGGGCTGGCCTTTCCAAGTTTTATAAAATCATGAGAGGCCAAAATCTTTTCCCTAGTGTGGGTGAGTCCAAAACTAAAAGGCATAGGTTTAAGGTGAGAGGGAAAGATTTAAAAAGGACCTGCAGGGCAACATTTTTCACACAGAGGATGGTGCGTATATGGAACAAGCTGCCATAGGAAATGGTGGAAGTGGATACAATTATAACATTTAAAAAGTATCTGGATGTGTATATGAATAGGAAGCATTTAGGAGGATATGGGCCAAATGGTGGCTAATGGGACTAGGTGGGATTGGATGTCTGTTTGGCACAGACAAGTTGAACCAAGGGTCTGTTTCTGTGCTGTATGACTCTGATAAGTTTAACAATATCCTTCCTATAGAAGGCTGGCCAGAATTGTGTTGAATTGCTTTCTTGAACAACTGCAGTCTATTTGGTGTGGATACACTCACAATGCTGAATGGAGAAAGTTCCAGGATTTTGACCCAGCAACCCTGAAGTAGTGATGATAATATTTCCAAGTCAGGATGCTGACTGGCTTGGAGTGAAACTTGAAGGTGGTAGTGTTCCCATGCACTTGCTGCCCTTGTCCTTCTGGATGATAGTGGTCATAGGTTTGAAAGGCACTGTCTAAGGACCCTCGGTAAACATCTACAGTGCACATTGTAGATGGTATGCGCTGCTACTACAGAGTATCAGTGGTGAAGGGAATGAGTATTTGTGAATGAGGTAACAACAATGCAGGCTGCTTTGTCCTGGATGGCATCAATCTTCTTGAGTGTTGTTGGAGCTGCGCTCAACCAGGCAAGCGGTGAGTACTCCATTATACTCCTGCCTTGTGACTTGTAGGTAGTCAGGAGGTTTGAGGAGTCAGGAGGTTTGTCACTTGCTGCCAGATTCCTAACCTGCTCTTGAAGACAGAGTATTTAAAATGATAGACCAGTCCAGTTTCTGGTCAATGTTAATCCCGAAGATACAATAATGGAGGATTCAGCAATGGTAATGTCACTGGGGCCGGCATGGTGGCATAGTGGTTAGCACTGCTGCCTCACAGTGCCAGGGCCCCGGGTTCAATTACATCCTCGAGCGACTGTCTGTGTGGAGTTTGCATGTTCTCTAGTGTCTGCATGGGTTTCCTCCGGGTGCTCTGGGTTCCTCCAACAAGTCCAAAAAATGTGCAGGTTAGATGGATTTGCCATCCTAAATTGCCCATAGTGCCCAGGGATATAGAAATGCAAGGTTACAGAGGTAAGGTAGGGGGTGCATTTGGGTGGAATGCTCTTTGCAAGGTGTCAACTGGCCAAATGGCCTGCTTTCACACGGTTGGGATTTTGTGAATGTCAAGGGGCAATTGTTAGAATCCTTCTTGCTGGAGATAGTAATTGCCTGGTTCTTGTGTGGCACAAATATTACTTGCTACTTGTCAGTCCGTATTTTGTTGAAATTATACACGGACTGCTTGATTATCTTAGAAGTTGTGCATCGTGCTGCATATTACGCAATAATTAGTGAACATTCCCACATCTGATTTTAAGATGAAGGGAAGGTCACTGATGAAGCAGCTAAAGTTGATTGTACCAGTCAGTTGAAGATTGAAGATTGGTAGATCAGATACTGTGCCCTAGTCTGAACGAGTTGGTCCTAGTTTGAACTTATCTGCTCTGGTACAGAGACACACTTTTCTCAAAGGAGTCAATGCTATTGCTTTAAATGTTGCTGCTTATTATTGAACAACAAAGATTTAAGAAAAAATTATCACTGAAGGTCAATGGGCAGAATATTCTCCTCCCTAGTATGGTGTGAGTAATGGCAGGAAAATCCAGTCAGAATGTAAAGAATTTGATTTTCTATGACAAGAAGAATGGTTTCATTTTTCTCCTCATGCCATAAATGATAACTTCAGAATCTCACCATTGAGTGGTGACTACCATATTTCCATGTATTTGCATCTCCTACTTCCTTCACATTGGTAAGTACACTTTTGTCATGACTACCATCCCCATCATAACATCTTTTCAACACACTCACTGACTCATTCTCCTGTCTGGAGTACGCCTAACAATTCATATCGTTGAGTCTCTTCTTAATTTAAGAAGGTCTGGTGAACCTAGCCTTTAATTAATCCCCAGAAACAGGACTCAACACCAACACCTTGTCTCCTGCAACAAAATTTCAAATTTTTGCCTTTTATCTGCACTATTTCTCATTGTTTGTTGAGATTCTTTCAGATTTTGTTTAGTCAATTTACAATTAGTCAGTCTCTCTCTGAAATTTGACAAATAGATTGGAAGTATTGTTTCTGAAATTTGTTTTATTAACTTTTCTTTAATGATTTTAATTAGTTCTCTCAAATCCTGTCCATACATTAGTTCAAAAGGAATAAATCCTGAGAATTACAGCATCCTTAACGACGAATAGTAACAAAGGAATTCCCTTATCCCAATCATTAGGATATTCATGGCCTTCAAAGTCAATGCAATTTAAGATTGTGGGTGATACACAAAAAAATATGAATTTTTAATTCCCAAATAGTCATAACTTCTATAAGTATCTGCAACATAAGATGTAAGCCTTGATAGGATTTACTTTGTTAATCCATATCATGCAAGAAGCAAAAGAACTAACACTTCACCGCTACTTTTGCAGTAATTTCTCCTAAAAGCGTTGCGTCAGGAAATCTTGTGGAACATTCATAGTTATTAAAAGATACTGCTTTCCTAGTCTCCATTTTAGGTAGGGCCTAGGGTGTAATCTATTAAGACCCTGCTAAACTTAAATTGGAATTAAAAGTGCAAGTTTAATTGAGGATTAGGATTTCCCCACAACTGACACGATATTTTCCCTCTAATTTCTCCTGCTGCTGTGCAGATCTCCAAGGTCCATGTGCCACAATAGTTTCCACAACCAGAAGTCAATGCATCTGCAAACTCATCAGCATGCACAGACCATGCACAGCAGCATCAGAGGAGCAGGAAGGCTGACGTTTCGGGCCTAGACCCTTCTTCAGAATTTCTTCAGGCTGCTTGGCCTGCTGTGTTCATCCAGCTCTACACCTTGTTATCTCAGATTCTCCAGCATCTGCAGTTCCTGCTATCTCTGAAACAATTTTAACCCTACTGTGAAGCCTCTTCTAAGGATGCCTACCCTGAAGAAGTTACCCCCATTTCTGAAGAAGGGTCTAGGCCCAAAACGTCAGCCTTCCTGCTCCTCTGATGCTGCTTGGCCTGCCGTGTTCATCCAGCTCTACACCTTGTTATCTTTGAGGGAATATTGTTGACACGTATGGCATGTCTGCCAAAATTTGCCTACATCTTTATGTAAACCTGGCCAAAAGGAATATTTTAATAGTTTAATTTGATTCCCTGATACTGAATTGACTTGCCATTGGAATTTCATGAGCCACTCATAAAATTTCATTTCTATACTCAGATGAACCATTACCTGATGGACCAATGGCCATTTTTCATCGGCTGGTCTTTGAGGGGGTCTCCTTTTCCTCATTGAGACTTTATTCTTCAATTAATGACATTCAGGGATTGTTTTTGATTTAGTTTCTAAGTAAGCCATTTTGTGTAACTTGTTAACTTCCAAATCTGCAGGCTCATTTTCTCTGTCTTCGCCCTTTTCAGTTAAATTTTCAAAAATTACATCCAGTAAGTGAATTTTCAAATTACCCCCCTGTTCATAGAGACTTTTTCTTTCTGTGTAATTTTATAGGTCTTAGATCTAGACATGACAGAAACAGGAAACAATCCAGGATGTTTCTTTTGTAATATTTCAGTTTCTGTAAACTGCCAGGTCATTTCACAAAATAAAGTCAATTGTCTTTATAGCTTTTGTTTCATTTCTTCCACCATAAATCCTCCATTTACCAAAGTATTCTTTAATCTGTGTACAATGAGTACCAATAATTAATATTTTCTCCTTCACCTAAACCTCTAGAAGACAAATAGCATTATTAGCCAGCATCAGTGACGACCTGCTCTGGTGTCTCTCAACATCTTCATTGGTTTCCCCTCCTACATGCAAAATTTTAAGTAAGCACCTCCCTTTGTGGGATAGAATACTCAAAACTTCCAGCAGATTGACTCTGCATATGAAATTCTCTTTCAAAGATTGACAGCTGTCCTGAGCCTTCTCTCCCTCCTTAATATATCCCAAGGAAATGTGTTCTCTTTGTACCACTGCAATAGTTCAGCACCTACATCCTTTCATGATGCCTTCTTATCTGAACAGTCCTTAAATTTTCCTATTACTGTAATTGGTCTCCCATTTAATCTCCAGCAATAGGCTTTGGGATGCCCAGTATCATTATAGTGACAGCATGTTAATTTCTTTAGATCACTTTTCAGTTCCAGCCTTTCTCCATTATTACATTGACATTGTTCTGTCTATTCTCGAAAACTAATATTTATTCCATCTGTAGATTTTCTATATTTTCAATTTCATTGTGGATTTCCATATGACCATTTCCCCACTTATAACTGTCGATGTGGTTAATAGGATGGTTAATAGGACTTTAAACGAGTAAGTAGGGGGGAAGGGAGAAGTGAGCGTAGAGGGAGAATAACAATTAGTGTAAGGCAAAGCAGCAGATTAGCAGGTGACAAGGAAGTTTCAACTCCATTGAAAATTAGGAAAAAAGTTAAAGGGAAGGAGCTGTTACTAATGGAGGTAATAGGACCCAAAAAGAAGGTGTAAAAACTGGCATAAGGGCACTTTATCTGAATGCTCAGAGCATTCAAAACAAGGTGGATGAGTTGACGGTGCAAATCATGGCAAATGGGTATGATTTAGTGGCCATTACAGAGACATGGTTACAGGATGGTCATGACTGGGAGTTAAATATCCAGGGGTGTCAAACTGTTCGGAAGGACAGACAGGAAGGTAAGGGAGGTGGTGTTGCTCTGATTTTTAAGGATGATATCAGGGCGGTAGTGAGAGATGATATAGGTTCTACTGAACAAAACGTTGAATCCATTTGGGTGGAAATTAGGAATAGCAGGGAGAAGAAGTCACTGATAGGTGTGTGGTCTATAGGCATTGTGGTGGGGCGGGCAATAAACATAGAAATAGCTAATGCATGTAAAAATGGTACAGCAATTCTCATGGGGGATTTCAATCTACATATCGATTGGTCAAACCAGGTCGGTCATGGCAGCCTTGAGGAGGCGTTCATAGAATGCTTTCCTTGAACAATATGTAATGGAACCTACGAGGGAGCAAGCTATCCTAGATCTAGTCTTGTGTAATGAGACAGGAATAATTAATGATCTCACAGTTAGGGATCCTCTCGGAAGGAGCGATCACAGTACGGTCAAATTTAAAATACAGATGGAGCGTGAGAAGGTTAAATCCAGTACCTATGTCCTGTGCTTGAACAAAGGAGACTATGAAGGAATGAGGAAGGAGTTAGCTAAGGTAGAATGGGAGCAAAAACTTTATGGTGGGTCAATTGAGGAACAGTGGAGGACTTTCAAAACAATTTTTCACAGTGCTCAGCTGAAGTATATTCCAGTGATAAGGAAGAACTGTAGGAAAAGACAGAGCCAGCCATGGATGTCGAAGGAAATAAAGGAAAGTATCAGATTAAAAAAAAACACACAAAAAAAAGCAAAGAGTAGTGGGAAACTAGTAGACTGGGAAATCTTTAAAGGCCAACAGAAAGCCACAAAAAAAGTTATAAAGAAATGTAAGATAGATTATGACAGTAAACTAGCTCAGAATATAAAAACAGGCAGCAAAAGTTTCTATAAATATGTAAATCGTAAAAGAGTGGCAAAGGTAAACATTGGTCCTTTAGAGGATGAGAAGGCCAATTTATTAACTGGGAATGAGGAAATAGCCGAGACATTAAGCAGTTATTTCGTGTCGGTCTTCACAGTGGAAGACACAAATAACATGACGAAAACTAATGGCAAGAAGGTTATAGCAGGTGAGGACCTAGAAACTATCATTATCACTAAGGAGGCAGTGCTGGGCAAGCTAATGGAGCTAAAGGTCGACAAGTCTCCCGACCCTGATGAAATGCATCCCGGGGTACTAAAAGAGGTGATGGGGAAATAGCAAATGCACTAGTAATTATTTACCAAAATTCACTGGACTCTGGGGTGGTTCCCGCAGATTGGAAAACAGCCAATGTGACGCCACTGTTTAAGAAAGGAAGTAGACAAAAAGCAGATAACTATAGGCCAGTTAGCTTAACTTCAGTAGTGGGGAAAATGCTTGAATCTATCATTAAGGAAGAAATAGCAAGACATCTGGATATAAATTGTCCCAATGGGAACACCCAGCATGGGTTCATGAAGGATAGGTCATGTTTAACTAATTTGGTGGAATTCTTTAAGGACATTACTTGCATGGTGGACAATGGGGAACCTGTGGATGTGGTGTATTTGGATTTCCAGAAGGCATTTGACAAGGTGCCACACCAAAGGCTGCTACATAAGATAAAGTTGCACAGTATTACAGGTAATGTATTGGCATGGATAGAGGATTGGTTGACCAGTAGAAAGCAAAGGGTAGGGGTAAATGGGTGTTTTTCTCGTTGGCAGTCAGTGGCTAGTGGTGTGCCTCAGGGATCAGTGTTGGGACCGCAATTATTTACAATTTACATAGATGATTTGGAGTTGGGGACTAAGTGTGGTGTGTCAAAATTTGCAGATGACACTAAGGTGAGTGGTAGAGCAAAGTGTGCAGAAGACACTAAAAGTCTGCAGAGGGATATAGTCTAAGTGAGTGGGCAAAGGTCTGGCAGATGGAGTACAATGTTGATAAGTGTGAGGTCATCCATTTTGGTAGGAATAACAGCAAAATGGACTATGTTTTAAATGGTAAAAAATTGCAGCACGCTGCTGTGCAGAGGGACTTGGGTGTCCTTGTGCATGAATCGCTGAAGGTGGGATTGCAGGTGCAGCAGGTGATTAAATAGGCAAATGGAATTTTGTCTGCCATTGCTAGAGGGTTGGAGTTTAAAAACAGGGAGGCTATGCTGCAGCTGTATAGGGTCCTGGTGAGGCCACACCTGGAGTACTGTGTGCTGTTTTGGTCTCCTTACTTGAGAAGAGATATACTAGCACTGGAGGGGGTGCAAAGGAGATTCACTCGGTTGATTCCAGAGTTGAGAGGGTTGGATTATGAGGACAGACTGAGTAGACTGGGATTATACTCATTGGAATTCAGAAGAATGAGGGGAAATCTTACAGAAACATATAAGATTATGAAGGGAATAGATAAAGTGGAGGCAGGGAGGTTGTTTCCGCTAGCAGGTGAAACTAGGACTAGAGGGCATTGCCTCAAAATAAAGGGAAGCAGATGTAGGACTGAGGTCAGGAGGAACTTCTTCACCCAAAGGGTTGTGAATCTGTGGAATTCCCTACCCAGTGAAGCGCTTGAAGCTACCTCACTGAATGTTTTTAAGGCAATGCTCGATAAATTTTTGAACAGTAAAGGAATTAAGGGTTATGGTGAGTGGGCGGGTAAGTGGAGCTGAGTCTCAAAAAGATCAGCCATGATCTTATTAAACGGCGGGGCAGGCTCGAGGAGCCAGATGGCCTACTCCTGCTCCTAGTTCTTATGTTCTTATCTACATTCCTTAGTTTATTGGAGTTCAAGTTTCTTAACTCACTCTCCTTTTGATTTCTCTCTGTTTTTCCCTTTCCTCTTTTCTATTTCAAGTATTTTAATTTCTCCTTTCACTGGCCTTTTGTTTGTTTCTATATTCCTCTCTATCCATTTCAATTTTTGTTTTAAACTTCTAAATTTCTAACTGTATCTTAAGTTAATTCCAACTGTTATATTTCTGCTTTCCTGTCTCCTAATTCTAAATTTTGTACAATTTCTTGAAGCACCTCATCCTTAGGAGATATTCTTTTGGTTTCTACCTTCAATATATCTGCTATATCCCTCAAATTAGCCTGAGTCAAAGATTTTAAATAATCTACTGTTTTACTTTCCATTGTCCAGAAAACCTTTAGCAACATCCAAAATCATCTTCAAATTTTATGCAATAAAACTCAACACAACACTTTATGTCTCAGAATCATGCACTGGGGTTACTTTAACAAAAATGACTCAGATCATTCTTAAATCCCAAGTATCCTTAATTGTATATGGAGGTGCTGGCATTGGAATGGGGTGGACAAATCCAGAAGGGGCTACGCTCCAAAAGTTTGTGATTTCAAATAAACCTGTTGGACTGTAACATGGTGTTGTATAACTTCTGACTTTGTATATAAAATCGACATAGATCTGCATCAAGTGTATGTTTTTTTTTGCATCGGAGGACATCATAAAACTTTGGTCGAAGACGTAGGAAGCTCAAATCAATGGAAATTAGCTATAGGGGACAGCAGCTTGCAAAAATTTATTTTCTCTCAACTGGCTCTGACAATTCCAGTTTACCACACAAAAACAAAAACTGCCAAAGAAACCCAGCAGATCTGGCAGCATCTGTGGAGACTTGATGAAAGGTCACAGGACCCAAAACATTAACTCTGCTTTTTCTCTCCAGATACTGCCAGACCTGCTGAGTTTCTCCAGCAATTTCTGTTGTGTTTCAGATTTCCAGCATCTACGTTTCGTTATTTTATTTCAGTTTATCACAACTGCCTCTATCACAGTTAACCTCACTTTTGCTCTCACTAACTAGTTCTTTGTATGATTTTTGAATTGGGTAAAAATAAGCCTCCTCTAGCTCACATATGCATTGCAAGTAATGCAACATTTCTCTACGCACAAGTATGAATAGCTGTTGGCAATCAGAATAGCTAACAAAATGCTCTTTGTTCAGATGCTTCTATATCTTATATATGTTTCATAGATTTCAGTGAATCCATATTAGTCTGGTGGCTACAATGTTATAGATTGAAAGGCATATTATCAAATTGATTTTTTAAATTAATTTAGGTTTAAGTAAGTAATATAAAAATAATTATACAGACATCTAAAATGTTTCATCTATCCCAGATGCCCAGATAGATAGAAAAACACATCTGTGAAAACTAAGTAGGTCAGCAAAAATCCTACATGAGTTATTAATGTTTCATGATTTAGTGATAAAGCATTATATTACTTACTCTTTCGCCAGGTAAAGTTCAACGAGATCATTTTTCACCTTGCATTTAGTGAGCTTTAACTGATTTTGTATAACCTGTTTGTAATTTAAGGAATAGCATACAAATTAAATTTATTGCAATTTTAAATTCAAACATTCTGCTATTATTGTATTTTACTTTATGGCTATCGCCCTAAATACTTCTTTGATTAAATCAAACTGTTCCAAAATAATACTTTAACTTTGGTATGAATTTCTGATTTCCAATATCTTTTCAGAAAAATAACATGTGAAGAAATAGCAGTAAACTCAGAAAGTATATCACAATAGCACAGTAATGATCAAATAATTCTGCATTTTTCGGAGGCGCTCTATTCGAAACTACAGTATATCTGTTACACAAAGTACTGATCTCATTTTGAATGTTTTGCAAAGGTTGATAAAGAAATTTTCAGTTTTTAAAATCAATATCTCTACTTTTACCTTGCTAACAAACTTAAATCCATGAATATGTTCATCTAAATATAATCGAGATCCTGAGTCCCACTGTGCAAAACTACAAAGATACAAAGTTAATACAGGAAACAACTTACATCTGTGAATGCCTCCTGCCTACATACCTTACATGCAATTTCATGTTTTTGTCAGTCGATGGATCAACATTTTTCAACTTTAAACACTCATATCTAAATTGGAAACTGATGCAGATGTGTCACACTGTAATTGCAATCTCCCTCTGGTACCGGTTCTCTAGGACATTCACTGTGGTCAGTTGGGAATATTCTCATCTTAGATTTGTGCACTCTCGGTTTCAAGCCCTACTCAACAAACTTCATTCCAAAACGTCAGTTGACATTGTGTTTTATTTTCTGGGATATGGGTGTCACAAACAAGGCCAGCATATGTTGATCACTCCAAAGTGGCCTTGAGTGACTTACTCAGCTATTGATGAGGGCTGCTCAGAGTGGAGTTACATGTAGACCAGACAGAAGGACAGAAGATTTTGTTCCCTAAAGGATATTACTAAACCAGATGGATTTTTACATCAATGATGATAGTTCAGCACTTACCATTACTACACACGACCAGGTTTATATTCCAGATGTATTAGTTGAATTTAAATTCCACAACTGCCACGATGGAATCTGAATCTACGTTCCTAGAGAATTATCAAATCTCTGGATTACTAGTCCAGTGACATTACCACCTTGTCACCATGTCCCTCAGCATCTCACAGTAGTATTGAGAGAGGGCTTCCCTGTCCAAGGTGCCCCTCCAGGTACCATCTGAAGTCTCATAAGGTGATACAAGGTCCAACATCATTGAAAGAGAACAGTGAAGTTTTCTTTGTGTCTTAGACAACGTTTAACCATCAGCCAACAGATTATCTTTGATCTGATTCAATTTATTGTTGTCACATGTACTGAGATACAGTGAAAAACATTGTTTTGCATGCTCTACAGGTAGATTGCATCATACAAAGTGCATCCGATAGCAGAACAGAGTGCAAAATACAGTGTTAATGGTGCAGAGAGAGAGAGAGAGAGAGAGAGAGATCACCATCAACTTCAGAGAGATCCATTATTGTGTATTATGGGCCTTGCTGTACACATTAACTGTTATGTTCCTTGTTCTACAACACTTCAAAACTAACTTGTAAAATTCTTTGAGATACTAATTGGAAACTGGTCTATCGGCTCACTAACTTGATCATTACTGTGCAGCAAGGCTACTGCTGTTCTTGTCATTCTGAAAGAAAATTACACTTCACCCATACACTAAACTTAGTCATAGAATTTTTACAACACAGAACGAGTCCTATGGTCCATCATGCCAACACCAGTCACCAAGCATCTATCTAGTCAAATCCCATTTTCAAGCACTTGGATGAAAGACCAGTCTTACACTAAGGCATTTCAAGTATCTTTTATTTTCCTTGACTATTCCCACCTCCACCACCATTTCAGGCAATGAGTTCCAGGTATGCACATCCCTTCAGATGAAAAGAAATTTCCGCAAAGACCCTATAAACTATGTGATCCTTACCTTAAAACTGTGTCCCTACTTACTGACCCTTCTGCTAGTGTCTAACATTTCTCCATATCTCCCTGTCTATGCCCCTTGGAATTTCATACACCTCAATCAGATCTCACCTTTTCTACCCCTCAAATCTCCCTACAACCCCACCACCCCACCACCAGCCTTCCATACTTTAAGGAAAATAAACTTAGCCTGTCTTCATAACTGAATCTCGTCTGCACCCTCTCTACTTCTATCACACCCTTCCTATAGCCGAAACTGCAGTAATCCAGCTGTGGCCCAACTAAGTTGTATAATCAACTTGCTCTTGCATTCAATGCCTTGCTAATAAAGGCAAGTATCCTATTTGCTTTCTTAATGTAAAAAAAAATAGAAAATAGGAGCAGGATTACGTAATCCAGCCCTTTGAGCCTGCTCCACCATTCAACATGATCATGGCTGATCATCCAACTCAGTTCCCTGTTCTTGCTTTCCCCCCATACCCTTTAATACTTTTAGCTTTAAGAACTGTTTGGTCTCAAGTACTTTCTGTGGCAGAGAAGTTCTTAGGCTCACTGCTCTTTGAGTGAAGAAATTTCTCATCTCAATGCTAAATGGTCTACCCCATATCCTTAGCCTGAACTTCCTGGTCATCAGGAACATCCTTTCTACATATACCCTGTCCAGTCCTGTTAGAATTTTATAGGTTTCTATGAGATCTAACCCCCTCCCTCACCAAACAAATTCTTCTAAACTTCAATGAATATAGTCTTAAATGGATCAGTGTCTCTTCATGTATCAGTCCTGCCACCCCAGGAACCAATCTGCTAAACTTTTGTTGCACTCCCTCCAAATCCAAAATGTCCTTCCTCAGAAAAGGAGACCAAAACCGCACACAATACCCCAGATGTGATCTCACCCAGATCCTGTGCATTTGCAGCAAGACATTTCTACTCCTGCACTCTAACCTCACCACCACAGTAGATCATGAAAGTTGAATTCAGTGAAAATCTGGAATTAAGAGTCTGATAATGAGCACCATCTGTTGTCACTTGTCAGAAAACCCCATCTGGTTCACTGATGTCCTTTAGGGAAGGAAACTGCCATCCTTACCTGGTCTGGCCTACATGCAACTCCAGAACCACAGCAATGTGGTTGATTCTTAACCGCCCGCTGGGCAATTGGCCTAAAGTTTTCCTCTTCACCATTTACCACATCATCAACTTACACGTCATCTGTGAATTTTCCCATCAAACTTCTTACTCATGTTTGGATCATAAATGTACACTACAAACAGCAAGGTACTGTGGTACCCACTGGACACATGCTTCCAGCCAGAAAGTGTCCTTTGACCATCACCCTCTGCTTCATACACTAAGCCAATTTTAAATCCAATTTGCCAAATTGCCAGGGATCCTATGAGCTCTTAGTTTCTTAACCAGTCTGCCATGCAAGACTTTGGCAAAAGCCATAAAGAAGTCCATGTTGACTACCTTCATCTACATACCTAGTTAGTTAGTTAGTTGAAACATTGCTTCAAAGGCTGATATCCCACTACCAATCACCCTTTATTTACAAATGTATAGCCTATGACAATAGCACTACCTCTCACTGAGTCAGGCACTAAAATGACAGTATCCCTAATATTCCCTCTTTTATGTTAGCCAGGTTTTCCTGAGTGGACCAGGTTAACAGCCCCAATCAGGGAACTCATATTCTATGATGTCCAGCTGGCTGACTTCATTACAATCACTACATTAGACATGATCAAAGCCATGCTGACTATCCTAGATTAATCGTTTACCTCCAAGTGGAGACTAGTTCTCTTCCTACTGCTAACATTAAACACATTGGCCTGTTGTTTCCTGGTTTATCCCTACTATCCTTCTTGCGTCATGGGACCACATTAGCTGTCTTGCAGTCTTATATTACCTCTCCTGTGGCCAGAGAGGACTTGAAAATTACATCAGTGCCCCTGCAATCTCCTCCCTCGTGTCCCTTAGCAGTCTTGGACTTTATCTGCTTTCAAGTCTGCTAAAACTGTGAATACCTCCACCCTCTTGATGTTCATTTTGTCAAATACATCACAATCACTTTCCCTGAATTCTGTGGCTATATTATCTTTCACCATAGCAAATACAGATACAGAATTCTCTAATATGCTTCCCAGTTCCAAACACACATTGCTCCTTTGGTCGTGAACAGGCCGTACCCTTTTCCTGGTTATTCTCTTTCTCCTGAAATACTTATAAAACACCTTTGGATTTCCCTTAACCAGTGATTTTTCATGTCCTCCGACTGCTCATTTCTTTTTAATTAAGTAACCCCCTGCACTCTCCATACTCATCTTGGGCATCTGCTGGTTATGAACAATTGGTGTGAGTTTCCTTTATTATCCCTCTTATCCAATCCTTCCACTTCAGTCCAACTGCTGATATTGGAAAATAATAACCCGTGGACCGAAATCTCAAAACAAATGCCATGCAACATCCAAGATCTGTGAAGAATCTAATTCCGAAGGTTTTGAACAACACTCAACCTGAAGGATGTGCACCGTGCAAACTCATCACTGTGCTCCAGTAACCCACTGTGACCAGGAGCAACTGCTGGAGATTTCACTAGTGAACTATGAGTGAGTGTATGGAGAGGGGAGTGAGTGGGACTGAAAGAAGGGAAGGGGTTTTGGGGAAGCGGCTGCTAGAGTGAGTGGTCTGACGCAAAGGAGCAGGTTTCCCCTCAAATTCCGCTCCCGGGCCCGGGCCCGGGCTCCGCCAATTCTCTCACCTCCTCCGCCGCCATCGGCTTGTCCACAGGGGTTGCCTAGCGACGTGACGTCACTGCGCCGTCACAAAGGAACCTGACGCTCACCCCGCACCGCCCATCCCGGCCACCACCGCCCACGGCAATGTGCACCTCCCACTGCAACCACTACCGCCCACTGCAATGTGC
>NC_063333.1:85035122-85035616 GCF_021869965.1 Rhincodon typus
CCTCTGCAATCACCACCGCCCACTGCAATGTGCACCGCCCTCTGCAATGTGCACCGCCCTCTGCAATCATCACCGCCCACTGCAATGTGCACCGCCCACTGCAATCATCACCGCCCACTGCAATCATCACTGCCCACTGCAATCTGCACCACCCACTGCAATGTGCACCGCTCACAGCAATCACCACCGCTCACAGCAATCACCACCGCCCACTGCAATGTGCACCACCCACTGCAATGTGCACCGCCCTCTGCAATCTGCACCGCCCACTGCAATGTACACTGCCCATTGCAATCTGCACCACCCACTGCAATGTGCACCGCTCACAGCAAGCACCACTGCCCACTGCAATGTGCACCACCCACTGCAATGTGCACAGCCCTCTGCAATGTTCACCGCCCACCGCATTCACAACCACCACAGGAATCACCACCGCCTACTGCAATGTGCACCGCCCACTGCAATCTGCACCACCCACTGCATTCACCACCACC
>NC_063333.1:85035626-85096740 GCF_021869965.1 Rhincodon typus
CACTGCATTCACCACCACCCACTGCAATGTGCACCACCCACTGCAATGTTCACCACTCACAGCAATCACCACTACCCACTGCAATGTGCACTGCCATCTGCAATGTACACCACCCATTGCAATGTGCACCACCCACTGCAATGTGCGCCACCCATTGCAAAGACCACTGCCCACTGCAATGATCTCCACCCACTGCAATATGTACAATCCACTGCAATGTGCACTGCTTACAGCAATCACCACCACTCACTGCAATCACTACTGCCCACTGCAAAGACCACTGCCCACTGCAATGACCACCACCCACCACAATCACCACTGCCCACTGCAATGATGACCACCCGCTGCAATCACCACCACTCACTGCAAGACCACCACCCACGGGAATATGCACCGCCCATTGCAATGACCACTGCCCACTACAATTTACAGTGCCTACTGCAATCACCACTGCCAACTGCATGTGCACCGCCCACTGCGATGACCAGTTTCCACTGCAATGCGCACCGCCCACTGCAATCACCACTGCTCACTGCAATGTGCACTGCCCACTGCAATCACCACCGCCCACTGCAATGTGCACTACCCTCTGCAATCACCACCATCCTCCACAATTATTACCACCCACCACAATTACTACCACCCACTACAATTACTGCCACCCACTACAATGTGGACCACCCACTGTAGTGACCACTGCTCACCGCAATGACCACCACTCACCACAATTACCACTGCCCACTGCAATCACCACCGCTCACTCAAATAACCACCACTCACTGCAATGACCACTGCTCACCACAATGACCATCACACACCACAATGACCCCTGCCCACTGCAATGATCACCGCTCACCACAATGACCACCACCAGCTGCAATGACCACTATCCACTGCAATGACCACAGCCCACTACAAATACCAGCATCTACTGAAATGTGCATCACCTATTGCAATAACCCGCACCAACTGCAATGTCCACTGCCCACTGTAATGTACACTGTATTGTCCACTGCAATGTTCACTGCAATGACCACCGCCCACTACAGTGTCCGCTACAATGTTATGTCATCTACTGTAATGTCCACCACCTACAGCAATGACCACCACCCACTGCAATGTCCACTTCAAAGACAAGCACCTACTACAATGTTCATCACCTACTGCAATGACTACCACCAATGCAATGTCAACAATATATCACAACAACCTCCATCCACTGTAATGTCTAGCACTTAACTGCAATGTCAACTGCCTACTGCAATGATCTCCGCCCACTGCAATGACGGCCATGAACTAAAATATCCACTGCCCCCTGTAATGTCCACTGCAATATCTACTACAATGAAAACCATCCACTGCAATGACCCCTGCAAGGTCCACCATTCATTGCACTGATCACTGTTCACTACAAAAGTCCACCACCCACCCCAATGTGTAACAACCACTGCCCACTGCAATGTTTGTTATGATGATAATTGGCAAAGATTTTGTGGGTAATATGTTTAAACACAAAGTCTGTTGCTCAACTGTTATTGCAGAGGAGGTGACCAAGAAGGGGAAGTTGAAAATCAGTTTACAGACAGGGATCTGTAGTCCTGATGGATGGTATAGTGAAAGGAGAGCTGGTGTCTATCCTCCAGCTTCCTGTAGGAGGCCATGACACCAGATGCTGCCAGACTGGAGAAAGATATTCAGCTGAGACAGTGCACTGTCCCTGGTAAGAAAAATTCCCTGGCAATGTTAATGGCATTCTGTACTCCACAAGGATAAGTACCACCATTGTCTGTATGCTAATTGACACTCACTATAACTTTGTCATTGCACATACCTCTCACCAGGCTAATGGTCTATCACTGTTGTTACAGTATGCAGCATCTTCACTTAATGGCTTTCCCCCACCTCATTCTCCCAAATTACTAAGTTTTCCTACTTTCTGCGCTTCCTACTCACCCTGTCATTCACTTCACCATCTTTCCTGCTCCTGCATTGCCGTTTACAGCTCTTCCAACCACTTTCATCTCCTGTAGTTCCTCCTTTTGCCAGAGTGGTGGTGACCAAGATTGGATGTTGCCCTTGACTAAATGTAGTAGAATTCCATGACTGAACATAGTCTCTCTTCATTTGCCTAAGGACTTACTCCTCTTAGACTTTAAGACATGCTCATTTGATTGAAGCACATGTTGTAGGTGTGACATTGACGTACACAGACCCATATGCAGTGCAATATGTGTCACCCCATTTACTGTTCAGTGCTTATAACCATGAGCAGCTGCCTGGATTTCTGTCTGCACAAAGGAGCACAGCAAGGCCGAAATGTGCGGGTGCCTGAATAAGTGCTAAGTCAATCTTGTCAGATGGTGAGGAGTTAATAAAAATTAATTAATTAATAATATGAACATGAATTAATAAAATTTCAGCTTATCTTTTAGGACCAGTGAATATTTACTCAGCAGCGTCCACAATAGATTAGGTTCTATACCAACTGTTAGCAATGATGGCTTGATGTAGAATTGCCTTTACTTATGCTAAGCTTACATCAGTTATTGTTGATTGTAAGCTAAATTAGAAGTACATCTAAAATCAAAGCTGATCTTTTCTCTGCACTGCTTGAGGGAATAAACATGGGACATGCCAGTTACTCCGAAACTGTTCTCCATTGTAAGCTTTACATTTCCTTCTAAGTCCTCCTGTCCCATAACATCAATAACAAAGGAAATATTGAGAACCCTATTATATTGCTGATTCAACATTAAAAAACTCATGGGAGCAGTAGCAGATATTGAACGTGGAACGAGTGAATGCAATAAAATAAACAGCCACCAGAGGTCAGCAATAAATGCTATTGAGCATCCGAACTGAGTTATTGGGCGGGTCCCATGAATTTGACTCACACACATCAAAGTTATCGTGTAGTCCTTTGTTATGATCAAGGGTCCACCCAAACATTTTCTACATTTATATTAGATTATACCTTTATTTTATTAATGAATGCTTGTTCTTAATTTTTCTCTGTTTCTGACTGAGTACAAATATGCTTATTGACTATTCAGCACTTCTAATTTTCATGAAGTATATTGTGTTGCTGGTAAAATGACATTTAACAAGATATTTTGCACCAGATTTCATGGTAATATTATTTCAAATTTAAAAGTAATTATAAAACCATTTTACTTATTTTCTCAGTAATGAGCAAAGGTTCCATATTGGAGGGGAGGCTATTATTTGAGTTGTGATTGGTGGGGGCTTGTAATTATCTGAATAGATAAATGATAAAATTTAATGCAGACAACTGCCAAGTATGAACAAGTAAGCAAGGCACATTCTGCCTAAACATCATAAAATAGTTCAGGATGAATTGGAAAGAATCCTAAGAGCCTTAGTAGACTGAACTTGCACATGGAATACAAAGCAGCAATCAACAGAACAACTACAATGTGGAATTGTATAGCCAAACAGTTGAAGATAACCAGGAGAAGTTTTGATTACACAGTGTGGCGCTTCAATCAGACAAAGTATTATGTTCTGTTGTGTAAAGGAAGTCTGGAGAAAGATGCAGTGATTTTTGTTGAGGCTCATCCTGAGCAGCTCCGTGATGTTCTCTACGGTCTGCTCCCTGGACACACACAGAAACAACAGCGCCTGGAGGACCATCAACTCTTTGGACTGCCCGAAACATGTTGGTCTTCCAGAACAAGATGTTGACCTTGACCAAGTGTTGCAGACTGGCACGTTCCAAGGTCCAGGACTGCATGCTGAGGGATGCATTAAAGCTTGGGGCAGCTGCCGCCAAGGTACAATGGGGAAAGACCGGTGTCTAAGGTCTTTCTGCTGAGGTTAAATGGGGGTCTATTCAGTTATCAGACCCACCTGGTACCTCGGATTCATGTAAATATAATCTGGTTCAAGTAAGAGATGTCTTTGGTTTGTTTGGATAGAGTTTAACTCCAATGTTTGTTTGTTTCCTTGATATGCTATTGTACAGAAACAAACTGTGTTTGTGATTATGTATATATATATATATACACACAAAGAAATTTTTTCGGAATATATTTTTGAAACTTAAAAAAAGACTGTGCTCAGTAATAGTCTTTGAAACCTTAGGGAAATATCAAAAGCTGAAAGAGCCAAGGTTAATCCTAGTGTCTGGATATAGGATGAGTAAAGCAGTATGACGGGTGGTCTTATGGAGATGAATAACATGTACAATAACAGCTATATTAGAATATTAATTAAATTGTCAGAATAGACCAAGGGCGCACAGGGTCAAACTGGTAAATTAGAACTTAATGATAAACAATAGTTTCCTTTCTCACAAAAAATGAACTTCTGGGTAGAATGATAGAGACAAAATACCAGAATATATGTGGAAAATAATTAGATGTATTAACAAGTGGACTCAATATTGTCTCTTAATGAATGTTATAAGATGGGCTGAATGTTTGTTCTTCATCTGCATTTAACTTTTGATATTTTATCCTTCTTTTAAGTTAATTTTTCTTTACAAGCTGCTTTGCACTTTTTGTCTTTGGTTTTTATGCATTTGCATTTCTATTAATTAATGTTATTGAAAAGGTTGACATTGGTAATAAATGACGTTTATCTGATCTGTCTGCAAATAACACTAATACTTTTCTTGCTCGTATGTTCCATCCTACTTTTAGCAGTTGCACTTTTAATCCCAGCACATTTGCAAATCGAAATGTATTTCAATTACTAATCTCAGCAATCATTCACTAACGGGTGTGATTTTTCATACAGGAAATTCCGTCAAACTGGTCATGGGTTTTGTGGATCCTTATGTGGCTGATGAACCTTATCACTGACCCAGTCAATTGGAAAGATCTTTTGAAGACCCTGTCAAAGGCTGGCAGTGCAGAGAAATACATCAACATCTTCCACCTCCCTCATGACAAGATGTCAGTGACAGCCCTCACCAGTGGTAATATGACAGAATCCTTTGAGGTCATGACAGGAGTCAAGCAAGGATGTGTCATCACCCCGACCTTTTCCTCCATCTTCATCACCACCATTCTTCACCTTGTTAAGAATAAGATTCTCAGTGGTTTGGACATTGTCTACGGGATGGACAGAAAACCGTTCACCCTCAATCAGCTGAAATCCAAGAAACAAACTTTCTCACTTGTGGAACTGCAGGATTATCATCTGTAACAATGGGTAGAACCTTCCCCTCCCTTTTGTGCTGAGACTAAAGCATGGTGACAAATTAGGGTTAAATTGAAAACAAATCCGATTCTCAATATCGATAATCTTTTCCAATTTTCCCTCAAGCCTTAATGGTAATTTAAAAATTTCACCCTTGAGTGGTGTCAACCTTATTTCCTTGTATTTGCATTTCATTAAAACGCCAGCTCACGCTATTTACATTCCACTTCCAACTCTCTTCCCCTCCATTCAGAAAGTAGATAAAACAAACTGCCAACAGTGAAAACAGAGCAGGTACCTGATAGCTGCAGCTTGCCAAGTGCCTGTCCCCAGCCATCATTCCATTGCTTCTTACGCACAATGTTCCTGCATTTTCCACCATCCTCCTCAACTCTTCATCCACATAACTCTGGTTTCACAAACTAACAGCCTTGCCACACCTTCAGCCTGCCCTTGGACCAAGTTTCACATCACTCCAGCCATTCAACACTTCACTTTAGAGTTTACAGACACCTAGGAGTCGCACTGGTTCTGGCAGGTTGCTTTATGCATGGGACAGTCATGCACCTCATACGTCTACTCAGGGTGCCTTTGTGCTGCTGTGGATACACACAACGTATGGCTGTTACCTTACTTTCTTAGTGCTCACAAACATCAGCACTGATTACAGCCAGCCAGCCTCTGTGTGTGTGTTACATTGTTTTATTAGTGCAGAAGTTTTTTAAGCACTCAATTACAAGTTGCCAAGTCTGTAGTTTAGCCTGTTTTTTTAATGTTGAGGGAGAAGCAGGTAGTTTGTAACAATGGGGAGCAATGAAGAGTAAATGGTTCAGCCGAAGAGGCAGGGACAAGCTGCTGTATGGCACCAGGCTTCGTCAACATCAGAGCTGCAGCATGTAGAGTCCATACAGCATGGAAACAGACCCTTGGGTCTAACCAGATCATGCCGTCCATAATCCTGAACTAAACTAGTCCCACCTGCCTGTGCTTGGCCCATATCCCTCCAAACATTTCTTATTCATGTACCTATCTAAATGTCTTTTAAATATTGTAACCGTTCCTGCATTCACCACTTCCTCTGCAAGCTCATTCCACACACAAACCACTCTCTGTTCTCCATCTTAGGGAAAAGGCACCTGCCATTCACCTTATCTATACCCTTCATTGCTTAATAAACCTCTGTAAGGTCACCTCTCAAGCTCAAACACTTTAATGAAAAAAATTTCCAGCCTATCCAGCATCTTCTTATAACTCAAATCCTCCGTTTCTGGCAACATCCTGGTATATCTCTTCTGAACCCTCTCCAGCTTAATAATTCCATTCCTATAACAGGGAGACCAGAACTGGACTCAGTACTCCAAAAGAGGAATGTGTGTGTGCTTCAAGCAAATGGCAATATATGAAAGTCAATTGTGCACAGTCCTTAGTGGTGTGAATTGGATCTACAGTCAGATTACACCAAAGGGGATTGACCACAGTCAGTCCTACAGGCCAAGTGCAAATAGTTGAAGATTACATATAGGTCAGTCATGATGCTTTTGAGACATCAGTGCAATCTGGGCAGAGGGGACAGTTTTTCTTTCAATGAGACAAAGAGGAGAAGAGCAGTTAGTGGTCATACATAAACAGGAGTGGGTATTGAGATGTGCCCAGTGAGTGAGGGAGTAGCAATGGTGTATTTGGAAGGATGAGGAGGGTGAGAGCTCGAGAGTGGACATGATGTATGCAATACTGAGAACTGTAGTCCATAAGCCTTGTTGAGATATATGCTCAGTGGCAGAATTAGACAGACAGCTGGCTCTTGAATATGAAATAGCAGAGAGAAGATGATGACATTTTGAACATAGAAGATCACTGATATTCTTGTGACACTACTGGACATCCCTTTTCTACAAAACACTGAATTGCACTGTAAATTTTGTCTACCCTGATGGGTTTGTTGACGTACTCTCTTTTGGTGGTCAGCTTGGAAAAAAAAAGCACTTCTCTCTACTACCCTATCCAACACACCTCCATTCTCTGTCCTGGAAGTGGGAAGCTAGCTTGACAACAAGGTGCAGGGCTGGATGAACACAGCAGGCCAAGCAGCATCATAGGAGCAGAGAGGCTGACGTTTCGGGCCTAGACCCTTCATCAGAAAAGGGGGAGGGGAAGGGGGTTTTGAAATAAATAGGGAGAGAGTGGGAGGCGGATAGAAGAGGGATAGAGGAGAGCATAGGTGGAGAGGAAACAAACAGGTCGAAGAGGCGGGGATGGAGCCAGTAAAGGTGAGTGTCGGTGGGGAGTTAGGAAGGGGATAGGTCAGTCCAGGGAGGACGGACAGGTCAAGGGGGCGGGATGAGTTTGGTCGGTAGGAGATGGAGGTGCGGCTTGAGGTGGGAGGAGGGGATAGGTGGGAGGAAGAACAGGTTAGGGAGGCAGGGACGAGCTGGACTGGTTTTGAGATGCGGTAGGGGGAGGGGAGATTTTGAAACTTGTGAAATCCACATTGATACCATTGGGCTGCAGGGTTCCCAAGCAGAATATGAGTTGCTGTTCCTGCAACCTTCGGGTGGCATCGTGTGGCACTGCAGGAGGCCCAGGATGGACATGTCGTCTGAGGAATGGGAGGGGGAGTTGAAATGGTTCGCAACTGGGAGGTGCAGTTGTTTATTGCGAACCGAGCGTAGGTGTTCTGCAAAGCGGTCCCCGAGTCTCCGCTTGGTTTCCCCGATGTAGAGGAAGCCACACCGGGTACAGCGGATGCAGTATACCACATTGGCAGATGTGCAGGTGAACATCTGCTTGATGTGGAAAGTCTTCTTGGGGCCTGGGATGGGGGTGAGGGAGGAGGTATGGGGGCAGGTGTAGCACTTCCTGCGGTTGCAGGGAAAAGTGCCGGGTGTGGTGGAGCTGGAGGGGAGTGTGGAGCGGACAAGGGAGTCACGGAGAGAGTTGTCCCTCCAGAAAGCAGATAAGGGTGGGGAGGGAAAGATGTCTTTGGTGGTGGGGTCGGATTGCAGATGGCGGAAGTGTCGGAGGATGATGCGTTGGATCCGGAGGTTGGTGGGGTGGTACGTGAGGACGAGGGGGATTCTTTTTTGGTTCTTATTGCGTGGACGGGGTGTGAGGGATGAGGTGCGGGAGATGTGGGAGACACGGTTGAGGGCGTTCTCGACCACCGAGGAGGGGAAGTTACGGTCCTTGAAAAACGAGGACAACTGAGATGTACGGAGTGGAATGCCTCATCCTGGGAGCAGATGCGGCGGAGGCGAAGGAATTGGGAATAGGGGATAGCATTTTTGCAGGAAGGTGGGTGGGAGGAGTAGTATTCTAGGTAGCTGTGGGAGTTAGTTTCCTCTGAGACACTTTCTATGTGGGACTGCAGTTTGAGAGGCTGTTCCTGGCTTACAGCGTGTGAAATGGTGCATATCTGGACTTTCAATATGGTGCCAGAGGTCTGGAAGCCAGAATATCTCACCAGGGATAAGCCCATCCACCTCATCACCACACAATTCACTGAGAGCTGCAGCCAACAGATCAATAGCATGATTAATTAGGTCAAAAGCAAAAGACTGCAGGAAAACATTTGCCCAGATCATGGCAGGTCGAACACAGTGAAAATCATTTGCACCCACTTTAAATGGAATAATTCAGCACAAAACTTTCCAAACATGCATTGCTTGTCTTGTAAATATCTTTAATTAGCTTTCAAATTGAAATTTACCATTTTATTTCCTGCTGTTGTTGGAAGCAAAATTACTTTTACATTTATCATCCTCTAGTTTTGTTTTGATGGTATTTTTCAACATTCAGGGTGGCTTATCCCACAGTTTAATTCATGTGTCTTTCACACAGTAACTGTGTTGATGTGTGAAAATATTAAAAGTTGACAAGTTTATGAGGACATATGCTGTCAAATAAGGCTGCTTACTCCAATATTATTCGGAAATAATGCTGGATAATTGTTTAGAGAAGTTCAAAAGATGTTTGGCAAAATGCTATAAATGTTAACATTTGGATGGTTTTATATCATTTAGTGTCTGTCTAATGTTTTACTATCTGATGAAAAATGAATATTAATTATCCATTTAAAAATAAGTATTATTATTTTGTACCTATTGGACACAGTCAGAGGATGTATTTTCCAGATCGTATGCTAAGCTTAAACCCATCTACAGTGTGGACGTAAGAGACTCTGTTGTTTTATTCAAAGAACAGCAGGCGATATTTGTCGCTCAATCAATATCACTAAAGTAAAACAGATTATCTGGCCATTTATCAAATTGTTTTTGTGGGAGATTTTTTTTTCTGCAGATTCACTGTTGTGTTTCCCTGTATGAAACAAATGTTTATACTTCAAAATTATTTAACTGGTTATGAAGGGATGTGTAATGTCCTGGGCTAATAAATGAAGCTTTTTAAATATAAATTCTTTTTTCCCTTCTTTCACAAGCATCTGAGTCCTATTATAATCTATTTTGAATCATAAGTAGTAGCATGTTATGTACCTCTTGATTAAAAATACAATGTAGTTTCCACTGTTGAATTTGTTTGGACATGGATGAAGAAAATAATATATTTAATTTGAATGCTCATTTAACAGGATGAGTATCAGTGACTGAGAGATTAACTCATTTTGTTCCCTCTATGATGCTCCTATATCTCTATCTGCCTTTTCTGAAGGATATTATTTATGTTACTTTTCAGTGGAAACTGGCAGTTCTCTAAAATTGTCAGTGACCATTCTTCCTGCATGAATTTGAAAGTTAGTCAGCAAGTTTTTTTTGATAAACCTTTCTTACAACAAAATTCACAATTTCCAGTGAGAACAATACCTTACTTTATCCCTAGTTTGTCAGACCAGAGTCTAATTATATCACATTTTCACATCTAATCATTAGGAAGTTATGCTTGCATTCTTTAAGCATTATAATTACTGTATTTATATTAATTACATTAAAATTACATTTGAAAGTCAAATTTCTTCAATTGATCTTTATATCAGCTTCATTGATGAGTTTAATTAAAAATAAATTATTGTCACTTCAGAGACTATAATTTCTTCTGTATTATTATTTTAAAATGTATTTATCTGAGAAACCTGGGGATCCACATTGAATTAGTGTTCCATACAACTTACATTTATAAAACTATAATGAAATATCTCAAGTTACTTCACGGGAGTATAAAAAATTAATAAAGAATAACATTAAGAGATTTTCTGTCAGATGACCAAAAGCTTGGTGAGAGAGGTAAGTTTTATGAAGTGTCTGAAAAAAAAAATGAGATTGAGAAGTGGAGAGACACACAAATTGTATTCGAGGGCTTGGGACTTCAGCAAATGAAGGAATGCAACCAATAATTGAATAAATACAAATGGTCAGAATTAAAGGAGCTCACATATATTGGAGGGCTAAAGTGATGGAAAAGATTTAGAAACAAGGTTGAGAATTATAAAATGAAGATATTGTTTGCATGAGCGTTTACGTGGATCAGCTTACACAAGAGTGAAAGGGAACAGTATTTGCTGCAAATTAAGATATGGGTCACAAAATTTTGGCTGACAGCAAGTTTATAGTGGTTAAAACGTTTCAGGCCAATCATGAATGTATTGGAATTGATGAGTCTAGAGATAATGAAGCCATCAGTTAGGATTTCAGTAATATATGGGCTAAGAGTGAAGATTTTATAGATGTGAAAATAGATGGCTTTAGTGATGTGATATATATGAGGTCTTGAAATCAAAGTGACACCAAGGTTGCAAACAGACTGGTTTAGTGTCACAGAGTTGTCAGTGGGAGGGATGGCATTCGGGACAACAGAGTTTGGAGAGAGGACTGCAACAATGGCTTTGCGGTCTTCGCAATATTTAAATGGAGAAAATTTCTCCGCCTGCTACTAGATAATGATAAGCAACCAAATAATTTAACATCAGTGGAGATATTGAGAGAGTATAAGTGAGGTAGAGCTTGGTGTTAGCAGACATGTGCAAACTGTACAAGAAAGACCTTTGTTATAATTTCAACTGTGTTTTAATTGTTTTCATTGGATTGAGCGAAAAAGTACTTGGTAGTATTGTGAAGCTCCTGATATTATACTATTTTAACATGTAAAAGGCTGCCTGGCATTAAAGTGTATCCTCATGGTGTAAAACTGAAAATGTTCAAACAGTGTGGTGTAAAAATTATTCCACTGACAATTTTAACCTTATTTAGGAATGGTATAGAGTTATTATCACAGTTGTAATTAAAAATAAGTGGATTATAATCAAAAGAATAATTGCTAATTAAAATAGCGATGCACAGTAGAGGATGCCTTAGAAAACATGTACATTTAATGCCTTACTTTGGAAATTCACCATATGTCATTTGACAGAAGGGATTTGTCTCTTTAAGGGGCGTTACAAAGGAAATATTTCACAATGTGAAACATGAGAAGTGTGAAATTTGAAACTGACACAATTTGCATATACCACACTTCTACGTGTGTGATCTGGTCTGCTATTGGTTAGCAAGATATGTGTGTATGTTTCCAATCTGAAGCTACACCGTTTCCACTTGAATGAATGCCAGGGAGCTTTATAAAAAGGGAAGCACAGAAAATCCTTGCTAAAAGCTGCAGTATTGCAACCTGGTCTTCATCCTGAGAGCTCTGGAGCCATGATCTCACAGTCATTTGATTGCACATTCTTTGTGATAGCGTGCATCTTTTTGAAATGCTGCTTTGCTTTTGACAAGGGTATTGAACAAACTAAAAATGATGCTACAGAAATATTCTACAATCGCAAGGTACAACATGATAATCCAAGCAATTTAACATTAAATCAGGCAAGGAATGGAGGACGACAACCTAACCCATCAGATTTGAGTCGTAATGGTATGTTTTATATGTTTTAAAGAATAGTCTATTTGATTTCAAAGGCTTTTTTTTTGTTTTAGGCTTGTCTAAGTAATAGAACGATATTGTTAGATCCATAAAGTTACAAGACTTGATTTTTTCATAAATTAACAGCTTATGTTTCCACTCAAAAGTACAAAGTTAAATGCATGTATAGTGTAATTTATGAATATAAAAACAGCATAAGTAAACAACCTCATACGTTAAGGTTTTTAATATAACAAAAGCCTATGATCCGGTAAATTAAACATGTGAAAAGAAAGGGTCTAAAAAATTATTGAATGGGAACTAAGCATAGGTGCACCAAGGCAATGCATGAAAATGTAATCACAGCTATAGTAATATATAGTGTACAGATAATTCCATGAGATAACAATTTTCAAATCATTCTATGACTCTAAAATTATTAATCGTAATAATTATTTTTTCTTGAGCTCAACCAAACATAAACCAGCTTTCGGGCAGGTTTTTGAGAAGCAGACATGCATTCTGATCAATGCACGACGGTTTCAAGTAGCATTTGAATGTTCAGCTAGTTTTCAGTTACAGTTACTAGGATTACATGTGCTTTCGTGTCAGCTAAACTTGAAATCAACCCATCTTTGCGTTGCCTTCAAAGGAACCGACACCACATATATGGGACTTCTGACACTGAAGTTGGCAGAATTTCAATGAATTTCTTCCAAATTGAATATTAGGAATTAGGTTTTATTGTCACATGTACTGAAGTACAGGGATGCAGGAGAACAGTGAAAAATGTACAAAGTAAATGAATTCAGATTAATGTATTAGTATAAGGCGAATGAAAAAGGTCAATTACCGTGATTTATCAACATAGTTTTCTAAATTTACTTGCTTAATTTTCCAATGATGTGCATCTATATTAAGGTATGCCACTTTTTAAATCTTTACTTAAAGACAATTGCCTAGGCTCATGCAAAACACATCAGATGGATGAAAATCAGAATCAGCAAAACAAATAAAATATACTTAATTTTGAAGTATTTTCTTTTGTGTCTTGACTAAGTTTCAAAGTGGAAAGAGCTCAGAAAATATCAAACAAAATAATTGGCAAGTACAACCAATGCTTGTTCACCCCACATTCCGAAAATCAGTGAAAAGTTTCACGGCTATTTGGTTACAAGCCAGTCTAGGATAGGAGAAGCATTTAATGAAAAATATGTCCTTGTACTTCTAAAAGGTCTGCGATATATAGTGGAACAGAATTTTTACGTACTTTTCTTGTAGTTGTGAGGAAGTTATAAGTTTATTCTATATTTGATACCTAGAAAAGATGTCTTGAGTTTTAATAATCAACATTTGCCAGAAAAAAGTAAAGTCCAAGAAAAATGATGAAAATTAGCAAGCAACACATTTTTTGCAGCTAATGTTGATAGAGACTCTTAAAATTGAGGTTTATAGTAAAAGTGAATTCTATGTAAACTACAATTTGTTCTTTTTGAAATGTAGATCGATCTCAAGTTGGCTGTCGTGAGCTGAGATCAACCAAATACATTTCTGATGGCTTGTGTACAAGCATTAATCCAGTGAAGGAGTTAGTGTGTGCTGGGGGGTGCTTACCTGTGCCTGTACTCCCCAACTGGATTGGAGGTTATGGCCGGAAATACTGGAGCAGAAGGAATGCACAAGAGTGGCGCTGTGTGACAGACAAGACTCGTACTGAGAGGATTCAGCTTCAGTGCCAGAATGGTGGGACACGAACCTACAAAATCACTGTAGTTATTTCATGCAAGTGCAAGAGATACACACGACGGCACAACGAATCAAGCAATACCAACGTTGAGGAGACACTGCCAACAAACAAGAGAAGACTCAGAGGCAAAAAAAGATCCCGTAAGATTCACCAAGAGGAGACCAAGCATAAAGCAAATTGGCATGAATTGGAAGATAAACAGTGATTTTCTTTGTCGCCATGTGAACTGTACTGTGCAAAAGTGGGCTTCCTTTGTTGGTGTTCTCCATTTATTGAAACAAGATTATTCCATGTGTGTTAGGTATCATTAATTAACGAAGGAGTAAAGTTATGGTCCATCAGATCCATATAACCAATCAGAACTCCTGGATTAAAATATATATGCTCAGGACCCTGGCTACATTAATGTTTTCAATAGCATTCCTTACTGTGCACCTTTTGCTTAATAATGGCTTCAAAAAAGACAGTGATACCACTTTTGAATGCGTAATAGAACAAAAGTACAATAAATGGCTGTAGAACAATTAAGTTATTCAACAATGATTAAAATTAATTATGATTACAGTTACCATTGGTTAAATAAATCAAGCTAAGAATTATTTTGTTTCCAATAATTCTGTTGAATTGCAATTTCATCGGATTAATTGGTGACAGTTTATGTATATAGATATTTTTGGAAGAAGATTTAATCTGCATGAGATACCACATAAGAAAATAAATACGTTGGTCTCAAGCATTTTGTGCATTTCTAGATGTACATTACTGCTTTATCTTTAATGTAATACATGAGACAGTGTGAAGCAAATATACCTGATCAATGATAATACTTAAACTTATTCAACCCACACCCTCTTAATAGAAAGTTGTACTCATTTCTGTTCTCCCTGTTGAAATAAAGCTTGTTAGTGTCAAAACTATCAAATCCTCACCTTTTAATGAAACAATGTCCAAATGTTCATTTAATGGATAGGAACTATATAACATGACATTTATTAAATCTGATGACAAGGTCTTTATTTCAGCCTTTGAAAGAACATTTGTTGTCTATTTATTTTTTCAATGTAGATATTTAATAAACAGTTTTGTTTGGCTTTGGAAAATTCCTCAGCATAAGTTTTTTTTGTGGTTTTGTCACAATTCTACAACTATTTTCAGATTTTGCAGAAGGAGACCAGAACAAAAATGCAAATAACATAGTGTACATTAGTGTACACCTAATAGCATTCTGGCTCTTCAAATTTTCCAGCTTTATTTTGTGCTTTTTTCTTGCTGCGGAGTTTGAAGAGTACGAGAAACTCTAAAATTAGCTTTACTTAAATAATAAATGGAATGCAAAAGACTATCTTCTGTAGAAATCCATTAGTCTGGTTTTAACATTTTTTTTTGTCTTCCACCGAGTAATGTACATTTTTGCAAGAGTAAAATTATAGAAAATAAACCAGTGAAGTCACGGCTTCTCTGTCTGTTTCATTTATCCATTAATCTGTTACAGTTATATGTACCAGATGTCATATCAGTTCCATTGGTTTATATGAGCTAATGGCAGTTCAGAACAATGTGAGAGAAATTTTCAGCACTCGGAGCTGAACTTTCAGGTCCTGCTGGAGGTGAGAGTAGAGGCAGAAGAGGAATAAAAATACCAGCTGAGGCTGTCTTGCCAGTATCCCAATACCATTCCCAATGTAGGTGATTTTTATGAGGGCTGGTTGAGGGCAAGCTCAGAACCTGGCCTGACTAAAAAGGCCAATTGTGAGAATTAGCGGTTTCGTCGACAGCTTGCTAAAATGCATGCTATGACTGAGCATGTGCACACATAATGCATTGTCAGAGAAAGACCAGGTGAATTGGAACAGATATGCAGTGTGGAGAAAGTCATGGTTGCCCTAGGAATTAAGCTGGAACCCATGACAAATTAACTAGTGCATTGGGAACTCAGCCTCGTTAGAAACAGATTCCCTCAGTTGCATGCAGGTTGTGATGAAAATAGTCAGCAAGTATTGAGGGTGCCACCCAAGCACAAAGAAGCCTGATTCTCAGATATTAAATCTAGTGGTGATGAGGAGCAACATCTTCACAGGAAGAGCCTGGAGCATCATGAGGGCAGAAGAGAGGGATGAGGTGTAAGACAAATCCAGCATAGGGTGCACTAGTAAAGTGGCAGCTACCTTGAGATGACCAGGAGATGACAAATAAACAGGAAGATGGTCACAGAAATCTGTACCTTTATCGCAATTAACTTAGACATTGTGGTACTTTTCATCATTTCCTGCCAATATCCATCAAAATCACTGCAGCATTGAACGCCTTTGCTTCTGCCCTGTTCCAAAGATCAGTTGTGGACCTTAGTGGCATCTTACAAATGGCTGCATGGCAATGCATCTCACCAAACATTGATAACTTATTTACAAGAGCATTTAATTCCAGGCAAAGACAACTTTACAGACACACAGGGCAGAGGGGTTTGTCTCCAATCTCCTCAGGCTGCAGGGCATTATCAATCACTGTCATGGAGGCATCAAGACCACTGAACGAACAAGTGAGATTCATCAACAGGAAAGGCTTCCACTCTGTCAACATTCAGTTTGATCTGCAACCATAGAAAGAGCTTCCACCATGTGCACATTTACTTTCTTGACTCCTTCATCCTCCACCTGTTCAAGCTGCTGCATCTTTTCACTCTATCCCTCTAAATCTCCTGATGGGTTCCAGGGATATTTTGGAGAGATGGACACCATTCCTCTGTGAAAGCTGAAGACAGAGATACAGAGGTGATACAACCAGCACTCAGCTATTGACAAGGCCAACAAACATCTGAAAATGTGATTCCTGTACCTGCACTAGTCAGATGGTGGCTTGCAATACACTCATGCAAAGGTCTAATTCATTGTATGTCCTGTTGCCCTCTCCATATCATGGATGAATCTTGATGAGAGCGAGGTCCTGGCCTGGAAAAACTCATAGGAGAAAGAGGAGCAATTTGAGGAAAGACAGGACCAAGAGAAGGATGATGCAGAGCACAGGGTTGCCTTGGTACCATAGGGACCCAGGCTAAGTACTGAGATCAAGCAACAGTGTTGACATTTGAAGGCAATGGTGACCTTCCATCAGTTTGTAAGATGAGACAGTGCTTCTTCTGACGTCACCATGCTTGCACCAATGATGTTGAGGGAACGTGTCAATATTGCCTTGACATCTGCACATTTCAGAGCCACAGAGGAAATCAGGAGAACCAGCAGAAAGAAAAAGAGTCATATGGACTTGAAACATTAACAGTTTTTCTCCCTCCACAGATATTGCAGGAACTGTTGAGTTTACCCAGTACTTTTTGATTCTATGTCAGGTCTCCAGCATCTGCAGTACTTTTCTCTAACATCTAATATGAGAGCAGAAACCTCATTATAAGGCTTCATAAGGTATTGACCCTTTAACAGATGCAATATGTGGTGTAATCACCACCTCCAATGTGGGTGACCACTTCACTTTGCCCAACCTCCTGAAGTTCAGTGACCCCAGTGAGGTCCATGTCATCCTCCTCCATGGTGATGATAATAGAAAAATTGGGAACCCCTTCTCTTGTATGAGACTTCTTACAGGCAGCATTAGTTTCTTTCTCCTGCAAGTAAAAAATGTGAGAATATTCAGGTATTTTTGTCATTGGTGAACAATCCCAGCTTCTCCTATTCAAGAGAAACTGTATGCTTCAGTTCTGGCAGGTCTTCAGCAGAGCTTTGGCTCTGAGCCAATCTAAAAGGCCCTAACTACACACTCCTCCCAAGCTCAGGAACAGTGTGTAACCAGAAGTGCCTGAGCTAGTGTGTCTGCTGAGGGGGCTGAATATGTAGAGGCTTGTCCTTAGAGCTACAGCTTGCACTCAAGTAGCCAGAGTGAATGAAGTCATTAAACCTAATAAAAATCAAAACACTGGATCCAGTTTGTGTGCAGCACACATCTATTACCTGTGTTAGTTGTGCAGGCCTGTTTATTTCCTCTCCAGGAAAAGGATTTCTCGCCTCTCCTTTCACAGCCTCAAGGAGGACCTCCCAGTGTATCTGTGAATACAGGGACTGCCTTACCCAGGTTTCAGATTTCTGGCTCTCCTGAATCATAGTCATAGAGTTTTTACAGGGAAAGAGGCCCTTCAGCCCATCGTGTGCACACCAATTATCAAACATTCATCAATTCTAATTCCATTTTCCAGCCTTGTATGCTTTGGTGTTTCATGTGTTCATCTAAATAGTTCTTAAATGCCTTAGGGTTTCCTGCGTCTACCACCCTATTAGGCAGTGAGATCCAAATGTCTGAAATCCACAGTGAAAAATATATTCCTCTAATCCCCTCTAAACCATTTGCTCCTTACTTTAAAACTGTGCCCTTGGTTATTGACCCTTTTACTAACGTGAAACATTTTTACGTATCTACCCTGACCAACAGAAATTTACGTACACCAACCAGATCCCACCTTGGCCTTCTATGCTCTAAGGGAAACAAACAAAACCTATCTAGTCTCTCTTCATTGCTGAATTACTCCAGCCCAGGCAACATCCTGGTGGATCAGAGATAGTAGGAACTGCAGATGCTGGAGAATCTGAGATAACAAGGTGTAGAGCTGGATGAACACAGCAGGCCAAGCAGCATCAGAGGAGCAGGAAGGCTGACATTTCGCGCCTAGACCCTTCTTCAGAAATGGGGGAGGAGAAGGGGGTTCTGAAATAGATAGGGAAAGAGGGGGAGGCAGATAGAAGATGGATAGAGGAGAAGATAGGTGGAGAAGAGACAGACAGGTCAAAGAGGCGGGGATGGAGCCAGTAAAGGTGAGTGTAGGTGGGGAGGTAGCGAGGAAATAGGTCAGTCCAGGGAGGACGGACAGGTCAAGGGGCGGGATGAGGTTAGTAGGTTGGAGATGGGGGTGGGGCTTGAGGTGGGAGGAGGGGATAGGTGGGAGGAAGGACAGGTTAGGGAGGTGGGGACGAGCTGGGCTGGTTTTGGGATGCGGTAGGGGGAGGGGAGATTTTGAAGCTTGTGAAATCCACATTGATACCATTGTGGATCACTTTTGCAACCTCTCTAATACAATCACATCTTTTCTATAGTGTGGCAACTAGAACTGCACACAGTACTCCAGCTGTGGTCTAACTAATGTTGTATGTAGCTCCATTATAACCTCCCTACACTTGTATTCAAAGCCTTAACTAATAAAGGCAAGTATGTCTTCTCAGGCAAGTATGTCCCATATGTCTTCTTAACCACATGTCTACCTATCCTGCTGCTTTCGAGGATCTATAGACATGCAGACAGAAGTCATTCTGATTCTATGTATTTTCTAGGTAATGTTCAACATTACTCCCTTGTCTTACTAATCCTCTCAAAATGCATGGCTCACACTTTTTAGGGTTAAATTCTTTTTAGCACTGTTCAGCACATCTGATCAACCTGTCTATATTGTCCTGTAGTTTAAGACTTTCCTCTTGCAATAGGGTAACTCTATTGACTACAAAGTTGAAGGTAAAACAGTGACGGTAATGTGCTGCCATGTCTGTTTACATCATGTTATGTCTTCACTCAGTGAGTCCCAGATGTGCTCCTGCTCCCAAAATACCAAATGTCCAGTAAATCTATATGCGGGTCAATTGAAGGATGTCCCATGAAAATTAGGGTTGGTATTTGTTTCCACCAAGATTTTCATCATGATTTTGAAATAGTCCTGACTTCTTTTTCCTGGCCCTGGAAGGACCATTCAACCATACCTCCTGAGGAATTTAGGAATGTGATTGATGCTGGAGTGGATATTGCCAAACCTCTTTAACTGTGCTACTATATTAGCATCCTGCTTCCATATTCCCTGTCCAAACAGCAGGCCAGGTGATACATCGATCTTTTTGAAGGAACATTTTCTAATTAAGTGACCCTGAGAAGGGTTCAAAAGGCTCAAATGGTTATGGAATCATTAGGCTCAGGACAACCTCAGGAATGGGGAGGTGTGCTGAGATGGCTGATCCCTGGCTGTCTCAATCTTACCTGGGGATTCTGTTGGGGTTCTATTGGGCTGCAGTGAGGTGCATTTTCCTAAGAATGGGTAGATGCAGCCTCTGAGACCAAACATGCATGCATGGGAGAGGCCAAAGTAGTCTGCAGCAGCAGGTGCATGGTCTCTTCCACCTGGAGACAGTACAAGGAAATCAAAGACTTCTACAGACAAGAGTGACATAACAAATCCAGTTGCAGGTGAGTGACATAGCTCAGTGACTTGCCCAGAATACTCCTGCAAAGCAGTCTTTAGATCAATATACCTTACAATTCCACTCTCATTGCTCTCTTCACAGGAACCTCCACATCTTCCCATCCAGACAGACAACACTCATCCTCATCCTAATGTCCTTCCAAACTCATGCATCATAACTGCCATTCACAGATTGTGTCCTTCCCTCCTCATCATACAATCCACTATTAATTATTCATAATTCTTTACTTTCTTCTATTGCAGAGGAAGAGAGCACATAATCTTGATAAGAGGCAGACACACAGGAAACAGCACAGTAGCGGAGTGGAGGAAATGAGAAGGGGTTGGGGGGGAGGGATGACCCTCCACTGACAGGCACCTTGATGGCCACCAAAGGAACCGGGAAGAAGGTCTCATTAAAGAAGACAGTAGATATCAGCAATGTCCTATGACAACAACCTGAGAGGCTTGTGGCTCTCCTCTTGATCTTGATTTTATTGTCATGTGTACTCAAGTTCAAAAGTACAGAAGTACAGTGAAAAGTATACAATTTTGTCACAAAAGATGGCATCTTAGGTACAAGTACTTACAAACAGAATCTTGAGGACAAGGTCGAAAAAAAAGTTAAAAATTAAACATTGCATTGATTATAGTACAGTGACACTGCCTTAGTTTGAAATAGAAAACAAAGAAATAAAGCTGAAAGTTCAAACATTTCAGTCTTTCTTAGGTGCTAAGCCACAGAGGGATTACACTTTGAGGAGACCACCATGTACCGCCAAATGACCACCATGCTGAGCCGAGAGACCGCCATGTACCACTGAATGACCACCATGCTGGGTCGAGAGACTGCCAATGTGCCACCAAATGACCACCATGCTGAACTGAGAAACTGCCATGTACCACGAATGACCACCATGCTGAGCCAAGAGACTGCCATATACCACCGAATGACCACCATACTGAGCCGAGAGACTGCCATGTGCCACCAAATGACCACCATGCTGAGCAGAGAGACCACCTCACCAGGCTACTGAGCTCTGATGTCACACATTTTGAGAGGCTGATTCTGCACCATGTGTTGGGGGTTTCCATCAAGATGGACCTTTTTATCTACCCTTTCTGGCCGGAAAGCAGCATGTGGCTGATGGGAAGGCTGTTAGCACAGCTATTGGAGTTGCTCCTGCTATTGCTGTGGAGTTTGTGATTGGCTTTACATCATGCTCGGTGAAAGCAAAAGTTAATAATCTACATCATAATGAATATTACTTACTCATTAGCTCCAATTGGCTTCCCATTTGTTTTTCAAGCACATTCAGTTGAAATTCAGAAGTTGACAGGATATTTTCAAGATCCTTGCCCAGTCACTTCATATAGACTTAACATCCTCACTCTCATGCAAGCCTACCTCCATTTGCCTACAATAATTCCCCTTACATAACACAAGTGTAAAACACCACATTCTAAAATAGTTGTTTTGATCTGAGTTAGTTTGAGAAAATTATACTTGATTTAAGTCTTCATAAACACAAAACTCATATATTATCTCTGTAGATGCTATAAAAAATTGTGCCAGTTTCACAATCAGAATTGGCTTGAATATAAAAAAACAACAATGTTTTACTAGATAATACCTTCAAATCATATTGCATAGCACCTGAAAAAGGAAGAGAAAGATTTTCTTCTAATTGTTTAAACAACAGCATGACTCAGCATGAAATTGGCTGTATCAATCTATTTGAACACAAAAGAACAATGAAAGTTGAATTATGGTATCTTTGTTGCACAGTGCATTCTTTTCAAATCCTCATTCCCTTCTTTTATTCAATTATCATTCTTACTTCAATTCAATCTCTTGCTGCTAATGTCTGAAGAACAATGCGAATGAATGAAGAATGATTTGTAATTATGCATCAAAATGATGTAATTATTCACATATTGGATAAAATTGTAAAAATCAGTTTGTAACTGGTGTGCATGGATAGGAAGTATTAATACAATTTATACATAGGACATTAGGAAGAAAAAATTCTCTTCAGTTCATGCCCTAAATGAGCTTTTTTTAAAACACAAAAGGCATTTTCTTTCTCTGTTCATATTATCATAAAGTGTGTTAGGTGCCAAAAGGAAGCAAAATGAACTGTTAAGTTGATGTGTATTGATGTGTTTAATTAAAATTGAATCTGTCTGTGGATTCTGGTTACAATTGTTATAATGATAAAAAGGGAGGTAAAAAGACGTGACCTTTTCCAGATTCTTTTCTGTGCTTTTACATATGATAGGATGTTGTGCAAATAGAAAAACCATTTAAGAGGCCATTCCAGCCATGATCCTACCATCTTGCATAAGTGAATCTACAAGAAACAAAATTGTCCACGAATGCCTAATGTTAAAGCCATATTAAACAACAGGTTTTATGGACGATAACTACAAGATGCATCTCAATTGAACTTTTATGTAAAACAAATCCAGGAGAGGAAAACAATATGTACTGTGTATTGTAAAGTGTAGTGGGAAAGTTGAGCTCAAATAATTCACATCACTCCAAATTAGACAACGTAGTTGGATGCTGATGATTGAACGTTGAAAAGATATTAAGACAGCACTTTCCAAACCCTCGACCACATCCATCTAGCAGGACAAGGGCAACAGATACATGGGGACACCAGCATCTGCAAGATCTCCACCAAGCCAGTCACCATTCTGACTTGGAAATATATTGCCATTTCTTCACTGTCATTGGGTCAAAACTCTGGAATTCCCTTCCTACGGGCATTTTGGCCAACCTACAACACATGGACTGCAGCAGTTCAAGAAGGCAGCTCATCACAGCCTACTCAAGGGCCGCTAAGGACGGGCAATAAAAATTGGCTGAGTCAGTGACATCCATGTCCCAGAAGTGAAATAAAAATGCTTCCTTCTACCTCCATGTTCTAACATCAATTTTCCAGCTCTGCCCCAGCAGGGAAGGTCACTGGCCATTCTATCATCATCCTTCATCTATAATGACACAAGTATTATGAGACCCAGCAAACCACCCAACTTGCTTTTCTTTTTCGATATTACCACTGATCATAGAGACAATCAAGACCCGGGTGGCAGTTCTGTCTAGCTAGAGGAAAAAGAGCTTCTAAATTCCTCGTGCAAGGTGAAGGGCAACTAAGAAAGATTTTCCCTCCTTTTTAAAAAGTAGCTTTTTGAGGTCTTTAAAGGCAGTCTTTCCTTTTTCTGGTGTGAAGCCGACAGGGTATTTGTACTTGCAGATCTTATCTCCTTAAACCTAGAAAACAGGGGCATAATAATGGTGTGTCACTGAGATGGGTAGTAATCTCACCCTGACATTTCTGAGGCAGGATGAAATAAATCCAGGCTCTGGTTTAAATTACAGCTGTGGTGTTATTGTTGAACCTTCTTTCTCACCAATTAAAAGTTAATTTTCTTGTGTAACGTTTTAATAAATGTTCTGATTCTGTAATATCTATTTACTTTTTTCTCGTTTTCTATGGAACACAATGTTCAAAGTTGGGAAAAAGAAAGTTAACCTATTCTGAGGTAAATTCAACTTCACGATATCATAGAACAGAACACTTGCCCTTGATCAGAATATAGCATCGTGTTTACAGACAGACAAATAAACACATTTTAAAAATCTTCTAATATATCTATGGCATTTTCAGGAAGGAAAAGTTCGAAAAGGGATAAAAGCTTGCACAAATTAAGAATAGGTTAGTGCCAGTGTTAATGGGGCAGCACTGAGCAAAGCACATTGGAGCTGACTTGGTTGGTTGCAATTGATGTTTCCCCAGTCCCAGATAAGTGGTCTTGTTCTTCTCCTGTCATCTTGCGAATTTTCTTCTCATATAACATGAAGATTCTGATGTTCTCCACCACTCCCTTGTCTTGGAACTCTCAGCTCAGTTGTGGACGAATTCATCCTTTGGTCAGACAGTAGGAGGGATTGAGTATGATGGAAGTGGACAGAAGAGCATTTCGTGGTGAAGTATGAGTAGGAGAGGTGGTGAGGTATCCCCAGTGAGTGAGTAAGTAGTATGCACGCAGGGCAGAATGAGTTTAGTAGTTTGGGACGATAAGGAGAGTGGACTTGACGTATGCAATAGTGACTGTTGTGGTCCATGAGCTTTGATGACCGGTGTCTGCAGTGGCAGAGTTAGACTAAGTGGTAGCTCTTTAAATGCAAAGAAGCAAAGACAAAATGAGAGCAATTTACCCTTGCAGACTGCAGATGATCTTTGATTTTCTTCATACATTGCTGGGTGTATTGGTTCAGTGCAATGTTTGTCCAGGTGAGCTGTGCTATATCTGCGGCAAGTCTTCACAGACAGGAATGGTGCAAGGTAGTTCCAAACTGACAGCACTTGACTTTTTAAAGATGGCGCCAATGCCGGCAATCTCACGAGCTCCTGGTAAGAGGCAAAATAGAATGATGAACAGAGCATCATACAGGTATGGTACATAGCTGATGAAGTGAGTTTCAGTAAATAGCATTAGCAATCTTGCTAGGCCCAGAGAGAAACCCTCCATGAAACTTACCAAAATTGACATCTTGCCAATTTCTGGCAAAATACAGCCCAGAATTTGTGTTTAATTTTTGAATTTGTGTGTTTTGCTTCAGGGAAGAATATAAGAATTAGGAGCAGGAATAGGCAGTTCAGCCTTCGAACCTGCTCTGCCATTCAATATGATCATGACTGACCTTCTCTCAGCCTCAACTCCACTTTCCTGCCTGCTCTCCATAACCTTTCAAACTGTTCCTGATTAAAAATCCATCTCTTCCTTAAATTTACCCAATGTCCTGGCATCCACCACACACTGAAATAGTATGTTCTACAGATTCATGATCTTTTGAGAGAAGTAATTTTTCACTTTGGGATCCTGTAAACCTCCAAGTGTTGTGTGGATTCTTCACACTTAACCCAGATATCTGAAGCTACAATGGATTATAAAGGGCTAACTCTCAACTGGAAACACAGATGATTTACTGGCAGTGAATAGATGGAAAAATACACTACAGTTGATTTGGTGATGGGAAATAAAAACATTTAGCTATGTGTAAGAACACTTCTGGATATAAAGTAAAATTAAATAAAGGGCTAACTAGAAATTTTAGCTCCTTAAATTTCGGCAGCATCTGCACTCACCTCTGTGTCTGTAAAGGTTGGCTATCTCAAACTACATGTAAAATCTTTGGAGTTAGCTAAGGGAGAATGTTCCCTTCGGGTAATTACATATTCCATGCAAGGTAAATCCTAACTCTACCTATGTCGTAGCTTGGTTTAACCATAGTGATAGGATTTTTTACATCTTTGATATCCAGTGATGAAAAAACAGCAACCAGTTCTTTTGTCATGACCAAAAAGATACATTGTCTGTGATGCACTCAAATTGCTTTCAAAATGAGAACAATTCTATTGTTAGACTCTTTTTATAATTTTCAAAAAGGTTTACTATTTCACAGTAGTTTGTACAAAAAAAAAACTAGCCTTGAGCTGTTGTTCTTTGCAGAAAGATGTATAATTTTTTAAAAGATATTTCCGGTACTATTGACGAGTAGTATCAATATCAATTCTGCTTTCAAACTTGTGTTAGAATTTGTACATACATCTCTCAAAGTGACATCCACAAAATAAAAAGGTTTTGTTCGACTGTCAAGTAGAAGAGACAGAGATTTTGGTCCTGGCAAGGGAAGTGGCTGGCGCCATTTTAAACATGTGATGCAACTTGGGGTTTCAAGATAATGTTCTGAGATCAAATTATACTTAGTTGGCTCAATCCACAGTTGCATACCTCATTTTAGTCAGGGTGGATATTTAATCCACTGTAAACTGGATTTAAATATTCTTTTCACCCACTGTTAAAAATACTTGTATTTAATTCAATATATGGAGAACATTTTATTGATTATTTTAACTGCGAAGTAGGGATTAATTTTATTTAAGCGACACTTTAAAAGAAACATGTTAAGTATAGTTCATAGCCTTCCTTTTGTCAGTTGAAATCACAACCCATAATAGAATTCCTTCTGGGTATATCTGAAAGCATCAGTTAGATTTAGCTAGAGATTTAGGCAAAAGAAATCAAGGCCAGAGTTAATACTCGACTATAGCTCCTATGGTATGTCAGTAATAAGTTTGGGTCATTTTGAGGTCATGAAAGGTATCAAATAAAATGCAGGTGTTTCTTTTTTCCTTCATTAGTATTTTTCACTTTTCTCAATAGATCCTGATAAATTGATGCATTAAATGTGGATGGGTGTCTCTCTCAGCATGTAATCATATCAGTCTGTTAAAATATTATTGTACCAACTCTAATCATTCAATCAATTACAATAAAATTAAAGTGTTTCTGGTCACAAAAGCAAAACAAACTAAACGTATCACCCAGACAGCATTGATTAAAGTGAGGTTTTAGAACACAAAAAAGGTTGGGAAAGCATAATTTTACTTGAATCTTCTGACCCACAAATTTTATTAACTAGCTGGTGGTATTCCATGTCTGCCCAAATTAACGCTTGTGTCTGATTATTATTTGGTTTCAGACCTTGAAACCGAAAGGAACACCTGACCTTGACCAAGGCATTGGAAACGACTAGCAAAAACAGCTCTGGTGACCCTGCAAAGTCCTCCTTACTAACATCTGGGGGCTAGTGCCAAAATTGGGAGAGCTGTCTCACAGACTAGTTAAGCAACAACCTGACATAGTCATACTCACAGAATCATACCTTACAGACAATGTCCCAGACACCACCATCACCGTCCCTGGATATGTCCTGTCCCACCAGCAGGACAGATCCAGTAGAAGTGGTGGCACAGTGGTATACAGTTGGGAGGGAGTTGCCTTAGGAGTCCTCAACATTGACTCTAGACCACATGAGTGTCGTGGCTTTAGGTTAAACATGGACAAGGAAACCACCTGTTGAAGACCATGTACTGTTCTCCTGATGAATCAGTTCTCCTCCATGTTGAGCAACACTTGGAGGGAGCACTGAGGGAGGCAAGGACACTAAATATACTCTGGGTCAGGACTTCAATGTGGCTCAGCAGCAGCACTACTGTTCAATTTGGGTCCAAAGGGACATAGCTGCTAGACTAGGTCTTGAGCAGGTGGTGAGGGAAACAACAAGAAGGAAAAACATACTTGACCTCATCCTTACCAGTCTGTCAGGTGCAGATACACCTGTCCATGACAGCATCGGTAAGAGTGACCACCACACAGTACTTGTGGAGATGAAGTCCCACCTCCACATTGAGAATTGTTTCCATTGTGTTGTGTGGCACTATCATCGTACTAAATGGGACAGATTTTGAACAGATCTAGCAACTCAAGACTGAGCATCCATGAGGTGCAGTTGGTCATCAACAGCAGCAAAATCATACTACATCATAATCCGTAACCTCATGGGCTGGCATATTCTCCACTGAACCATTACCCTCAAGCAATGGGTTCAACTCTGGTTCAATGGAGAGTTCAGGAGGACATTCCAGGAGCAGCACCAGGCATACCTAAAAATGAGGTGTCAACCCAGTGAAACCACCAAACAGGACTACTTACGTGCCAAAAAGCATAAGCAGCAAGTGATAGAAATAACTAAGCAATCCCACAACCAATGGATCCAAGTTCTGCAGCCCCTCCACGATCAATCGTGAATGGAATTGGACAATGAACCAACTCACTTAAAGAACAGGCTCCACAAATATCCCCATCCTCAATGATGGAAGAGCCCAGCAAATCAGTGTAAAAGGTAAGACTAAATCTTCAGTCAGAGTGTTGTATCGATGATCCATCTCAGCCACTTCTAATGGCTTTCAACATTACAGATGCCTATCTTCAGTCAATTCAATTCACTCCAAGTGATATCAAGAAATGGTTGGGAGCACTGGAGACTGCAAAGGCTAAGGGCCCTGACAATATTCTGGCAACTGCACGGAAGACTTGTGCTCCTGAACTTGGTGCAACCCGAGCTAAGCTGTCCCAGTACAGTTACCACACTGGCATCTACCTGACAATGTGGAAAATTGCCCAGGGTATGTTCTTTACACAAGAAGCAGGACAAATCCAACCCAGCCAATTACTGCCCCATCAGTCTACTTTCAATCATCAGTAAAGCGAAAGAAGGTATTATCAGCAATGCTCACCTTATAAATGCAGTGGCTATAACAGTAGGTAGGAAATGAGCAATTCTGCAGCAGGTAACTCACTTTCTATCTCTGAAAGCTTGTCCACCATCTAGAAGAAACAAGTCAAGAATGCGATGGAATACACCCCACTTGCCTGGATGGGTCCAGCTCCAACAACATTCAAGAAACTTGACACCATCCAGGACAATGCAGCCCACTTCCACAACATCCACAAACATGAACTCCCTCCACCACCAATGCTCTGTAGCAGCAGTCTGCGCTATCTACAACATGCACTTCAGAAATTTGCTAACAATGCTTAGACAGGACCTTCCAAACTTATAACTACTTCCTTCTCGAAGCATGAGGGCAGCAGATACATAGGAACACCATCTGCAAGTTTCCCTCCAGCTAGTCGCCATCCTGACTTGGAAATATATTGCCATTCCTTCACTGTCACTGGGTCAAAATCCTGGAATTCCCACTCTAAGGCATTGTAGGTCTACCTACAGCACATGGACCGCAGTGGTTCAAGAAGGCAGCTCACCATCACCTTCTCAAGGGTAACTAAGGTTGGGCAATAAATGATGGCAACGCCCACATCCTATAAGACAAAACTTTGGCCAGTAAGTCACAAGCACTTCTCCTGTAACACATTTGTAGAGTACTAAACTTCATTTGAGATTTGTGTTTGCTCTCTTGTTTCCTTTTCTCTTGCTTCTGCAATCTTTCACTTATCAACCTGATATATGTCATTCTCTGCTTCATCTTATTCTCTATCGTCCTCTGGCTTTGGGTGTCTACTTTTTCACTTCTGTGAATGTACTTCAACAACAACTGAACCATTTATTTTCAAGGAGACCTCACTGTCCCTTGACAATTTAATCTGTCAATCATTCATTCCATTTTATCTTACACAAGTCCATTCTTAACCAGGTGAAATTATCTCTCTGTTTTACTCTATATTGCTCCTTGTCTCTCTCCATGGTGAGTGTAAATCTTATGGTATTGCGGCCACTTTTCACTAAATGATCTCCCATTAACACTTGATCCACCTCGTTTCCCAAAAACATGTTGTCCAAAGCTTCCTTTCTGGTAGGTCAGAAATGTACTGATCAAGAAAAATCTCAGGAGCATATTGCAGGAACTCTTCTTTCTCTCAACTCTTTAATCTACCACTATCTTAGTTTATAATGGATCATTAAAGTCCATTCTATAGTTTTTGTACCTCTTTGTAATTTCCTCCAAATTTTTATCCACTATACTTTTCTTTTTAGTTAGCTGCCGACGGAATAAACCAAGTAATGCAATGGCACCTCTATCATTTTCAAGCTCTAACCGAGTAAATTTTACCCTTGACTGCTCCACGGTATCCTCTCTCTCTAATACTCTGCAGATCTCTTGTGGTGCTGTCTGAACCACAAGGCTTAGGCTCAAATCCCACCTACTCCAGATGTGTGTCATTATACTATTGAAACAGGTTAATTAAAAATATGTGGAAAGGAAGATTGTTGGAGAATCAGAACACAATACAACAGCACGCCTGACATTTGTGTTACAAAATATCTGTAACACTGTCTATAATCAATATTTCCATCTGTCTTTCCTGAACATCTTACATTTTTGATGGATGCAAGAGTGAAAATTATGGAGGAACTTGCAATCATCATTTAATTGCTCTTTGATTATGGAGTTGTGGAATTGTTACACCCTTGTTCAAGTAAGGTTACTAGATATAAACTAATTACCTGATAGAAAGCTAAGGCTTGTTCATTCAAACCCAAGCACTCATTTAACAATGTGGTGTTAATTAGTGCCAATCAACCTCCTGGCATTGAAAATGAAACATTATGAATTTGCAGTCTCATTCAGATACTATTACTGGGGATTTTGTTTTACTTGGTCTTCATTCCCCACCCTCATAATCCAATCTTCCTTTCCTTCTCTATTCTCTGACATTGTGTTCAGTCAATCTAACTTCCTTCTCAGTTCTTCCCAGTCTTTTTAATCTGATTAGTTAAAGAGGTATATGGTTTCTTGCGCTGTTTACTCGGGTCTCAGCTATGCCTGGTTTCCCTCACTGCAACATGATAAGTTTGCACCTTTAGCAACTTGCCAATCGAGAATTTATAAAGCCTCTATTTGCAAGTGCAAGTCTAGCTAACAGAAGATGATTTTAAATGCCCTGCTAGCAAATTATAGCCTTATCCCCGAAGTGACCTGCCAGCACCCCTCCCGCTGGGACCTTGCTAATTCTGAAGTAGTATTGTTACAGGGTAGCCTTGAAATAGTACCTTGAAATTAGCTGCCTTGCATGTAGTACAATTTGTATAAATCAAAGATTGTTTTTCTTCAATGGGAGGCGCAAAATGGTACACTGTTACTTTTGGAAAAGATGACATTTCTGTGGAAGTGTTTTTGTGGCAGGTGATAATGGTCTTCTTCGGCCACTAACCACAAAACAGCACCGTGGAGTATTAATCATTGGATGTCAATACAGAGAACACAGACAGTAATACCCAGCCAAGTTGCTGCGAGCAAATAATAGGTTAGTTAAGCTAGAATTACCCATTATTCTTGAGGCGCAATTTATTTCCTTCCATAATGGTATTTTAAATTTAAAAACGTACAATGCACATCCTACATTCAGGTGCCAACAATCTGGACAGCATCATAGAATTCAGCTCCTTCTCCACTCCACACCCCACTGAGACTAACCTTATACTATTTGTATGGTCTTTTGTGAGGATCGTACTTGTCTGTCTTTTCTCCTGTCCTCAGTACTGCAGTTTGGACCATGGACTTCCATTAGATTGGTCCATGCTTATAGGCAAAGCGCTACTGAGTTTTGCCATTGCCTTTGCAAGATGGCTGACTAGGAAACTTTCCCATCTTCACTGCCTGCCATCAGGATTTACAAGCTGTCAGTCTGCCTCTCTGGCCATGGTACAAATGCACCTTGTTGGGATGCTTCACTGCACCACACAACCTCACAGTGAATACGCTTTCGGTCATAATTATCATCGTTCGCGCAGTGACACGTGAACAGAGCGGTATTTACTTCTTTTAATTTCAAATTGTTAGTTTGTCTTCCCTGTGGGAATATGTAGTCCGCAGAGGTATAGGCATAGCCCAGCCACCTGACTTTAGTCATATCATTATCCAGTAGCATCATTCTCAAATAGTTCTCACAGAGACAAAATAGCTTTTTGTCAATCAGCTCATTTATCCCTCACCCTCGGGATGAAAATACAGGGATACAACAGATTAAGGGTATAGAGTATAGAAGTTAAGCCAAACACCAGCATTTGGGTTGGCGGGGGGAGGGGCAGGGTGATGATGGTAGTGCAGTGGCATGGCAATGTCACTGAACCAGTAATCCCGAGTCCCAGCCTAATGATCTAGCGAAATGGGTTTGAATCCCACCAAGGCAGATGGTGAAATTTGAATTAAATAAAAGTCTGGAAATAAAAACAAGTCTTGGGCAACCATTTAACTGTTCTTGATTATCATAGAGGCCTATCTGAATCGTTAATGTTCTTCATGAAAGGAATTCTGTTGTCCTCAGCAGGTCTGACCTACACGTGACTCTCAACTTTGCTCTGAAAACGTTGAGAAAGGCACTTAGTTGCATCAAAATTGCTACAAAACCTAAAGAAAGGAATTAAACTGGATGATCCACGTGGCAATGATTAAGGGGCCAGAAACTATAATGGTAAATCCAGGGTTTTATATACATAAATATGGAATCATATCTTACAGACATGTACCAAACCCCACTATCACCAATCCTGGGTATGTCCTGTCCCCTTAGCATGAAAGACCATTCAGAGGTGGTATGGCACATCCATGAGGTGCACAATTGTATTCAATCATCTTCTGTAACCTCATTGTGGGGGGGGCGGCGGTGGCTCAGTGGTTAGTACTGCAGCCTCACAGCACCAGGGACCCAGGTTCGATTTCACCTTTGGGTGACTGTCTGTGTGGAGTTTGCACATTCTCCCCGTGTCTGCGTGGGTTTTCTCCGGGTGCTCTGGTCTCCTCCCACAGTCCAAAGATGTGCAGGTTAGGTGGATTGGCAATGCTAAATTTCCCATAGTGTTTAGGGATGTGTAGATTAGGTGTGTTATAGGTGGATGGGTCTGGGTGGGATGCTCTGAGGGTCAGTGTTGACTTGTTGGGCTGAAGAGCCTGTTTCCACACTGTAGGGATTCTGCGATTCTTTGATTCATGGCCTGGCAAATCCTCATTCTACCATTGCTGTCAATCCTGGAGAGCAACCCTGGTTCAATGAAGAGTGCAGCAGGGCATGCCAGTAGCAGCACCAGGCAAATCTAAAAAAAACTAGGAGTCAACCTGGTGAGGCTACAACACTTGCACGCTCCTACTTGCATGCCAAACAGTGGAAGCAACATGGAAGCCACAGGGCTAAGTCATCCCACAAAAAAGAAACGAGATCTTAGCTCTGCTGTCCTTGTATATCCTGTCATGAATGGCAGTGGACAATTGAACAACTAACAGGAGGAAGAGACTCCACAAATAGCCAACTTGTAACGATGGGATAGCCCGTACTGAAGGCAATAGAAACTTCTGGAGGGATACAAGAAGCTTGGTAGCACCTGTGGCGTGAGAAACAGAGTTAACATTTTACAACTATTATTCGGAAATGCTTGTGTAGGGATAATAATTCAGGAGAGAGAGAAATAATGCGATTTAAAGTATGCTTCATACAACTATTTGGGAACTAGGTTGGGATTAAGATGTTGAGGTGATTCCTGATGCTTTGAATGGAGGGAGTATTTTGAAGAGATTTCATGGACAAGAACCAAGTAGAGGCTCCCAGCCAACTGTATAAATGTTTCTACACAGAATTTTTGAGTTGCTGTCCATGTTGCTTATTTCCCATTGCAGCTGCTTGTTTTCCACCTTCATCTGCTTCGTGATTATGGCAAAGTTATACAAAGTAAGTAGACAACAATAATCTGGGAAACTTTTGTACAACTGTATCGGGGTATGGTCATAAATAGTCAAGGTGCTAGATTTGCTGAGTATATCTGTGATGTATTCTAGATATTTCCAAAGGAATCTTTTCAGGGAGTTGCTATGACACACCTCTGGAGCAGGTGGGTCTTAAACCCAGGATATTGGGCTCTGGGGTGGGGATAAATACCACTGCACCATGAGAACCCTTTTGTAATATATTCCACTGCACTTAATTTTATTGGCAGATGTTTCCAATCAGTTAGGCCTGATAATCTAATGGTTAACCTTGCACTTCCTTTTGTGTGAATAAAATTAATTTCATAAAAATACATTCAGCACAAGAACAAAATTTGTACCAAGAGCTTAGACTTCTGTCATTTTTTTCTTTTAGTCACATCCATAAAGTCTTCATCCCAAAACATTCCTCAATCTGAATGCAACTAGGTGGCAGAGGTGCATGAGATCGTCTTCACAAGGGTAGCAATGACCTGCACTAATGTATGCTAAAGATAAGATGCACAACTGGGGAGTTGTAGCCACTCCATTTCATTCATTCAGGGAAATCTGCACTACAGGTACCATGATGCCCTGTACTGAAACAAATCTTGCCACCCGGAAAAGGTTTACAGTCCCTATTAGTCACACACAGGAATTTGAATGAATGGCTTGCTCCTGCAAACAATGCATTAGTCATTTTCTTTTAATACACGTACACTGTGAAATGCATATTCATCAGGCAAGGACATACAAACGCATGAACAAATATTAGCAACAGGCGTCGGCCACTTTACCCCTCAAGCCTCTTCTGCCATTCAATAAGATCATGTGTCATCTGATTGTAACCTCATCTCCATGTGCCTGCCTACTCTGGGTTACCTGTCACTAGTGTTCCCTTCATGCTGTGCAGCCTTGCACAGAGGATCCACACACACTAACTGGTGTACAAAACATCAACTTCAGGCTTTGGAAGCCACTGGTTTGTACAGACCTTGGAGGTCTGCATAGTGACAGGAAACATTAGAGGGACCGTAGCCTGTCACCTGCATATAGCCCTGCTGGCTTATCAAGAATCGATCTATCTCTGTCTTAAAGATATTCTTTAAAACATTAGTAATTAAAATCCAGGTAAACCTTTGTCCTGTGATGAAAGTCTGTACTAACTATGGTTCTGATTCAACACTATCTGTCCAGCATGTCTTCATAGCAGCTCCGCTCGTATGTCCAACCAAAACGAAACAGAGGGAATCCTTTGAGATCCTGTGATGTGAACTTAATTGATAACTGCTACAACGTTAATCCAAATCAAGTTCCTAATACGTTACATCAACAGTTACACCACAAGTTCAAAAACTGGGGGAAAAAATGCCTGTTCATCTTCAATTCTTCAGCACTACCATGACAAGACTGAGAAACCTCCAACACTTATTGGTGTGCAAGGCACTGCATAATCCTCATATCAAAGATGTGAATTTGCAAAGTACATTCATTTGAATTCATCTGAGTATCCTTGGGCTTGGGTGGGAAAAACTGCCTCCCACCCCAACACACTCAATACTGCTAACTTCTCACAGCCATATCCATGAGGGATCCTTCATGATCCTGCCTACAATCCTGGCAATGCCCAATAATTAGCTCTGGTGCTGCCAGGCTGTAGGAGCTGCTGGCCAATCAGATTGACAGCAGCTGCAGGGGTGGGACTTTGTCCCCCAGTAAAGGGTGAAAATCTGACTATCTAGTCCTTCAGCACAATAAGAGGGGTCTAGGCCCAAAACATCAGCCTTCCTGCTCCTATGATGCTGCTTGGCCTGCTGTGTTCATCCAGCTCTACACCTTGTTATCTCAGACTGCAGCTTGGGATTCTTTCTGATATGCTGGCTCATCTCATCGCTGATTTTCCTTCTGGGAGTTGAGGGTGTTGAACAGTCAAAGCTATCCACAAACACATAACTTTCTGCCATTTGTGTCCCCTTGACAGCTTACTCTTCTTCCCATCTTTTGGCGTCAGCAAATTTAGCTATTATTCAGTTCCTTCATCCAACTCACTTAGATAGGTTGTAAATAGTTGAGACACCAGTGTTGATCCTTGTGCAACTCCACGAGTCACAGGTTACCAACTTGAAAGTGACTCATTTATCACTAATATCTACTTTCTGTGAAATAAGCAAGCCTCTATCTATGCTAATAAATTAGTCCCTCCTACATGAGTTTTTACTTTATGGTTGATGCTTGTTGCACCCGATCAAATGCTATTTGGAAATCCAAGTACACATCACCTATTTTATTTTATTTTTATTCACTTTGTTTAGTACTCCCTCAAAGAACTCTGATAGTCAAACATCATTTTCCTTTCTCAACACCATGCTGATTTTCTCTGATTGTATTATGACTTTCTAAATGCCCCCAGCTGTTATCTCCTTAAGAACAGATTCTAGCGCTTTCCAAACTTCTGACCTACAACTAATCTTCACTGCGTGGTATGCCTTTATTTTCAATTGACTCTATCCTAGTTACTTAGTTACTGCGCCTTTCAGTCTTTCTTCCTTAATGGATATTGTCTTTATTAGAAGTTCTGAAATACTCCTTGTTAAAAAAAATCTCCCACTCCTCCTCTACTGACCAACCTTTTAACCTAATTCCCAATTCAGTTTATCTATCTTCATATCCTTTGAATTATCTTTATTTAAACTAATCTTAAACTCAAATGTCTTGCCCTCAAAGTGAATGTGAAATTCTACCTTTGATCCCTGTTGCTGACAGGCTCCTTTACAATGATGTAATTAACTAGTGCTGTTTCAATTCTCATTTCTAGGTCTAAAACAGCCTGTACCTTGGTTGGCACTACAACATACTACTTTAAGCCATTGTCCTAAACACACTGTTCCTATTCTAGACTACTGTTGCTAATCCTTTTTGTCTAATCTAAGTGAAGATTGAAATCACTTATGATTATTGCACAATCTTTCTTATAAATCTTATTTATTTCATCCTGTATACTCTTTTCCGTACAATTTGTTTATAATTTTGTTACTGCTTCCACAATGTCATCAGCAGTATCAAAGAAGCATCGAATTCCTACAGTGTGGAAACAGGCCATTCGGCCCAACAAGTCCACACCGACCCTCTGAACAGCATCCCACCCAGACCCATTCCCCTACCCTTTCCCTGTAACTCTACATTTCCCTTGGCTAACACACATAACTTACACATCCCTGAATTCTATGGGCAATTTAGCATGGCCAATCCACCTAAATTACACATCTCTGCCATTGTGGGAGGAAACCAGAGCCCAGCAGAAACCCACGCAGACACAGGCAGAACATGTGAACCTCACACAGACAGAGATAGTAAGTACTGCCAATGCTGGAATCAGAGAATAACACAATGTGGAGCTGGAGGAACACAGCAGGCCAGGCAGCATCAGAGGAGCAGGAAAGTTGACCTTTCGGGTTGGGACCCTTCTTCAGGGATGCGGCATCAGTAGTATTTCTGGGGCATTTCTGAGAAGAGTCCTGACCCAAAAGATCAACTTTCCTGCTCCTCATGCTGCCTGGCCTGCTGTGTTCCTCCAGCTCCACACCGTGTTAACTCCAGCTCCACACCGTGTTAACTCCACACAGACAGTTGCCTGAGGGTGGAATTGAACCCAGGTCCCTAGTGCTGTGAGGCAACAGTGCTATCCACTGAGCCACTGTGCTGCCTTTCTGCAGTGTACTTCTACACTGTACTTTGTGTTAGAAAGCTTGTAAATTATTCTCCGTAAGTTACTTGTTAACTTTGCTATTTCTTACTTCCAGCTAAACTGATTCTTCATCTTGATTTTGTGAACTAAGTTAACTAGGTATCATCCTTAATTAACATAACTTCCCAACCAAATTTTCCAAGCTTCTTGTCCTTCTAAAATATCATCAAGTACCCTTTAATATGTCCAGTTGCCTTGCAACTGTCTTTGAAATGGCTGTCAGTTCATAGATATATATTTCTATTTCTCAGTTTTGTAAGGAATGCAACACTCAGATACAGTGCCATCAGTTTTCACAATTCTTGCAAAATCTTCCCTTGTGATGCACACTTAAATTCATACAATTTGTCTGTTCCTTTCACAATCTGGTTTGATTACCCAAAAGGCTAACTTACTTATCGCTTTGTAGTTTTTGACTGATTTATCACATTTCCTCTCCGACAACACTTAAGAAGACTGACGCCATCCAGATCAAAGCAGCTTGTTTGACAGGCAGCCATCTACACCTTCAAGATTCAACACTGATGCACAGTGGTAGTGGTGTGTACTACCAACAAGATGCAATGCAGTAGCTCTGCTTTTTCCTTCAATGGCAACTTCCAAACCTGCAACTCGACCCTTTAGTTCACTATTTATTTTCAATCCATTCTGTAGTTGGTATACAAAGCTCAGTTAGACAAGAGAATTTAACACATCCTTCGGCCTACTGTTATTCTTATACACTATTTATTTGCTACACTTGCTCTACCTTCGTTATTATAGTTACTTCTCCATCTGAAATATCTATGTTACTTTAATATAGCCACTATTGGTATGAACTAACAGGATCTCTGACTTTATCTTTCCTTCTCAGCATTCTGATGTAAGCTACTGTGGTGACTACAAGCATCTGAACCCTGTAACGTTTGATTTTGTTTAACAGCCTATATCAATAATGAATTTATATAAGTGGCTGAAAGAGATCATAGTAAAAGCAGAAGGCAAGACGCGATGTAAGTTTATATATTATCTCAATTATGTTTGAAAGCAAGAGAAGTTTATCCTGATATAGTCACACAGGAGGCCACTCAGCCCATCGCCCTACTTCGTGTCGATGTTTTGAAATAGTTATCCAAATACCCCTCTGCTTTTCCGCAAAATAGTGCAATTTCCACCTTTTCAAATATGCCCTCGACCTTCATATTTAAGTTACCATGCAACCGTTCCACCAAACTTTTTTGAGGACATGTTCAGGTTTTTAAGCTTGCATTTTTAAAGAAAATGCTACCTTCATTTTGAAAGTAATACATGGCCATCAGTTAATGTATATATGAAAGTATCTGTATTTGTTAGAAAAAAAAGGTCACAACCTCCTAAATGATATTGTTGGAAAATGCACAGAAGTGGATGTCTGTTGGTGTGTGTCTCGATGGTATCAGCTCCAAATCCCTAACCTGCGCGCGTCTGTCAAACATCCCTTACTACCCAGCAGCAGGGACCATCCGCAAAGAGGCACCCAGACTGTATTTTTGAAGACAGCCGCAAAGGCAGATTGCAAAACTTTTCCGGGTTCTGGTCCGCAAATCGGTGTTTTTTTTTGTTGTTGCGTGGTGTGTGAGAGCATGTTTCGATTTGATGGCAGAGGCAGCGAAGGATTCGGAACCGAATCGGCCTTTGGTTTGCAATCAGTGTAAGCAGATGGAGCAGGCCGTTGGGAACCGGAGGCTCGATTTCTCGGTGGCAGCGGTGCTGCCTGCGGGTGGTTCCGGGGAGAGAATGGGAACGGCGACTCCGAAGCAATTCTGCGAAGTCCTGCAGAGGCCACTTATCAGTATCACACTGGAAACATTCGAGAGGTGAGTCAGCTCGAACGTAGCCCGGGGATCACACAGCGTTCCACTCACTGCTGACGTCACAATGGCTGTTCGTATTTGTGTAGCGCCCTCACTTACTGCCCGGGGCTCCCACAGCCCCTTTGCGTACATGCAAACAGTGCACTGTGGTGTCTGCTGTATCCAACGTAGTAATACTGCAATTGCTGGTCCACTCCAACTTCCTGAGCTTCACATTTTTGTCTTTGATCTCCCATATTCTCAGGGCAGTACTTTCATTCGAGGAGCCAGAAATCAATCAGTTCTTTTTTTATTCATTAACGGAATGAGGGCGTCGCTGGCTGGGCAGTATTTATTGCCCATCCCTAATTGCAGTTCAGAGTCAACCACATTGCTGTGGGTCTGGAGTCACATGTAGGCCAGACCAGGTAAAGATGGCAGTTTCCTTCCCTAAAGGACATCAGTGAACCAGATGGGTTTTTCCAACAACTGACAATGGATTCATGGTCATCAGTAGATTCTTAATTGCAGATTTGTTTTCTTGAAGTCAAATTCCACTATCTGCCATGGCTGGATTTGAACTGAGGTCCCCAGAAAGTTACTTGGGTCTCTGGATTAACAGTCCAGCAATAATACCACTAGGCCATCGCCTCCCCTCTGATGAGGTCCTTCATTATCTGATTGAATGAATGTTAACCAGGAGCCAAATGGTGTTTTTGCTTCGTTTAGGGAAGAGGGGAAGGAGACAAAACCAAAGTTGAGAAGAACTCATTCTACCCAGAACTAATGGTAACTCCCTGAAATTGTGACATAATAATGCACTGGTAAAACTTAAGTCAAAAATCACACGACACCAGGTTATAGTCCAACAGGTTTATTTGAAAACACAAGCGTTTGGAGTCTCGCTCCTTCTTCAGGTGTTAGCAAGAGAGGTGGAATGAGACACAATTTATAGACAAAAGTTCAAAAGATCAAAGAACTGATGCAACTGTATTGAATAAACCTAAGATAGCTATTAAATCCTTAATCAGTTAGAAACGAGATGCAGGTTTCGATTGATTGGTATGCAAATCCTAGAATTTCTTTCAAGTCAGTGGCCGCAGATGACTGACTGTTTTATCAGTGTACCAGAGGTGACATCTTGGGTCAGACAATGCATTTTAGGTGTGAGGCCTTGTTTAGAATCAGTGTTTTAACTTGGAGTTAGACTGGTTTTATTTCCAAAGTAGGAATTTATAAAATGCCACATTGATTGTCTACATATCGTGCGCTTTTTGAACAAAATAATGTATCTGCAATTACATATCCGCAAATACAAATTCACTCCATAGATTTATATGTGTGTGCACGTGAGGGAGAGAGAAAATGAGTGTATGTGTATGTGTGTGAGGGGGAGGGAGTGTGTGTATGTGTGTGAGGGGAGAGAGAGAGAGAGTGACGTGTGTGTGTGCGCGTGCGCGCGCGCATGCTTGAGAGAGAATCTGTGTGTGTGTTCATGTGTGAGAGTGTATAGTGTGGTGAGATCATCTGTGGTAGAACATGATCCCAAGATCCCAGTTGAGGCCGTCCTCGTGGTTACCAAACTTGGCTATCAGCCTCTGCTCGGCGACTCTGTTGTTGTGGATCTCAAAATCTGCCTTAAAAGACATTTACCCGAAGATCCGAGGGCAAATGTCCTTGACTATTGAGGTATTACCCCTCTGGGAGGGAACATCTCTGTCTGGCGATTGTTGGGCAGTGTCCATTCGTCCGTTGTCGTAGCGACTGCATGGTCTCACCAATGTACCATGCCTCGGAGCATCCTTGCCTGCAGCATATGAGATAGACAATGTTGGCTGAGTCACATGAGTATCCACTGTGCACGTGGTGGGGGGTGTTCCTATGTGTGATGGTAGTGTCCATGTCGATGGTCTGACATGTCTTGCTGCACACACACACTCACACATGCACACATACACATACACTCTCTCACACAAACACAGTCACATACATGAGGTTGTTGACTTGCTCGCTGAGCTGGCTTGTTTTTGTTCAGACACTTCATCACCATGCTAGGTAACATCATCAGAGGAGCCTCCGATGAAGCAATGTTACTTTACTCCACTTGGAATTTATACTGTCTGGTCTGTTATGGGAGTAGTGTGATTTCCGGTTTTGATCTGTACGGGTTTATATATGGAACAGGAAGGAAACGAGCCATCAGAATACGTGAACATCAGCGAGCAGCAAAATGGCACGATGAACTCTCCTTAATATCAGTACACTCAGACAATGAAGGCCATCGGTTTAACTGGGACAAGGTAACCATAGTAGCCCAAACCAAACATAGACACACACGGGAATTCCTAGAGATATGGTTCTCCACCCATACTTCAATCAACAAACATTTCGAATTGGATCCCATATATAAACCCATACAGATCAAAACCGGAAATGACAGTACTCACCATAACGGACTGGACAGTATAAATTCCAAGTGGAGTAGAACAACATGACTTCATCGGAGGCTCCACTGATGATGTCACCTAACATGGTGATAAAACATCTGAATAAAAACAAGTTAGCTCGGCGAGCAAGTCAAGAACCACATCCACAACCGGAGCTATAGATGTTTGCCAATACTTTAAACAGTCACATACACACACTCACACAGACCCTCTCTCATACATACATTCTCACACTCACACTCTCTCTCAAGCACATGCACACTGTATCTCCCTCACACACACTCTCTTTCTCTCCCTCACATACACACTGTCTCTCTCCCTCACACACAACCCGCGCTCTCCCTCACACACACACACGTACACACACCCTCTCTTTCTCTCCCTCACACGCACGCACGCGCACGTGCATACACACTCTCCCTGTCTGTCTCTCCCTCTCACACACACACACACACACACACACACACTCTGTCTCTCTCTATCATACACATATAAATCTATGTGGTAAATTTGCCTTTGCAGATTTGTAATTGCAGATACATTCTATTTTGTTCAAAAAGCACACAATATGTAGACAGTCAATGTGGCATTTTATAAATTCGTACTCTGAAAATAAAACCAGTCCAATTCCAAGTTAAAACACAGACAGATTCTAAAATAACAAGGTGTAGAACTGGATGAACACAGCAGGCCAAGCAGCATCAGAGGAGCAGGAAAGCTGACATTTCGGGTCTGGACCCTTCTTCAGAACAAGACCTCACACCTAAAATGCATTGTCTGACCTGAGAGATAGTAGGAACTGCCGATGCTGGAGAATCTGAGATTACAAGGTGTAGAGCTGGATGAATACAGCAGGCCAAGCAGCATCAGAGGAACAGGAAAGCTGACGTTTCGGGTCTGGACCCTTCAAATGTCTGACCTGAGATGTCACCTCTGGTAGACTGATAAAACAGTTACTTATCAGGGGGCAGTGACTTGAAAGAAATTCTGGGATTTGCATATCAATAAAACAAAACCTGCATCTCCTTTCTAACTGGTTAAAGATTTAATAGCTATCTTGGGTTTGTTCAATACATTTGCATGAGTTCTATGACCCTTTGAATTTTTTGCTTATAAATTCTGTGTCTGATGCCACCTCTGTCACTAATACCTGACAATAGAGGGAGACTGAAAGCTTGAGCTTTCAAATAAACCTGTTTGACCATAAGCTGGTGTGGTGTGATTTTTGACCTTGTTCACCCCAGTCCAACACTGGCACCTCCATATCCTGGTAAAATATAGATGCCCATTATGACCAGTAGTAATATATTGTCATTGATAGTTAATTTGTAACTGGTAGCAATAGGTGTAATGTACTGCTTTCTTACCAGTGATTCAGTAATAATACAACCAACTGAAATTCACCAAGAAATCATAGCCAAAAGTTTTGCTAAGCAACACGAGCTGAAGAAAGTTACAGGGCTACTGGAATCAAACATTAATTCAGTTTTTTGCACCAGTGTATTCAACTGGTAGGGAACAAGCACTGATGTAATTTGGACAATGGAATCTGACTGACAAAGGAGCTCATCCAGTCATAATGTAATCATGTCTATTCCATGGACCAGGAATCAACGTTCCATGATTGTAATTGAGTAACTGGTCAATTGGTAAGAAGGGATAATGTTATCAACCAAATAAACCTCGCCTCCTTGCTTGAGAAGCTGCTTTTCTCCAGAGAACAGACAAAAGGAGAGATGCAAAAGTAGGACACCTGAATGGGTAAACGCTCTCTCTCTCAACCCATCTTGCAAGCTCAATCCCTGCCTGTTGACCATCCACATATCACAGTCTGTGTTTTAAGAAATGAACCTGCAGTTCTTTTGCCCAGAAAAAAAGATAAATTTTCCAACAACATCTTAATTCATCTCAATGTCAAATGCAGAGACTACTGAGCTTAATCTGAAGCTTTCCCAGTCATTAATCTGCAAAATCACATTCTGTTGACTTTTATTGTACTTTTAAATGACACTTTTCCTATAATCCAACTTTGTATATGTGTGTTTGTGAACCTTTCAATGTAGTCTGAGTGAGAGTTGGAGCTCTTTTTTATTATTTTACTTAGATCTGTTGTCAAGTAGAGGGCATAGGTTTAAGGCGAGAGGGGAAAGATTTAAAAAGGACCTAAGGGGCAACTTTTTCACACAGAGGGTCTGTGCATGTATGAAGTGAGCTGCCAGAGGAAGTAGTAGAAACTGGTACAATTCCAACATTTAAAAGACGTCTGGATGGGTGTATGAATAGGAAGGGTCTAGAGAGATATGGGAAAAACACTGGCAAATGGAAATAGATTAATTTAGGATATCTGGTCAGCATGGATGAGTTGGACTGAAGGGTCTGTTTTCATGCTATATAGCTCTATTACTGTAAGTATAATACATACTTCTTTTAGCAAGACACAAGGCAACCAGTCTGAATGTCTCTTGCATATAAATCTTAAACATTTCACACATAAAATATTAAAGAGTTAAACACACGTGAATTACAAATGTATTATTTTAAAAACAATCTACAGCAATCAAATGTGGTATGGGAAAAGAGGGGAGCATTCAACCCCTCCTCATCTGATGGAAACAATAGAGAGAAAAGATTTATATGGCACCTGTCCCAACCTCAGGACTTCTCAAAGTGCATTGCAGCTAATGAGATGCTTTTAAATGTAGTGACTTATAATGAAGGATAATCTTGGGGACCGAGGAGTTAATGGCTGAAATCAGCCCTTGATATATGGTATGCCAGACAGGATTAAATGAAAAATGTTAGACTGCTGCAAAATCTACAACCTTATGTGACTTGAAACATAAATGTAATAATTGTTTGGCCTGATTTTATGTCCTACCACACTTTGGTTAAATGTTTGAATGTCATATTCATACATCAGACACATGAACATTGCACCTTGAACTGTAATCTTGTCAGAACTTGAAATGGATGTTATAATTTCTGAAGTTCTATTTGATTATAATGCCTACTGTAAGTCCTACTTTGCTAAGATAGTGCTATTGAGGGATTTTTTTTATCACACAGGGTTGCGTATCGAAGGAACTGCCTTTTGGAAAAGGCAGTGGAAGCAGTCTTTAAATATTTTTAAGGCAGAGGTGGACAGATTATTTGTAAACAAAGGACAAACAGTCATCAGGTGTAGGAAGGAATGTGAAATTGAGGTTAAAATCAGATCAACCATGATTTTATTAAATGGCAGATCAGGCTTGAGAAGCTGAATGACTGACTTCTTTATAATTGTCTGTTTGTTTGGTAAGAGAGAAGTTTTTTAAGGATGAAGGTCCCTTGTTGAAAAAAGAAATCAGGACAATCATCCAATATTTTTCAATTGGTAGTTTCAAGCACAAGCATCAAGTTGATGGTTTCGTCATATGGAGCTGTGTCTTGCATCACACAGTTGAGTGATTGACAACTAAACCCCTTCAGTTCATAAATTGAGATTGGTTGCTGCACTTCAAATGGTTGAAATACCTGTTGTAAAATTGTAATGGCAACGTTTGCTTTTCAATGCTGTATCTTTGAACCAGGGTTGTAACAATCAGAGTAGTTCCTTTTTTTACACTTGTCTCCTTCCTTTCCTGATGGTGGTGACTTAGTCATATTTTGCTCTGATGTCAACCATCTGTTTCTAAACTCAACTGACCAAGTCTTTCCTCAACATAACGTTCCCAACAGGTTTCGTAGCCTTTTCTAAACATACTTTTCCCGACAGGTTTTGAAGCAGGGGCAATGACTTATTCGCTCGAGTAGGGTTGCAGTGACCAGTTCCAGTGCCTCAGGTTAACTGCTTACTTTTAAAAGCACTACCGCAAGAGAGAAATAAGAGATTTTGAAAGCAACCTATTTTGGGAGAGAATTGGAAGTATTTTCCTCTACTCCAAAATATTTTCCCTCAATATAAAAAAAAATCTTTAAAACAACATGTTATTTTGGAACGGTAAAATAATTTAGAATATGTAAAACCATTCATATTGTAATTGATTTTCTACCTTTCAGTGTAGCGACATATTAGAAGGATCATCAAGTTTCTACTTTTGAAGCTATTTTCAGTCTTCATGATACTTTTGGTGAATTTTATTGGCTAATCTGCTTTAGAAACAACGTAGAAGCAGGTCTTTTATCTCACCATTCTCCTGCAGTGTTTATACTCCACATACGTCTTCTTCCATGAAAATTGTCTCCTCAATCTTATCGTTCTTTGCCATTCTTCCTTGTTAAGCCTCACCTCAGAGGTGTAATTACAATTCACATCAACTACTTCACATGTAGTGTTTTTTTGTCTTCTCACCAATTTGTATGCCAAATGTCTCCTAAATTCTTTGTTTGTTCAGTTCTCAGCTGTGTTATATTTTTTGGATTCTTGTGATTGCTGCAGCTGATATCCACTCTTTTCTCTAATATATGCAGATGTTTCTAAAGAATGCAATGGACCATTGTCCACAATTCTAATAAATATATATTTGTAAAAAAAGAGTCTCTTGCCTAGAGATTAGGGCTTTATGAAATAGGTAGAAAGCTTCAACAGCACAACATTGTTACCGAGAAAATTAAATCCCCAGCTTCTAATTTGCAGTTTCTGTCTTTATCCCAGTGTATATTTGACACTCTAAAGCCGTGCGCCACATTTCACAAATTATGACCCACTGTTTTGATGTCCTTTTGATGATAAATGTCTATCCTTCTTCAATTTCTGTCTGTAACTTATATGCAACTCAACACATAACTCACTTATTTCGTTTCCTCAGTGATGTATTTTTGTCTTCAGGATATAAATGCGTGCCTCAACACCTTTTAATATGCTTTTTTATTGATCTATTTGGCATGAATTTCAGTGCACATTTATTCAGCAGTTTTCAGCTAGTCCTTGTCCTGTATTTTAACGTCTGCCTTAAATTATTGAGACAGCCTAAACTTGTTATATTTGCTGTTGAGACTTACTCAGAGAATATTTTGTTAGATTGAAATACTGTTGTCTAGTCTTGTGCCTGAGAGGGCTGACAAGGTCTTAGCTTGACATCTCATTTAAAAGACTAGACCTACAATTGTGCAACATTCAGTCAGTGATATACTGAAATTTCAGTCCAAACATTCACCCAAATTTGTGGAGTTGGGCTTGAACCCTCAATTTTAAACCTGAATCTTTTACAACAAAACCAATGATGACAGCTATGAGATCTTTTGCAGATGGAAAAAATAAATCTGCAAAATTATGTTTCGGTTTTACCACATCTGAAATACGGTGAATAGTATTATTTTCCTTATTTAAGGAAGGATGCAAATGTTTTGAAAACATTCAGAGAAGGTTTAACGGATCACTACCTTTAATAGATGAGTTGTCTTCTGAGGATAAGTTGGACAGACTAACATTGTATCAACTGGAGTTTAGAAGAGTAGGAGGTGTTTTGATGATAGCAAATAAAATTCTGAGCGGTCTTGACAGAGTGCAATGAAAAGGATGTTTCTTCTTGTGGGAGATGTTAGAGTAATGGGTTCCCCCATTTAGCATTTGAAGAAAATTTGTTTTCTCGCACATAATTGTGTGTCCTTGGAATGCTCTTCCTCAAAAGGTGGTGAAAGCAGAAGCTTTGGATATTTTTAAGGGTGAAGTAGGTAGAGTCTTGATATGCAAAGGAGCGAAAGGTTATGTGGGTAGGCAGGAATGTGGAGTAATCAGATCAGCCTTGATCCTCTTGAATGTTGAGAGGCAGAGTGGCCTACTCCTGATCTTAATTTGTATCCATGTAAGTTTCATACATTAATGTAGAGTGCAAGTCAGCAAAGTGAACATATGAGCAACATGCAAAGAGTAGACATAGATTGCTGAAATATCAGAAAATTCATTGAATAGCTGGGAGTTCTTGATGACTGAAAAATTATGTTGTTTCAAAATGATTACCTTTTATGACAACTGGGCATTCCAAAGCATTTTGAAGCAGTTGATTACTTTGGGGTGTTTTGACTGTAAATATTACATGTCCAAATACAGCAAGAAGAGAAGGAGGCAGTACACGGGAAAGTACAGGTAGCTCTGCTATAACGTGTGTTTCATTAACGTGAATTGGCCGTAACGCAATTGATGAATAGTGGACATTGTTTGGATAACACAAAGTTTCTGCTATACAGGTGTAGCAATTTTTTAATAGCGATTTCCCTATAACACAATTTTCTATGGCGTGATTTTCATGCAAGAACGCAACTATCACATTATAGGAGAACTACCTGTATAGGCAAGCAAGCTTGATGTCTGCCACGGGGAAGTGTTAAAGTTCATCATTGAAGAGATTATAGTTGCACACTTAAAAAATTCAAGGTACATCGGAAGAGTCAGCAAGTTATTGGTGTTTGGTGAAGGGATAACGTGCTCTGGATAAAGGGGAGGCTGCAGATGTACTGTGCTTGGATCTCCAAAAGGAATTTGGTAAATTGTCACCTCAAAGCTTTTTGCGAAAATGAAATGTCATGGTTTGGGGAATATCATATTCGCAGAGATAGAAGATTGACTCGTTGGCAGAAAATAGAGAGTGTATGTTTATCTGATTAGCAGGCTGTGACTTGTGGAGTTGACAGCATCTGTGGTGGGACTTAACAATTTGTAATTATTTGGATGAGGAGAGTGAAGGCACGGTGCCTACATTTTCAAATAGCACCAAGAAAGGGAGGAAAGTATGTTGTGAAGAAGACAGAAGGAAATTGCAGATTGATATAGATACGTCAAACAAATAGCAAGAATCTGGCAGATGGTGTGTAATGTGGTAAAATGTGATGTTGGAAAGAAGAATGAAAAAGCAGAGTCTTTAGAGTACTTAAATTCAGAATGACTGCCAAATTCGGAGGTACAGAGGGCGTAGGTGTTTCCGAGCATGAGTCATAAAAAGTCAGTTTGCACTTGCAGCTGGTATTCAAGAAGGCTAATAGGATGTTTTTCATTGTGATGAGAGGAATTAAACATAAAAGTAATGATGTTATGCTTCAATTATAAAGGATATTGATGAGACCACATCTCAAATACTCTGTGCAATTTTGAATTCTTTATTTAAAAAATGATGTAAATGCATAGGAGTCAGCTCAGGGTAGGTTTACTGGACTACTAACCCAAAAGAAGTGATATGGCTCATGAGGATAGGTTGGTCAGGCTAGGTTTGTGTCCACTGGAGTTTAGAAGGTGAATATGGAAATAATCTTTCCCTTGTTCTTGTGTACTGTGAGAGGAAAGAATATTTCTCCTTGCCCCATCTGTGCTACCTCACACCCCCACCCACCCATTATGGCCTCTCATTGGCTGAGAGTCGGGATGGCAATTACTCTTTTGAAACACCTCCGTACTTTCTCGGTTGGTAGTCCTGTATCTCTGATCTCTGCTATCAATTTTCAAATGTTTATTTACACAAGATTAAGAGGTTTCAAATACATTGCAGTTTTAGTGTATTGAGGGGAGGCGATGGCCTAGTGGTATTATCGCTGGACTGTTAATCCAGAGATCCAGATAATGTTCTGGGGACCCGGGTTTGAATCCAGCCATGGCAGATAGTGGAATTTAAATTTTAAAAAAAGTCTGGAATTAAGAACCGAATGATGACAGTGAATCCATTGTCGATTGTCGGAAAAACCCAACTGGTTCACTAATGTCCTTTAGGGAAGGAAACTGCCATCCTTACCTGGTCTGGCCTACATGTGACTCCAGACCCTCAGCAATGTGTTTGATTCTTAACTGCCCTCTGGACGATTAGGGATAGGCAATAAATGCTGCCTAGCCAGCAACACCCTCATCTCGTGAATGAATAAAGGAAAAAGTGATGTTTATGGTATTGGATTGCCACTTCTATTGCCATAGGAAATTCTTTTATCATGGTAGAAAGTTATCACTAAAATTGCTCTTTTAAACAAGCTTTTATTACTCTTTGTACTCTTACTGTAGGTTCATTGCATCAATATAGTGTATTGCAGGTGAATGTGCATCAACGTGCTTTGGCTTAACATGGGAGCATGAGGGTCCACCTTGGTGTGGGTGGCAAGGCATAGCTTGGCATGGGTGACATCAGGCGACTATGACCAAGGAACCATGACCCATTTAAAGTTGGCCTGTCTCTGCAATGTTGGTGGCCATTTGTGATGTGCAGGGTTTGGACTAATGGAGTGAGCTGGCCCACACCCCTTATAAGGCACTCCAGAAAATAGGAAAGCCTGGGAAAGTGGACACACCCATCATTTTAAAGAGCTTTTGAGAAATCCCGACTTGCTGAAAATCCAGGTTTTCAGATAGCGGTCTCAAAAACTGGAATTGGCTGTTTTGAGAGTTACATAAATACTGTCAGGATTATTGAAAAGATTGTTTGAAGACCTTTACATGATTAATCTAATGTTAATCTTATAATTGGCTTTCATGATGAAGTTATGTCTACAATAGTACTAATTTTGTTTACAACTCTGTGAAATGTATTTGTTGCTTCTTGATACATCTTATTTTTCTTTTGCAGAGTTCACTGGATAAAAGACATTGTCGTGGTGGTGTCAAAGCAGAACTTTGAATTGATGAATTTGATTATAGAGCGTTATGGGCACTCAAGAACAACAGTTGTTGAGGGTGCACTCACACGTCACAAGTCCATTTTCAATGGGCTAAAAGCATTTGTGGAAAATCAACCTGGTAGATCTTGGCTGCAGAAACCTGAAGTGGTGATTATCCATGATGCAGTGAGACCTTTCGTCGAGGAAAATATGTTATTCCGCGTGGCCGCAGCTGCGAAGGAATGTGGGGTATGTAAGAATATTATGATGCCAATGATAGAAACCAGAGGCCATTCATCTCTTCAAGCTGATTCCAATTGTAAATTAAATCTTGGCTAATCTATACCTAAACTCTACTTCCAGCCTTGGTTCTGGGCAATGTTAATTTTGACATTATCAATTGTCCTCAACTCAGCAGGTTTTGGGAGGGTTGGGGGAGCAAGAATACAACATCCGTTATTGTCACATGTACTCAAGTACAGAAGTATAGGAGGACAGTGAAATGTTTACAGCAGGAAAAAAATATTGAGTTTTCCACAATCCTTTGAGTGAAATAGCGCTTCCTGACATCAATCCCTGTCTGGCTTCACTCTAATTTTAAAGTTCTGCTCTATCGTTCTGAACTCCCCTACCTCTCTTTACCTACCTTATCAACTCCTTCACAAAGACATTTACTCATGGAAACATTCATTGTGTGAATTATATGGGCACTTCCTGCCCCCTGTGAGTTCCTATTTATTTTCAGTCCTGAAGGCAGCGAGTATTATGCGGTCGTAATCCAGTTAGTCTTCCGTCAGTTTTCCCATTAGTCATTCCTCACATGTGAACACAGACCTTGAATACTAACGGGTTATTTGATTGTGTGAATTGTTACAACAAAGCTGGCTTCTATCTTCCTTCATCATTCACATTTTCCATAATGATCTCAAATGATCATGAACCGTAACCTTGAATAATTCCCTCCTCCTATGAACCATCAGCTACGAGGCCAATCTTCACAGTCTTATAGCAAGCCTGGGATCAAACCATCTGATTTCAACAGACCAGAGATTGAGTCTCAAACCTTCTGATTCAGTGCAATTCCATAATGCTCGGTCATTGGCTAATTGGCAGAGTTAGTGTCTTGTTTGAACACCAAGAATTTCGTAGCTAGTAACTGCAAGATGAGAGTTAATATTGCAGATAAGAGTTAACACTGAGACTAATCTATATCAATAACAGGGCGACACAGTGGATCAGTAGTTAACGCTGCTCCCTCACAGCACCAGGGACCTGGGTTCGATTTCACCCTTGGGCGACTGTCTGTTTGTACATTCTCCTTGTGCCTGTGTGGGTTTGTTCTGGGTTCTCCGATTTCTCCCCACAGTCCAAAGATATGCAGGTTAGATGGATTGGCCGTGCTAAATTGCCCATAGCGTCCAGGGATGTGCAAGCTAGTTGGAGGGCATGGGAGAATGGAAAGTTACAGGGCTAGGGTAGGGGCATGAGTGTGGGTGGGATGCTCTTCAGAGGGTTGATGTGAACTTGATAGGCTGAACAGACTGCTTCAATACTGTGGGGATTCTACGATTAAAAAAAAAGCTTATAAAAGGTAGTTTACATTCAATAGAACAACCCTCAATTGTGAAGGGGTTCCTGTTCTAACTTCGGTGGAAGATCTGTGGAACCCTGAGAGGAATGAAGTCAAAATGGCTATTCAGCTCATTGTCAGGATTCTATTAAAGATTTAGAGTAGACGTTCAGGAACTCTGGGCCGGTATACCCACTGAAATATTACTTTCTTATCAGATAAGTGATCATCATATGCCTAACAATTCCTTTGACTTAGATTTCTTCATAAACTATTTTGGGCTATGCATTTTAATCTTTTTTATAAGGTTGTCCTCATGACACAGCGGTTTTTACGCCAACACTTAACATGGAGATCCCGGGTTTTGTTGAGTCTGAAATAAAAGATCTAACCTTGAGGTTAACTGGTGATAATTGACATCATTGCACTATATTGCGGAGGGCAATAACTGACTAGTATTGCCAAACAAATATTCTATCTAGTGATCCTTCAGATGCCTTTATTTAGAGGTCAGGAGCATTGGGAGCTCCACAGTGCTAATCTGAAGCACTGATAAAGCATAGATAAGTTATTGTTACTTAATAGCATGGATCAGCTTGGAGGTGATGGATCAAGATAGTAATCGCAAAAAAATGAACTGAGCAACATCGAGCAAGATTAAAAACCAAAAGAACTGCGGATGCTGTAAATCAGGAACAAAAGCAAAGTTGCTGGAAAAGCTCAGCAGGTCTGGCAGCAATCGAGCAAGATTGTTTCAAGTGTCATCTGGTGGAGTATTTATTCCAACATACTAACTGTCATCTGCTGTGGACAATTTTTCTGGTTCAGAGTCATAACTTCCCTGTACAGTCAGTTTTGCTGTAATGCAATAGCTGCGTCCCTGTGCAACATTGCTTTATAGAAAAATTACACTATAGAAATAATGGGGTCTATGGGAAAAGCGGGGTTAGGGGCAGACCACCAAAAAATATCACTCATGATCGCTCAAAAATCACTCAAAAGCCTGACACAAAGGATAGCACAGTTCGAATAAATGTTTTATTCATATCTAATAATGAAATATAAGTAAATTTAACACCTTATCTTGAAAAAATGTCAAGATGACTTGATGGGGGAGGAGGTTTTGAGGTTGCTGTGTTGTTAATGCAGGGGCTGAGGGCCGTCATCATCATCATCATGATCACCTTCAGGTGCAGTTGTGCAGGGTTAGGACGAAAAATAGTTAATCCAGAAGTGGATGGCTATGGTTCACTGTCTTCTGACTGTTTCTTGGCAGTTGGCTTAACAAAGACATCCAGTTTTTGCTGCTTTGCCCTTTTTCTGCTTTCACGCAGAAGCTGTTCATAGGGTGCCAAATAAGATCTTATTCCGTTAATTGCGACCCTGCTGTGTTCTGCATTGTAATCATTGTTCTGTAAATGCTGCAACTGCTCTCAATTTCCTTCAGGATAGAAGACAAAACAGAAGTGGAAAGCTCTTGTGGTGCTTCACCCTGGACTTCATCTTCTTCATCTTCAGCTTCCACTTACCCCTCAGTGACAAGTTGTTGTAGATCAGCTGTAGAGAGGTCTTCACAGTGGGACTCAAGCAGCTGTTCAACATCCTCACTCCCCACTTCTTCAAATCCAACGTGCTTTGCAAGATCAATACAATCTTCTTTGATTCTTGGGAGCTCCTCTGATGGATGAAAGGTTTTAAAATCTTGAAAAAATCTGGGAGAAGCTTCTGCCAAATGCATGCAAGCAATCCTTACTGACATCACCCCAGGCCTCCATGATAATGTCAGTTACATTCTTGATGTTAAAGCTCTTCCAAAACTGAAGAACACTGTTCTTATCCCCCTCAGTGGCTGCAATCATCCTCTTAAATGTGTGCCTTAAATAATAAGGTTTAAAAGCTGCTGTTGCACCCTGGCCCATGGGTTGAAGGAGAGGGGTTGTTTTGGGGGCTAGAAATAGCACTTTGATGTTTTCAGAAAGCTCATCAATGGTGGGAAAATGGCTTGACGCATTATCCAGGATGAGGAGAATCTTGAAATCCAAATTTTTCTTTTCCTGTAATATTTTCAAAAAATATCTTCTAAAACATCAACAATAAAATCAGAAAAAATTTGCTCCGTCATCCAACCTCTTTTGCTTGACCTAACGGAGACGCCTGGGGTAGACTTAAGGTAACCTTTCAAGGCTCATGGGTTGGCAGAGTGGTACACCACAGGCTTAAGCTTTGAGTTTCCACTTGGAGTGGCACCCAGCAGCACAGTCATACAATCCTTTGCCATCGTAAAGCCTGGAGTGTGTGCTTCTTTTATAGAAGTGTAGGTTTTTGATGGCATTCGCTTCCAATATAAATCTGTCTCATTCAAATCGATAATTTGATCTAAGTTGTAGCCTTCTTTGCCAATTAATTATTTTACTATGGGAAGAAATGCCATCACATGCTTCTTGTCTGCACTGGCAGCTTCCCCACATAACTTTATATTATGAAAAACGTAACATTCTTAAAACCAGCAAACTGTCTCTAAAGACAAGCACATCTGCGTGATTTTCAGGTTTTTTTGTTTAGTCTTCATAAAATGATAATGCTTTATTTTTTATGGTCAGAAAAGTGGTCCCAGATCGCTTCTTTGTTTGATCTTCTATCCACACATTTAGAAGTCACTCCATCTCCCCAAGTTCCTTAGTCCGTGACCTCACAGATTTGCTAGCACTCAGACTTGTTCCAGCTTTAATATTTTCTGCATTGTCTCTAATGGTGCGTAATGTAGACTCCTTTATTCCTGTTACGTAAACTATATCACATGTTCTCTCATTATGCTCAAAACACTTTTTGACATTGTTATGGAAAAAGATAGGACAGGTCCACAGGTGAAGGTGCTAAACTAAAGCAGGGCCATTTTGGGGCCATGAGGCAGGATCTAGCAGAGGTCGATTGGGTGAGTCTGTTTGAAGGAAAAGGAATGACTGGCAAATGGGAGACTTTTGTGATATCAAGAGTCCGGGGACAGTATGTCCCTGTTAGGGTGAAGGGAAATACTGGCAGGTTTAGGAATCTCTGGCTGACGAGGGATATTGAGGCTCTGGTCAGGAGAAAGAAGATGGCATACATTAGGTTTAAGCTATCGGGCTCAAGTGAATCCCTAGATGACTATAAAAAGTGTAGGAGCACACTTAAGAGGGAAATCAGAAGAGCAAAAAGTGGGTATGAGATGAATCTGGGAGGTAAGGTTAAAGATAATCCCAAGAGGTTCTATAGCTTTATTAAGAGTAAAAGGGTGGCTAGGGAGAGAATAGGCCCCCTTAAAGATCAGCATGGCTATCTATGTGTGGAGCCACAGGAGATGGGGGAGATTTTTAATAATTATTTCTTCTCAGTGTTTACTAAAGAGAGAATCATGGATGCTAAAGAACTAAGGGAAACAAGTGGGGGAGTTTTGGACTGCATACATATTACCAGAGAGGAGGTGTTTGCAGCCTTAGATCACATTAAGGTGAACAAATCCCCTGGGCCTGATCAATTCCATCCTAGGACATTGTGGGAGACTAGGGAAGAAATTGCAGAGGCCCTTGCAGAGATTTTTGCTTCATCTTTAGCCACTGGTGAAGTTCCGGAAAACTGGAGGGTGGTTAATGTTGTTCCATTGTTTAAAAAAGATAGTAAAGTCAAGCCAGGGAATTACAGGCCAGTGAGGCTGACGTCAGTGGTAGGCACACTATTGGAGAGGATACTGAGCGTCAGGATCAACCAATATTTCGATAGTCAATGTCTGATCAGGGGTAGTCAGCATGGATTTGTGAGTGGGAAGTCACAAATGATAAATCTTTTAGAGCTTTTTCAAGAGGTAACCAAGGGGATAGATGAGGGTAGGGCAGTGGATGTTGTCTATATGGGCTTTAGTAAGGCCTTTGACAAGGTCCCACACAGCAGGCTTGTCATGAATGTTAGGTGACATGGGATCCAGGGAGAGCTAGCTAACTGGATTCAAAATTGGCTCGATGGTAGGAAGCAGAGAGTGATGGTTGTAGGTTTTTTTCTCGGACTGAAGGCCTGTGACTTAGTGGTGGGCCTCAGGGATTGGTGCTGGGACCTTTGTTATTTGTTATTTACATAAATTATCTGGATATGAATGTACAAGGCATGATTAGAAAGTTTGCGGATGATGCAAAATTAGGAGCTGTCATTGATAGCGAGGAAGGTTATCAAAAATTACAGAGGGATGTTGATCAGATGGGAAGGGTCTGAGGCCTGGCCAATGCAATTCAATACAGATAAGTGTGAGGTGCTGCACTTTGGAAAGTCAAACCAAGGTAGGACTTATACAGTAAATGGTAATGTCCTGAGGAGTGTTGTGAAACAGAGGGACCTAGAAGTACAAGTACATAGCTTGTTGAAAGCGGTGTCACAGGTGGACAGGGTGGTGAAGAAGGCATTTAGCATGCTGGCTTTCATCGGTCGAGGCATTGAGTATAGGAGTCGGGACCCTATGTTACAGTTGTATAAGTCGTTGGTGAGGCTGCACTTGGAGTATTGTGTACAATTTTGATCGCCCTGTTATAGGAAAGACATAGCTAAACTGGAAAGTGTGCAAAGAAGATTTACAAGGAAGTCACCCAGACTAGTAGGGCTGAGTTATAGGGAAGGGTTGGCCAGGATAGGACTTTATGCCTAGGAATGTAGGAGAATGACCTTATTGAGGTGTATAAAATCATGAGGGACATAGATAGGATGAATGCATATTGTCTTTTTACCAGGGATGGGGAATTGAAGACTGGATGACTTAGATTTAAGGTGAGAAGGGAAAGATTTAAGAAGGACCTGAGGGGTGACTTCTTCATGCAGAGAGTGGTGCATATATGGAATGGGCTGCCAGACAAAGTGGTTGAGGCAGGTACAATAGCAGCATTTAAAAATCATTTGGATAGGTACATTAGTGGGAAGGGTTTAGAGAGATATGGACGAAATGTGGGCAATTGGAACTAGCTGAGTGGGCACTATAGTCAGCATGGACCAACTTGGGCAGAAGGGCCTGATCCATGCTGTATTACTCTATGACTCTATCTAGCTTCTCTTCCAGTGTTATAGCCTTTCTTTTACATTCGCCACCTGCAGTTTTACTGCCGGGAGTTTCTTGCTAACATTCTTGTCACTTTGTCCTCGCATTTTTGTGGGTAACATGGCAGAATTTGCAAAAAAAAATGGAGTACTGCACCTCTCACAGAAGGCACGATGTTTGCGTGAAGCCGACACGGACACTCTTTTGATGCTAACATTGCACATGCTCAGGACGAAGTCTGTGAAACGATTATGTGATGTCGACGCATACTCCTCTGCGTACTGATGGAATCATGTTATAGCCAACACAAGTTTGTCTTTTAGGCATAGCATCCCCCTACTCGTCAGTCACTTTATAGCCAATTGTGGTTGCCGGAACACACGTTGTAGCAGAACTGCCTGTATTCTACTTGCATGGCAAAATGACTCAGGAATGTAGAAAATGCATATTTTGTGATTGGACCAGATATTCAGATTTTTAAAATATGCAGCTTATATGAGCCAAAATAATACTGGCATAGATAGAGCTATTGGAACAAAAGCCCCATATTTGTGCTGTAAATTCTCTACATGGTTTTATGTAAAGATAAGCAATGGAAAAGATTAATTGTGCATCAATATTACCAACTCTGATTATCAAGGTTCATACATTACATAATTGCCAGGAGGTTGATGGTGCACTTCAAGCAGCATCCAGTTGCTCAGGTGAAGATGTCTGCTAAGAATTATTTTTAAAAACACAAATAATTAGTGTGCAGTGAATAACAGCAGGTTTGGGAAAAATGCAGGTTATTCTATTGATCATGTGGCATCTGTTTCCTGGAGGGAATATTGCATTAAACTTCTAATACAAATTTTTCAGCACAAGAAGGTTTTCTATTATTAAGTGTTGCTGGAAAATGATTAGATGAGATGCTTTGGGGTGATATCAAGGACTTTAGGAATGGGTTATTGATGTTCGCTGTATTATAGAACTGTGCCAGACAAAGAGAATGTTTCACAGCTAATGACATATTGCTGTCTTGCTGTTAAAATTGTATCCACAAGAATCTTGGAAATAGATCATCTTGCTGTTTTCCTGGCTGTAGATGTTACTATGTGTAGAGAAATGAGAAGGGAAAAAATATAAAAAGAAACCATTTTCTCAGCTATGAATTGAAATATGGGACAGTAGTTAGGCATAATAGGACAAATGGAAAAAAAAGTTGGGATAATTTTTCACTGTTATTAGGGATGGCACACTTATATGTACAAAGACTAGCAAAACTGAGTTTTAAAGAAAAGCAGAAAAAATTACAGTAAACCCATACAATTAAACAAGCCCCATCTGGTCTTTTCAAATTGCTGTTTGTGAGAAGGTGTTGTGAGCAAGTCTGATGCCCACTTTCTTCTATGGGAGCAGGGATCCTCTTCAAAAGTACTTGTTTGGATGTAAAGCGTTTTGGGAAGTGTTCAGTTCTTCAAAGGTGTTTTATAAGCACAAATCTTGATTTTCTTCTTTAAGGAAAGATTTAAGAAGGGGTATTCAAATTATGTGAGTTTTTGAGAGAATAAGCAAGAACAGTTGGCGACAAGACAGTTGGTAAACTGAGAGCAGATTTAAAATAATTGGCAAAAAAATCAGAGAAATGAACAGACAGTTTTGAGTTGTTTTGGAAACCAATTCAATAATAACTCTCAAATGGGAATAAGATATAAAGTTGAAAAGAAAATAAATGTGGAGCTGTGGGAAAGAACAAGGGAGTGGGACCAACTGGGTGGCTCTTTCAAAGAGTAGACATGGCGTCCTTCTGTTCCGCTATCATTCTTGGTTACCACCAAGAGACATTTGTCGATGAGACAGTAGGACAAATTGTGCTTGACTATCCTCTGTCTTTCATGGACCAACATGACCCACAGGAAATAGTCCATTATTAGGTGTCTGATTCAGGAGAGAAAGGGTAATAGGAAATTTAGAGGAAGTCTAACTAATGGAGAAGATTAAAGAAATACATGTGTTGAGAATGGAGGAGCTTGGATTCTTTTCCTTTCAGAGAGGATGGTTAAATGGAAACTTAATAGAGGGATTCAATCTTGAACAATTTTTGTGAAAAACATAAAGAGAAACTGTTCCAAGTGACAGAAGCATCAGCAACTGGATGACATAGACTTATGAGAATTGGCAAAAGAACCAGAAACTTCGTGGGGATTTTTTAAAAACAGTGAATTGTTGTGCTGTGGAATGCAATGCCTGTGGAAGCAGATTCAATAATAACATTCAGAAGAGAACAGAAGAAAATATGAAGGAAAAATAAATATGTCACCTGGAGAAAAGTGTATACGGTTGGGATTAATTAAATAGCTTGCATGGAACCAGCACAGGTTCAATGGAATAAATAATTTCCTTCTCTGAGTATCATTCTCTGAATCTATGATAGATTTTATAATATTACTCAAAACCTATGACTTGCCTCTTCACCTAGTTATTAATAGATAAGCTAAAGTTTCCGTGTGCTCAAGGTGAAATATGTGCTGATAAAAGTCTACTAAAAGTTGAATTTATTTTGATTTATCACAGTCATAGAAATGACATTGTGCAAGGAAGTCTAAATTATCAAGGATTCTGAATTATTTTATAAATTGAGTCAAATCTAATTATTTTCTCCCTATTCATTCTTGCAGCTCTTTTTGTTGCTATCTCCTTGCCTGACAGCATTGGGCCTTCGAACTGCAGTACATTACCCAAGCAGTCGTACAAATGCTGACAAGTTAGAGTATTTCACCTTTTCACAACTTGACGAATAATGATTCCACCTAGTCATTCAATATTGGACTAAAATAATGGAATAAAATTCTGCTGGAGTCTATTCTGCACCTTCACATGTGGAAGAGTTTCTCTCAAATGATATTGAATGGGAGGGAGCAGTATTGATTTTGCATTTGAGAGATGGGTGGTGATTAGGAAAAGGGTGCCTAGACGTTGTTCCACTTGAGGCTGTAAGACTACAGAATGTCCAAGTCAATGTCGGGGACTCTCTGCGTGACTCCCACTAGACTGTGTGATTAACCTGCCTCTGGTAGGATGAGGCATGGCCAGAGATGGTGATGAGGATTCTGACACCTTTGCTGATATGATTCTGTGATTATGACTATGTGTCATTTGCTTGATAAGTCTGCCATGTTGATTGGGCTCAGACATCCTTTGTCCTGTCTGATATTATTGCATATTGGTGCAGCTCATGTCCTTTGACAAATTTTGTTGTGACTGTTTAGAAGTGAGTAACTTTACATGGCTCATTAGGTAAATAAATAATCATGTATTATATTGGAAGGGTTCTTGTAGCACAGTGGTAACGTCCCTATCTTTGAGCCAGGAGGCCCAGATTCAAATCGCACCTACTCCAGTGCTGTATAATAACATCTCTGAACAGGTTGATTAGAAAATAACCAGATGGGACTACATCTAATCCTTACTGGGTAGAGGTAGCAAGCTGGTTTTCCTGAAGAATATTGATGCATCACCTATCTTTTAGCAATTATATTTCTTCTATTAGGCCACAAATTACTAAATTATTGAACTCAGTTTCACAACTTGTCATGGTGGAATTTGAATTCTCTGTCCCTGGGTTGCTAGTCCAGTGCCATTGTCATTAAGCTACTGTATCTTTGAGTGTGCCCATAGGGCTGATTAATTGATTGGAAAAACATAGAAAGCATTTTCGTTTGATGCCTAACTTTATTACATTAATGTTCACCCAAATGTAACCCAGGATTGTGTTGGGGTAGATTGTAATCCATCTATTCAATTATAAGCCACAAGTAACTATATAATTACGATTAGGCATTTCTTGTCTGTGTCAAATGCTTGGTCCTTTTGAGGTGACAGTTAAGTAATCTTGAATGCTTATTATAAGGCCATTTTGTTCCCTGTAAAAGTCTTGTTTTCTGCAGTTCCATTGTGGCACATGTCATCTCATGCACTTCCTTTCACATGGCTAATAACAGCTTCCAAGTTTACTGTGGCTTTGCACTACGTTCTTATCTGTGCTGTTCAATTTTGTTCTTAATGTCAGTGAATTTGTTCTTGTCTTTGTGCAGTACTTTCTATTACTCCAACGTTTATTCCATCAGTTTATTGGCATGTATGCATTATTAATCAATTTTTGTTTGACTTCTGAATACTATTTGCCTCATGGTTAACTATCACATCTGTTTCTACTTCTACTTTCTTAATGTTATCCTCCTGTTCTGACTGATTTGGTCAAAACATATCTTTCTAACTCTTTTTGTTGGAAAGCTGAGTTAGGCTATGTGACTGATTAAATATGCTGACTCAGCCAGATTTCTTTTACCCATCTTTCCCATGTTAGCCATTTTGGTATTTATTTTATTTTCCAACAATGCACTTTTAATTAGTACTCCATAAAGCTATTATTCTTCTGTTAAAAATAAGTTCTTTTGGACTTCCCTCTTTAGTCCTAATTTTCTTATTTTCAGTTTGTATTGTCAGGTATCTTTTGCTGAAGCGAACAATTTGCCCAGATCAATTTGGTCAATCTCCTATAACAACTTTGGAGCCTGGATTGAAAGCAATGTCAGTGCACCTCAAAAGTAAAACAGTTTGAGATATTTTGTCAAAATAAGGTGCTATATAAATTAAAATATTGTTTTATTAGTTTGTTCATGACCATGAGTTTCTCAGCCAAAGTGTTTGAGATAGCTAGTGAATTGTTGGCTCATCTATTATTTAGTACAGAATATGAAAACAATGTGTTTTTACTGTAGAGCTTTATGAACACAGCAGGCCAAGCAGCATCAGAGGAGCAGGAAAGCTGACGTTTCGGGCCTAGACCCTTCTTCAGATTTCTGAAGAAGGGT
>NC_063333.1:85106740-85133742 GCF_021869965.1 Rhincodon typus
GTGGAAGCAGTAACAAAAGCAGCAGCTGAGGAGAATGAGGTGTGGACAGTAGCTGAAAATTCACATATTACCAGTGCTGAAGTGTTCAACAAGTCACAATTATTGTGTGACTATTTTTAGCAGGCCACGAATACAAAAGAAAATGCATTTGAGTTATTGGACCAACTTTCCGCACTTTTAGAGAAGAAATAATTGTCAAAAATGAAGCAACTGTTGTTGAAAATTATTTTCTAAACTAACTTATAAGTACCAGTTATGGTTACCAGTCTTTCAGACTGCATATTCTATTTTTTGTGTTTTGTTCATGGGGTGTTCTACAAATGAAACAACTGTTAGGATTTTGCGATTCTCATTCTTTTTATTAAATTAGTAATTAGTGGTATCTGAACAAAACGATAATACAATCTATTATCCCTCAGCGCATGATAAAATATTATAGTAATGCATATATAAAACACATGATCCACCACCATCTTGGATTGGTAATGTCAATAACCTGTTGTATTGACCATGTTTGTGTGGGCCCAGAAGTGTCAATGTAAATTGGTAATACTATGTCAAGCAGGCAGCAGCAAAAACTGTAAATAAATATGAAGAAAAAACCTCAAATATTTTGTGACAGCATCTTGCGTTTTCATTGAGTGACACTGACTTAAATAAAGTTTGTTTCATTGTGAAATGGCACTGTGTCCAAGAACATAATCAAACTTTAGATAATGATATGGTTTGGAAGAAGGTTGTCGGCTCATTGTATCTGTGCCAGTTCATTGGTACAGCTTTCCAATTACTCCCACAGTCTTCTTCCCCATAGTCGTGTAAATAATGTCTCTTTGAACACTTAGCCAATTTTCTGTTAAATATTTTTTGGATCTGTTTAGACCTTACTTTCTGACCATGAATTCCAGACCACAGCAACTCGGGTGTGTAATTCTTTTTTCCCATAGTAATTCTGGCTCTTTTGCCAGTCATCTTAAATCTCTGTCCTTTGGCCATCTTAGTTTTCTGTCACTGGAAATAGTTTCTCCTGATTCAGTCTTTCAAACCACTAATATCGAATTTCCAAGTGATGACTCCACTCAAAGTAGAACAATCACGGTTTCTCTTGTCTCTCTGCACACGTGAAATAATTCAGTCTTGGTCTCATTAAGATGAATTTCTACTGCATCCTCTCTGAAGCTTCATCCTTGTTCCTAAAGTATGGTGCCCACAAGTGAACAATGTTGCATACGAGGTCAGCCAGTGTGTTCATGAAGATTTTTCATATCTTCCATGTTTCTTCTACTTAATGCTCTGTGAATATAGCCTGCCCAGTCTTTTCTCATACCTGCAATTTTCCAGCCCCTGGCAACATGCTTGTGAATTTCCTCTCCTTTCTCATAACACTTATTTTATCTAATCTTTCACTCCTCCTGTTTGACGAGAAAATTGGCATCATCCTTCTCCTTTGTGAAGATAGAAACAAAGAATTCATTGTGAATCCTGCACTCACCTTTGCAACCACATACAATTTACCACATCTCTGACTGGCCCAACCCTTTCCTTCATCATTCTCTTACTCTTAATGCACTGAGAAAACATCTTTAGATTTTAATTTAACTATTTTTGTATCCTTGACTTCCTTATTTGCTTTTCTATTTCACCTCATAGTTTCTTTTTCTGCTCTGAGCTTCCTAAGGTATTACATTTTTGAAATTGTTTTATGGTCTATTTTTTCTGTTGTACATTACTCTGTACACTTCTGGATAACCAGGGGACTCTAGATTTGGCAGTGCAACCCTTTGTCTTTGTGAGGATCTGTCTACACTGACCCTGTAAAATCTCGCTTTTGAATGCCTTCTACTGATTTGTCATTGACTTTCCTTCAAGTAACTATAACTAGTCCATATTTGCCAGATCATCTCTTAGATTTATAAAGTTTGCCATCCCCCAAATTAGAACTTTTCCTTTGGCCTATGCTTGTCCCTTTTCATTATGATGCTAAATTTAATGGTATAATGATCCCTATCTTCAAAATAGTCATCCCCTTCTATTTCACCCACTTATCCAGCCTGATTCCCTAAGACTGAATCTAGAATTGCATCCTCTCTCATTAGACTCCAGGACAGCCTTATCCCACTTGATAATTGGATATCATAAGAACATAAGAACATAAGAACTAGGAGCACGAGTAGGCCATCTGGCCCCTCGAGCCTGCCCTGCCATTTAATAAGATCATGGCTGATCTTTTTTAGACTCAGCTCTACTTAACCCGCCCACTCACCATAACCCTTAATTCCTTTACTGTTCAAAAATTTATCTAGCCTTGCCTTAAAAACATTCAGTGAGGTAGCTTCAACTGCTTCACTGGGCAGGGAATTCCACAGATTCACGACCCTTTGGGTGAAGAAGTTCCTCCTGACCTCAGTCCTACATCAGCTTCCCTTTATTTTGAGGCGATGCCCCCTAGTCCTAATTTCACCTGCTAGCGGAAACAGCCTCCCTGCCTCCACCTTCCCTATTCCCTTCATAATCTTATATGTTTCTATAAGATCTCCCCTCATTCTTCTGAATTCCAATGAGTATAATCCCAATCTACTCAGTCTCTCCTCATAATCCAACCCTCTCAACTCTGGAATCAACCGAGTGAATCACCTCTGCACCCCCTCCAGTGCTAGTATATCTCTTCTCAAGTAAGGAGACCAAAACAGCACACAGTACTCCAGGTGTGGTCTCACCAGGACCCTATACAGCTGCAGCATAGCCTCCCTGTTTTTAAACTCCAACCCTCTAGCAATGGCAGACAAAATTCCATTTGCCTTTTTAATCACCTGCTGCACCTGCAATCCCACCTTCAGCGATTCATGCACAAGGACACCCAAGCCCCTCTGCACAGCAGCGTGCTGCAATTTTTTACCATTTAAAACATAGTCCGTTTTGCTGTTATTCCTACCAAAATAGATGACCTCACACTTATCAACATTGTACTCCATCTGCCAGACCTTTGCCCACTCACTTAGACTATCTATATCCCTCTGCAGACTTTCAGTGTCTTCTGCACACTTTGCTCTACCACTCACCTTAGTGTCATCTGCAAATTTTGACACACCACACTTAGTCCCCAACTCCAAATCATCTATGTAAATTGTAAACAATTGTGGTCCCAACACTGATCCCTGAGGCACACCACTAGCCACTGACCACCAACCAGAAAAATTTACCCCTACTCTTTGCTTTCTACTGGTCAACCAATCCTCTATCCATGCCAATACATTACCTGTAATACTGTGCAACTTTATCTTATGTAGCAGCCTTTGGTGTGGCACCTTGTCAAATGCCTTCTGGAAATCCAAATACACCACATCCACAGGTTCCCCATTGTCCACCATGCAAGTAATGTCCTTAAAGAATTCCACCAAATTAGTTAAACATGACCTACTCTTCATGAGACCAAGACCTAAACTATTATTGCTCCCTTGTTTTTCACTTAGAAATTTGGCCATGCTTTTACTCAGTCCAACTCACTCCCAATAATTAGGGGTCTATAGTGCACATCCAGTAGGATGGTTGCCCTTTTATCATTTCTGAGCTGAACCCATACAGTCTCATTTGATACTTCATCCAAAAATGCTACACTCCACATTTTTCATCACTGAACCTTTATCAGTTGTGTGGGCCTTTGAGATCCAAGCATGACAGCAGCTTCCAGAGTCGGAAATCAATTTGTTGGCATGCCAGTGGCATGTGCTGAACCTCAGAACAGCTGCACAGTTTAGATGGAACATAACCTTTGAGCTTATTGTGTCATTGTGTCCAAGACCGGAGGCCTGTCATAAGGCTGGGATTTAACATCTATAACAACCCAGCCACCCTTCCTGGCCTCAGTTTCCAGGGTCTGCTCATTACAAAGTGATAGATCACTTTGAGCTTGGCCACTCTTCCTTTGGTCGTGGCCTTGTCTCTGACGTTATAGGGCTCCTTATGTTCCATGACAAAATAGCATTTTAGGCATATGAGAAACATCTAACTCCCTCATCCCCATGTCACATACTGACCACATGCTGTCACTACCAAATGACCTGATCATGCCGAACTGGCTTACAGTTTGGCCTCTATTGCCATGTGATTTTGATGATGGTCACGTGTTTCCCAGCACAGCTTTTCCCCTCTACTTCCCCAACTCCCTTTTACTTGATAACTCCGCGTAAGGTCCTTTGATATTGTGTCACATTGCCATTTAACCTGGCTGATTCGAGTATATCATTTATCTTTTTGGTGGTTGGATAGCTGTTCACCTCCTCTGTGATCTCTATCGAGCTTGCTTCGGCCAAACAAAAAGTTGTTCTATTGCTATTCCTGAGAAAGGGCTCATGATCCTACTTTACCTGGACAGGCTGAAGGAGAACCTACAGGGAGGCAGCATTGAATGCCTCTTTGTCTGTATGCAGACTGAAGGGGGAGTTGGAGAGGTGCAGGTCCAAGGGGATGATTTGCCAGATGAAATGTGGAAGTGATGGGCAATAATTGATTGAAGGTATTAAAGGGGGATGGAGATTGTGAGCTGCACAGAAAATCTAAAATACCCTAAGCACTTGAACTTGGCACCAGTTCTCCCTGCCAGGTTGTTGGGTGTCAATCAAGCTGAATTCTGATGAGTTAAAAAATGCTCCAGTACCAAGTGCTCTGGAAACTGTTCCTCTGCCTTGTTAACCTATCTAATTTTTTCACAATATCTCATTCCCTTTACATAAAACTAATTTTACTCTATTGTATAATAATATGACCTCCCATTTTGTTTTCCTTTCACTGTTATATGGCCTTTAAACAATTTTTCAAATTGATGTATATAATCTATAATTTAGAAAGTGCTGTATCTCTTCGGGAACGTATTCTTCATTTGATCATGTTTTGGCTTTGTACTCGACAGAAAGGAATTATTTCTGATTAAAAATTTTTGTATTTCTGTTGTTTGTTCCTGAGGATGATCAGAACTGAATTTTACTGATGACAGAAGGACTGAGTCACCAAATAGACGCTGCCAGTGTGGAGCCGTGCCCATAGAGAGGGCTTCTGGATACTCAAAAGCTTGTTAACCCTGAATTTCTGTGCATTAATTTGTGGCTCATAGTCCTTCAGCCAGTGATCATTGTGAGGACAATTTTGTGTCATTTGATCAAACTAGAGCACGAAAGGAAGAAAGAGTTAAATCTATGTTTAGTCTTTGATGATCTCAAGACGTCAGAAAGTGGTTTCTAGCTAATGAAGGACAGTTGTTGTGGGAAACATGACAGCCAATTTTCAGAAAGCAAGGTTCCAGAAACAGAAATCAGACAGTTGACCTAAATGTGTTTTAAGTATTAAATAAGTACTAAATATTGGCCGGGGCACCAAGAAAACCTCTCTGCTCCCCTTTGAATAGTGTTGTGGGATTTTTAAAAACCATGACTTGGTTTGCTGTCATTTTTGAAAGACAACAGTTTGAATTCTGTGGCACTTAGTCAATTTTATCCTTCCTATAACGTCTGAACCCTGGAATATAAAGGTGACAGTCCTGTCTAACTCTGAGCCACGTCTCTGCAATTGCTATGATATCCCAGCCCCATGTTCCCAACCATGTCCTACGTTTATCTGCCTTACCTGTTAGACCTCTTGCATTGAAAGAAATGCTGTTTAATTTATCAGTCTTACCTTGTTCTCTGCTTAGTTCCCGCCTCCCCTGACTGTTTGACATACTCCTTTTCCAACTGTACCAATCTCAGATTGATCTCTTTCCTCCCTATATCCCAGGGATCCCCCCCGCACCAACACACCTACTAGTTTAAATCCTTTGTGCATGGGAAATCATGCCTCACTAGCTTGATTGAGTTTTTTGAAGAAGTAACAAAGAGTATTGAAGAGGGCAGAGAGGTGGACGTGATCTATATTTGGCTTCAGTAAGGCGTTCGACAAAGTTCTTCATGGTGGACTGGTTAGCAAGGTTAGATCACATGGAATACAGGCAGAACTAGCCATTTGGATACAGAACTGGCTCGAAGGTAGAAGACAGAGTGTGGTGGTGGTGGTGGTGGAGGGTTGCTTTGCAGACTGGAGGCCTGTATGCCACAAGGATCGGTGCTGGGTCCACTGTTTTTTTTCATTTATATAAATGATTTGGATGTGAACATAGGAGGAATGGTTAGTAATTTTACAGATGACACCAAAATTGGAGACATAGTGGACAGCAAAGACGCTTACCTCAGAGTACAACAGGATCGCGATCAGATGGGCCAATGGGCCAAGGATTGGCAGATGGAGTTTAATTTAGATAAACGTGAGGTATTGCATTTTTGAAGTTGTGAAACTTGGAAGGGTTCAGAAAAGATTTACAAGGATGTTGCCAGGGTTGGAGGGTTTGAGCTATAAGGAGAGGCTGCATAGACTGGGGCTATTTTCCCGGAGTGTCGGAGGCTGAGGGGTGACCTTATAGAGGTTTATAAAATTATGTGGGACATGGATAGGGTGAATAGTCAAGGTCTTTTCCCTGGGGTGGGGGAATCCAAAAGTGGAACGCATATGTTTAAGGTGAGAGGGGAAAGATTTAAAAGGGTACTAAGGGGCAACTTTTTCACGCAGAGTATGGTGTGTGCATGGAATGAGCTTCCAGAAGAAGTAGTGGAATCCAGTACAATTAAAATATTTAAAAGGTGCCTGGATGGGTATATGCATAGGAAGGGTTTAGAGAGATATGGGCCAAATGCTAGCAAATGGGACTGGACTTATTTAGGATATCGGTGATCGGCATGAATGAGTTGGACCTGTGCGGTATATTTCTTTGACTCTATTACTCCAATATGGCAGAGGAGTGATTTAGTCTCAGAAGTATGCCAGCCCGGATTACATGCTAAAGGCTCTGGAATGGTGATTAAATCCACTGCCTTCTGACTTTATACATGAGAGTGCTACTATTGAACCAAGCTTGGCATCTCTGATCTGATGCATAAAAGTTACTCTGTTGTGTAGTTTTGACTGGGTCACTTTATTTTAGTCAAATAATATGCAAAGCCGATGTAATTCTTTTATTTTCGTGCGCAGACCACAACACACCAGGAATGGCACATGGAGATAGAATCAGACAAAAGGGATGCCAAAGTGACAGTGTAGGTAGTTAATGAGGCACTTTTTGTACGTTACTGTAAGAAATCTCGCTGGGCTTCATTGTAAAAAGCCTCCAAAAAGCTTGATACAACTCTTGATTGGCCCAAAAAAGTAAGATTCATGCTATCTTTGCTACAATTAACAGAAATTGAATTATACAGTCTGACTGCCTTCAATATCACTCAAAGTATGTCTGAATATATATGTTAATTGCCTTTTTTCACTCAGACTGAATTTTCTAATACACAAAATTACATACTTCACAAAATCTGTAATTTTAGAATTCTCAGATAACCCTTCCGCCACTATCTTCCTTCATGTTCTCTTGTTCCCTTATTTCTTGGCTCATATTCTATCCAAGCCCTGTTTGCTCCTTTGACTCATCAGACCCATCTCTCCACTGAAGTTGAAAGTTATTCATTCCTTCTCAAGCACTGACTCCAGCCCTTTTTGAATGCTACCACCATCACTCCGTTCTTACAACAATGCCCTTGAGCAGCCTGCCCTTGTAAACTACTGCTCCCTCTAAACCTGCTTTCCTCTTCAAATTCTTTGAATGTAACCTCTCAAATCTGCACTTAATTTCCAAGTAATCAGATTTCCACCTCTTCCAGTATCAAAAGCAAAATGCAGGTTAGGCAGCATCTGTGGAGAGAACCTGAGTTAATGCTTCAGGTCAGTGATCAGTTCTGATAAAACGTTAACTCAGGTTCTCTCCACAGATGCTGCCTGGCCCGCTGAGAATTCCTAATACTTTGGAGTCATTCTTCCAGTATCAAAGCCGGCCTAACGATGAGTGTATGATCTCTTCTTGACCACTCTACAACCTTTGAGATTCTTATCCAACACTACTGCTCTATTCATGTCAAATAAGCTTATGATGCAAGACACTTGGTCCAGAGAGTTCAATAAAAAGGTAATATACATTTAAGATAAATGCTAAAGATATGGGATGCAGAGGAAGAAGGACATTTAAAAGACTAACCACCTATAATCTGAGATGGTATTGATGGTTTAATTGTCAGTATTTGCTGCCATTATTCCTCTGAAACTGACAGCAACTTCCTGAGATAGATGAATTATTCCTCCAGAGACAGCGGAACAAGGAAGAGAAAAGGATTTGTAGTTGAATTTGTATTTCAAAAAGGAAGAAATATTGGTTAGAAAGAAGTGAGGAGGAAGTTGGAAGAACAATATATATTGAGAAAGTAAAAGGTTGGGGAAACTGTGTATGTGATGAAATGGCAGAACAGGGAGCAATAAATATATTGTGGTTTAGGAAAAGAGGATTATATTTTTTCCCATACTCTATCCCAAATGCATCTTCTAGGCTTTGATAAGTTTTTCTTCCCATCATACCCTCTTGTATAACCCATTGTCTCCCTTTCAAAACAAAAGAAAAATTAAGTGTGACAGAAGTAGAAACAGGGAGAGAGAGCTAGTGAAAGAGAAAATTAAGTAAAAAGTTAAGCACAGTGAAAGAGACTGAAAAAGAAGAGAAATGGAGAACTGGTAACGTGAATACTGCAGAACCAGGTGAGAAAATGCCATATGCTTTGACTTAAATGTGAAAGCCTTGAGGGCTTGATGAGTGCATTTTCATTTCTTTAAGTGTGTTTAGATGTTGACGCTTGACAAAAATGACTAAATATTGCTATTGGAAAGTGCAAATTGAATTTTACAATGTGCTTTCAGTGTTGCAATATATAATAATTATGATGAGAAAAGTAGTTAATTATCTTTTGAATAACAAAGAACATTTTGTTATTGCCAGCTGCCTTAATTAGGAAATTGGAATATTTAATGATTTGTTGAGGTTGGTTGGCTCCCCGAGCTGGTTTGTTGTTCCACAGTTGTTTCGTTACCGTGCTGGGTGACAAAACCTTAGATATAATGATTTGATTTGCTTTGTTCTGTAGATCATATTAATCAGTCTGTTAAGGCATGCTTATTCTTCGCCAACATTTTTTAATCATTTTGCCCTTTCTGTCTTTGGCATTTTGTGGTGCAACAGAGGCTGCTTCTTCAGATTGTGTTGTTCAAATCATACTTGTGCTGTTTATGGAAGAAGTGAAGCATGTCATATCATATTGATGTATAGCAACATGAAGATAACTCTAAATTCAGATTGTTTCCACCCTTATCATAACCTCAAAGCCTGATTTTCTTGCAAATACCCAATTGAGAGCTACCCTCTGGGACTTCTGGAGGAATAATTCATCTATCTCGGGAAGTTGCTGTCAGTTTCAGAGGAATAATGGCAGCAAATACTGACAATTAAACCATCAATACCATCTCAGATTATAGGTGGTTAGTCTTTTAAATGTCCTTCTTCCTCTGCATCCCATATCTTTAGCATTTATCTTAAATGTATATTACCTTTTTATTGAACTCTCTAGACCAAGTGTCTTGCATCATAAGCATATTTTCCCTCTTGCTGTGCATTCTCGCAGGCCATAATCCTTGTTTTAGTAGAGTGCCAGAATTAAACACAGTACTCGGGAACCATGCTTCATGCAAATTCTCATGACTTTCTAAAATTTATGACCTAGCCTTCTGTCTATACAACTGTACAAATATTTATGGATATTAGACCAATCAAGTGGGCTGCTTTGTCCTGGATCGTGTTAAGCATCTTGATGCTGTTGGAGCTGTACTCATCCAGGCATGTGGGGAGTATTCATCACACTCCTTACTTGTGCCTTGTAGATGGAGGACAAGCTTTGGGAAGTCAGGAGATGACCTGCAGAGTCTTATCCTCTGACCTACCCTTGTAACTACAATTTTTTTTTGCTTTATTCATTCATGGGATGAGAGTGTCACTGGCTAGGCAGCATTTATTGCCCATCCCTAATTGCCCAGCTAAGAGTCAACCATATTGCTGTGGGTCTGGAGTCACATGTAGGCCAGACCGGGTAAGGATGGCAGGTTCCTTCCCTAAAGGACATTAGTGAACCAGATGGGTTTTTCCAACAATCGACAATGGATTCACAGTCATCATTTGGCCCTTACTTCCAGATATTTATCGAATTCAAATTCCACCGTCTGCTGTGGTGGGATTCAAACCCAGGTCCCCGGAACATTATCTGGGTCTTTGGATTAACAGGCCAGCGATAATACGACTAGGCCATCGTCTCCCCCCTGGAATTTGGAATATATATAGCTAGCTCACTTTCTGGTCATCGGTTTATCAGTAGCATCTAAAAATATATTGATCTCTGTTGTGAACATCATCATTGATTGAGCTTCTTCAGCCCTCTGGGGTAGAGAATCCAAAGATTCAGTGCCATTTGACTGAAGAGGTTCCTCCTGATCTCAATTCTAAATGGCCTGCCCCTTATTATGAGACTTCCATAAAGCCAGGGGACATAAGCCTTTGCTGTCTATCTCTTCTGGAATTTTTAAAGTTTCAATGAAATCACCTCTCATTCTTCCAAACTCTATAGACTACAGTCCCAGTCTCCTCAATCTTTTCTCATAGGACAGTTTCTTCATCTCAGAAATTAACCTGGTGAGCGTCCAGTGCTCACATGCCAAGATGTATATATCGTTACTTCACAAAATGCTCCAGATACAGTCTCACCAGCATTCTATAGAACTTAAGCAAGATATCTTTACTCTTTCCAACCTGAGAAAGATATTTTTATTCTTCCACTGTTTTCTTTCCATTAAACTACGTAATTATTCCTGCAGTCATGATTGCTTCTATTATTTTAGCTTTCCTAAGTATCATGCTCACCAGCATACTGTTCCTAAAGTTATATTTTGCCTCCTTTTCTCAACTGGCTAATACTTTATGAGTAAATATAAACAGGGATATTTTCAGTTGACTCTAATACTACCTTGATCTAGTGTCCACATAATTCTACTGGGAATCCTGCATAATGGAATCTTTTGCTGATTTGAACTCTTTTCAGATTTTTTTCCAGTAAAATAAATCAATGTGAATGAATGAATTATTGTAACATATATCTAGGGAGATACAGTGAAAAATGTTCTGTCGCCACAATCCGGTGCCATTTTAGGGTCCAAAAGAATAAGAATAAAGTACTTAAATAGAGTTCATCTTCATCGGCTGGGGCTCCAAATACGGCTCCAGGACTTCTGCAAGGTCCCTCTCTGGGCCTACCACAGCCAGGAGCCCCCGATCTGGCCACTGACACTGACATAGTCAATGACCCGTTGCAGCCAGGAGTCCCCGCTCTACCATTGCTACAGCCCATTGCCAACAAGTTCAAGTGTGACTTTAGTCAAAAGTTATTCCCTGCAGTGACTAATGAAATATAAGTTTATTTCCTTTGTGCAAACACAGGAAGATATGACAGATTACATTTTCTGTGTGCCAGTCTTCAGACTTAATTCTCAATGGAGAAGGCACTATAATACGTCGTTCAGAAATCTCTTATTAGTTTGGGTTGGGCCAGCAAGCTTGAACAACTTATGGTGTTCACGTGAATGGATTATTGTGAGGTATTTTGCAATAGCTTTGCTTTTCACATAGAGAATTACCTTTTCTTCTGCAGTGAATTTTTCAGTGAAGGTATTGTGATTGCTGACAGATGAAATAAGAAAGGAAATTATTGATCCATTAAGTGCAAAATCAAGGGATGTTGGGGCAGGGTAGGATGAAGAAATATTTATCCATTCATGTCATGTTTTAGCACTATGTGTTTGGAAACTTATATAGGAAATGGACTGACTTGACATAGCCCGAAACATGCATGGCTTTTTTTTTAAATGAGTGGTCTATGCTAAAGAAAGTTGCAATTATGAAAGAAGGAATTAAGTGAAACAAGGCTAGCACAAGTGATTTGGCAATTTACAGTTTACCACAAATTTTTACATGTACCTAAAGCAATGCAGTTTGCTGCTTGATTTCTGCAAATTGCATAGAAAGTCCAAGAGGTCTGATGAATAACACACCATCTCCAATAATGCATCCCTTATCCTTAACACAATAAAATTTTAAGATGTTCAAAATCTAGACTTTGATTTGAATTTGGTCTGGCATACATTTGCTTTCAGACCCACAGCAATGAGAAGAGGGCAATTGAGAGTCAACCACGTTGCTGTGGGTCTGAAGGCAAATGTATGCCAGACCAGATGAAGATGGCACATTTCTTCCCTGCTCAGTGACACCCAGTTTGGGTTCCACCAGGGCCACTCAGCTCCTGACCTCATTACAGCCTTGGTTCAAACATGGACAAAAGAGCTGAATTCCAGAGGCAAGGTGAGAGTGACAGCCCTTGATATCGAGGCTGCATTCGACCGAGTGTGGCATCAAGGACCCCTGGCAAAACTGGAATCAATGGGTATCGGGGGCAAACTCTCTGGTGGTTGTAGTTGTACTGACACGTAGGAAGATGGTCGTGGTTGTGGGAGGTCAGTCATCTGAGCTCCAGGACATCTCTGCAGGAGTTCCTCAGGATAGTGTCCTAGGCCCAACCATCTTCAGCTGCTTCATCAATGACCTTCCCTCCATCATAAGGTCAGAAGTGGGGATGGTCACTGATGATGGCACAAAGTTCAGCACCATTTGGAATTCCTCAGATATTGAAGCAGCCCATGTTCACATGCAACAAGATCTGGATAATATCCAGGCTCGGGCTAACAAGTGGCAAGTAACATTTGTCAGGCAATGACTATCATGAGTAAGAGATAATCTAACCACTCCCCTTGACATTCAGTGGTGTTACCATCACTGAATCCCCCACTATCAACATCCTGGGGGTTATCATTGACCAGAAACTCAACTGGACTCACCACATAAACACAGTGGGCTACAAGAGCAGGTCTGAAGCTAGGAATACTGTGTCTAGTAACTCACTTCCTGACCCCTGAAAGCTTGTCCACTATCTACAAGGCAAAATTCAGGATGTGATGAAATACTCCCACTTGCCTGGATGAGTGCAGCCCCAACAACACTCAAGAAGCTGACACCATCAAGGACAAAGCAGCCCGCATGATTGGCACTGCATCCACAAGCATTCACTCCCTTCACCACCGAAGCTTAGTCGCAGCAGTGTGTACGATCTACAAGATGCACTGCAGAAATTCACCAAAAATCATCAGACAACACCTTCCCAACCCATGAAAACTTCTATCTAGAAGGATAAGGACAGCAGATATATGGTATCACCACCACCTTCAAGTTTCCTTCCAAGCCACTCATCATCCTGGCTTGGAAATATATTGGCGTTCCATCACTGTCGCTGGTTCAAAATCCTGGAATTCCCTCCCATTGTATTGTAGGTCAACCCACAGCAGGAGGACTGCAGTGGTTCAAGAAGGCAGTTCACCACCAGCTTCTCAAGGCCAACTAAGGACAGGCAATCAGTGCTGGCCAGCCTGTGACGTCCACATCCCACAAATGAATAGAAAGAAAATGTTCATTAGGCCAGATTGCTAATGTATAATGTGAATAGTTGTGGTCCCAACACTGATCCTGGCGAAACTCCACTCGTCCCTGGCTGCCATCCTGAAAAAAACACCTTTATCTCCACTCTGTATCTTCTGCCAGTTAGCCAATCCTGTATCCATGCCAGTACCTTGGCCCTCACACCATGGGCTCTTACCTTATTCAGCAGCCTCCTGTACAGCACCTTGTCAAAGGCCTTTTGGAAATCCAAATAGATCATGTCTATTGGTTCTCCTTTGTCTATCCTGCTCATTATCTCCTCAAAGAATTCTAACAGATTTGTCAGACATGACCTCCCCTTGATGAAACCATGCTGACTCAGCCCTATTTTGCCATGCACTTCCAAGCACTCTGCAATCTCATTCTCTGTGACGGACTCAAAGTTTTACCAACGAACAAGGTCAGGCTAACTGTCCCATAATTTCCCATCTTCTGCCACCTGTCCTTCTTTAAAGGAGTGTTAAATTAGACATTTTCCATACCGCTACCATCTTCCGTGCTATTTTCTTCGAATGCATACATTGTAGTACATCTGGTCTGCGTGATTTATCCACTTTTATACCTTTCAGCTTCCTCAGAACCTTGTCCTTAGTGAATGCAACTACGGTCACCTTTGCCCCTGTCTTGAAGTTCTGATATGCTAATGGTGTCTTCCACTGTGAAGACTCATGCAAAGTATCAATGTCATTCCTGCACCATTTCCTTGTTCCCCATTACTACTTCTCCAACCTCATTTTTCTGCGGTCCAGTCTCCACTCTTGCTTTTCTTTTGTCTTTTAGTTATCTTAAAAAAATACTCTTGCACTGTCTTTTATATTACCGGCTAGCTTACCCTCATATTTCAACTTTGCCACCTGTTATTGCTTTTTTAGAGGTTCCCAATCCTCACTGGCTTCCCAGTAATCACCACCACATTGTATGTCTTTTCTTTTTCTTTTCGATTGTCCTTGACCTCCCTTGTTAGGCTTGGTTGCCTTGTTCTCCCCTTAGTATATTTCTTCTTGTTTGGGATGAATTTCTGCTGTGCCTCCTGAATTACCCCCAGAAACTGCTTTGGAACCATGGTTGCTCTACCATCTTCCCTGCTAGACTGCCCCTTCCAATTAACTCTGGCCAGCTCTTCCTTTATGTCTTTATAGTTACCTTTAATCAATTGTAAAACCATTACATCTGATTCAAGCTTCTCCCTGTCAAACTACAGGGTGAATTCTATCATATTAAGTTCACAGTCCCCTAGGCATTCATTGACCTTATGGTGGGGAGGCAGTAGCCTAGTGAAATTATCACTGCTGTTAATCTGGGGACCTGTGTTCAAATCCTACAACAGCAGATTGTGGAATTTGAATTCAATTAAAAAAAAATAAAATTCAGAGTCTGATGATGACCATGAATCCATTGTTGATTGTTGGAAAAACCCAATAAGAGGCAGACCATTTAAAAGTGAGATGAGGAGGAACCTCTTCAATCCAATGGCACCGAATCTTTCGATTCTCTACCCAAGAGGGCTGAAGAAGCTCGGTCAATGATTACGTTCACAACAGAGATCAATATATTTTTAGATGCTACTGATAAACCAATGATCAGAAAGTGAACTAGCTATATATATTCCAAATTCCACGGGGGCGACAATGGCCTAGTCATATTATTGCTAGTCTGTTAATCCAGAGACCCAGATAATGTTTTGGGGACCTGGGTTTGAATCCCGCCACAGCAGACGGTGGAATTTGCATTCGATAAATATCTGGAAGTAAAAATCGAATGATGACCGTGAATCCATTGTCGACTGTCGGAAAAATCCATCTGGTTCACTAATGTCCTTCAGGGAAGAAAACTTTCATCCTTACCTGGTCTGGCCTACATGTGACTCCTGACCCAAAGCAATGTGGTTGACTCTTAACTGCCCTCTGGGCAATTAGGGATGGGCAATAAATGTTGGCCTAGCCAGCAACACCTTCATCCTGTGAATGAATTAAAAAAAACCTTAAGCCCCCTAATCAAGTCTGCCTCATTACACATCACCAAATCCAGAATTGCCTGTTCTCTAGTGGGCTCTGTCACAAGCTGCTCCAAAAATCCATCTTGTAGACATTCCATGAATTCCTTTAATTGGGATCCGCTACCAACCTGACTTTCCCAGGCCATCTGCATATTGAAGTCCCCCATGACTGTTGTAATAGTGCCTTTCTTACACACCTTTTCTATCTCCTGATTTATTTTCTGCCCCATATGCGGACTACTGCTAGAAGACCTGTACGTAACTCCCATAACAGTCTTTCCTTTTGCTGATCCTCAAATCTATCCACACAGATTGTATGCCTTACAACCCTGTATCACTTTTTGCTATTGATTTAATTTCATTCCTTACTGGTAGGCAACCCTGCCCCCACGCCCATCTGCCTGTGCTTCGATAGCACATGTATCCTTGGATATTTAGTTTCTAGCCCTGAAACCCTTGCAATCTCTATGATGCCCACAATATCATACCTGTCAATTTCAATCTCATTTGCCTTGTTTTGTGTAATGTGTGCATTTAAGTATGACATCCTCAGTCCTGCGTTGACCACCCCATTTCTCATCGTTGTCCCCTTATCTGCAGCGCCTGTAGATTCCTGACCTTTTCTACACTCAATTTGCTATTACTTGTTCTGAAACTTTAATAATCTCTCCTGACCTCTCCCCTTTAATAGTTTTGCTATTTTTCCTTGCAACAGCCCCTGACTATTTCGTTTAAGACCCTATGCACAGCCTTTGCACCCTATGCACAGCCACAGAATCATGTACTTCGACATGATTCTGGTCTCAGCATGATTCTGTTGGAGCCCGTCCCAATGGAACAGCTCTCTCCTTCCCCAGTACTGGTTTCAATGTCCCATGAATTCAAACCTATTTCTCCCATAAAAGTCTTTGAGCCATGTGTTTACCTCTTTAATCTTGTTGACTCTGTGCCAGTTACCTTGTGTCTCAGGTAGTAATCCTTATTACCTTTTGGTTCTGTTTTTAATTTGGCCGCTAGCTACTCATACTCCCTCAACAGAACTTCTTTCTGTTTCTACCTGTAGTGTTGGTACCTAGGTGGGCCACGACAACTGGATCTTCCCCCTCCCATTCAAAGTCCCTCTGAAGCTCAGGCGAGATATGCTGAACCTGGGCACCAGGCAGACAACACAGCCTTTCCGATCCTGGCCACAAAGAACAGTGCCTATTCCCCTGATTATACTGTATCCGATTACAACTACATTTCTTTTTCACCCCCTCTTGAATGGCTCCCTATACCACAGTGCTATTCTCAGTTTGTTCATCCTTCCAACAGCCCTCAGTCTTCTCTGCGCAGGGAGCAAGAATCTCAAACCTGCTGGACAAGCTCAAGGGCTGAATCTCTTTCAGTATTACCTCTTTAATCCCTTTACCTGTCTCACCTGTAGTCACACCCTCCTGTCCCTGACCTCTGATCAAATTTGTGATAGTTAATAAAAGGAGTGTGACTTGCAGGCCCCACTATTGAACAAGAAATGGAAATGGCATAAACTGATGGATGGTGCATGGCTTCATTCCAGCCAAATCAAGTTAGTGACTTATTGAATCCTTCATTTTCTCATCTGTGGCAGGTATCAAATGTAGAAGCTCTGATTTTGTGTTTTGAAACTTGGAGTTCATGGTCAACATCTACTTTTTATAAACAAAAACAGAAGTTGCTGGAAAAGCTCAGCAAATCTAGCAGCATCTGTGAACAGAAGTCAGAGTTAAAGTTTCGGGTCCAGTGATCCTTCCTCAGAACTTTCCAAAAACCTGTAACTATGGTAAAATTGTTCCCATTCTGAATTTTGCATTTCCTGTTTATTCCCCTTCCATTTTACTTCAGTCTCTCCTTTCCGTTGTCTCACAACATGTCACAGTGAAGTCTGTTGTAGGCTCAGCTTAGTGAAATTTTTTGGCTTGAAATTGATCCTGGTTATGGAATCAAAGCTAAATTCCTTCACTGTGTGGTGAGAGTACAGTTTCTATTCTAGTTCTATTTTCCCAACTGACTCACCTCGCTCATGTCGTTCAAAGGCTGGGAAGATTCCATCTGAAGTGAAAACAGAAATTGCTGGAGAAACTCTGCAGGTCTGGCAGCATCTGTGGAGAGAAAACAGAGTTTTGAGTCCAGTGACTCTTCTTCAGAAGATTTTACCTGATTCTTTTTTTTTGCTCTTCCTACCAAAATGGATAATTTCACATCAGACTCTTTTTGCAATTACTTTGCCCAGTCATTAACCTACCTATCTTTTTGTAGACTCTTTATGTCCTCTTCACAACTTACTTTCCCACCTATCTTTGTCATCTGCAAATTTGGCAATCATACCTTCAATTACTTCATTTAAGGTATATATATAAGTTGTAAACAGTTGAGGTCCCAGTACCAATCCTTGTGGCACACCACTTTTTACATTTGCCAGCCTGAAATAGACTCATTTATGTCTGTTCTCTGGATACAAAAAAAACTGCAGATGCTGGAATCCGAGGTAGACAAACAGGAGGCCAAAAAAACGCAGCAAGCCAGGCAGCATTTGGAGAAAAGTTTTGGGTATTACCGTTCTTTAGAACTGGCTGTGGGGGTAGGGGGAACTGCAGATAAAGAGAGCTGGAAGCAGAATGGTGGTGATAGGTGCACACTGGTCGTAGGTACGACCTGGATGGTCGATGGTGAATCTGGTTGGAAATCTACAGTATATTCATTGGTTCCCCTTTATCCACAGCTCATCGTACCTCCTCAAGAGATCTCCAATGAATTGGTCAAATATGATTTCCCTTTTATAAAACCATGTTGACTCTGACTGATTACCTTGAATTTATCCAAGTACTCTCGACAATAACTTCTTTAAGAATAGCATTTAATGTTTTCCCTCTAATAGATGTAGAATGAATTAACCTGTACTTTCATCCTTTTTGAATAATAGTTTGAATAATGTCAGGTGTCACACAACACCAGATTATAGTCCAACTTCATCTGACAAAGGGGCAACGCTCTGAAAGCTTGTGATTTCAAGTAAACCTGTTGGACTATAACCTGGTGGTGTTGCGTAATTTCTGACTTTGTTCACCCCAGTCCAACACCGGCACCTCCACGTCACTGTTTAAATAATGGTTACATCTCCTATCTTCTGATCTAATGGGACCATCCCCAAATTAAAAATTGGAAAACTGAAAAATGATGCATCTATTATCTCGCTGACCACTTTTTTTAAGATCCTAAGTTGAGGTCCTTGAGGTCCTGGGAATTATCTCACGTAAAAATAGAGGATAAAAAGTTTGATATCTCAACCACTGATTATTTTTATGTGCAAAACAATGTATTGACTACAATCAAGGTGTCACCAACTGTGTAGATCTGCATATATTCATGTACTCTCTTCTGGAAGCCTATTCTGTACAATTAATTCCTGTTATCTTTGCCTCCCATGTTTACACCTTTGCCTGATGTTTGCAGCCTACCGAACACTGTCTGCATTATGCATTGTATAAGTAGTTTTGTTAATTATTTGCCAGTAGCTTGTCAGAATTCTATGTTATGTACAAAATGTAACACATTGTGAGATTTCTTCCCAGTTACAGGTGCTCACTGTCTCTTCCTCTTTATCTGCATGAAGCGTTTTAATGCTCTTTCTCAAATGCTTTCCTCATTGACCTTCCCGCTTTCACTCTGAACAAACTTCAGTTTATATATATATTGATCCAATGACAGGGTATGTCCTGACTTTCAAAGAGGACCAATGTTTTGGGCATTCAGAAGAATTCTGGGTTGAGGCATCCTGATGCATAATCAGTGATGCGTATGAATTCCAAAGAAAGTCTCATAAAAGAATTGTCTTGAGTTTATCATCCATCTTCATCAAGGTGAGTGATGGCTCAATTTATTTGCAGCGCTCATCTTGATTTGAATATGAAATTACCTTGTTATCCCTCAATTAGGATACCAATTACCTACCAAATGAATGATTCTTGCCAATTCACCATAGTAAAAGGCAGGCAACATGTCATGTTCTAACAACTACTTATTGATGCTAAGATCATAATAATCACTAATTAAATTAAAGGATATGCGTATACAAACAATGAATAGTTATGAATAGTAATAAAGAGATTTACCTAGAAATTTGAATAACATGTTATGAATAGACAAAATTCCTTAAAATGAATTACAGAGGTTGTAAAGACAATTCAGGCATGTCTTTGGAAGATGGCCTGGAATCCATTAATTATTGGATTTTCACTGGAATCCATTAATTATTGGATTTTCAAGCCTGCCTGATGATTGAAAACTCCCTTCAGCGTTGATCTTTTGGTTGAGGGGAAACCTCTTCACTCTAATGGTTGTGAATATTTGGAATTCTATATCCCAGACTGTTGTGGCTATTCCTTTGTTGAATATATTTCAAGCTGAGGTGGACAAATTTTGGACCTTAGGGGAACAAAGAACATGGGGAGCACGTGGAAGAATGGACTTGAAGCATTAGGTTAACCAAGGTCATATTGAATAACCGAGTAACCTCGAGGGGTCCGTATGATTTACTTAGTTCTGTTTATTATGATCTCAGAAGACATTGAAATAGTGGGTGGAATCTTGTGCCCTCCCACATTGTGTGCACATGGGCTGGAAATTAAATTGGGTGGGAGGATGGCAGTTTTCAAACATTGGCTGTTTCAATACTCGTTGAAAGAAATATCCTGCCCGGTTATCCCCTTGTATAAATCTGACAATTTCAGTAAAAATACCGTACCTAAATGACCAGCTTTTATGTATAACGATAACACAGAAACGCAGAAAAAAGGAGCAGGAAAGAATAAGCCATTCAGCCCACAGTTAGTTCTGTCCTACACCATGATCATGACTGATCGTCTGTCTCAACACTGCATATCCACTCTCTCTCCATAACCCACTATCTGATTCTTCCTTGAATTTATTCAGTGCCAGGTCTCCCCAACCTTCTGTGGAAGAGAATTCCACAGGTTCACTACCTCTGATTGATGAAATGTACTGGACGTCAGTAGCTATTTGACTGTGAAGGCTATTATAGGAGCCCAATCCTTATTTCAGTCCATCTCGACATGTACATTTTTCATCTGGAATCTCAATGTCAATGGTGACCAGGAGTAGGAATCATCCAACCCAGCTGACTGTATATTCTTCAGATGAGGTGAGGTTGTGAATATATTGACATTTTGGTTTTAAATACAGATAATAGTTTGGTTATAAGTTACTTTCTCACGATAGAAGCACAAATACAACTTACACATTTTTGTGAACATGCCTGACTGTATCAACAGTGTTCCCAGTACTTAATGTGTCACCTGAGCAAACATCTAATCTTGAATGATCTAGGTTTAATCTTCGGATATCCCTGTTAAAGGTTCTGTTAAGTTTGTATTCTTTGAGACTTCTTAAAATAATGAAAGCAACTGTAGGTGCACGTTTGCACACAGGATTTAGAAAAAGAATAATTGGAATGTCCGCTTTGGCAAATCCAGCCTTTATGTGGTTTCTGCATTCCTTGCGTGACATACATTTTAAAATAAATTTTGTTGCAGACGTCTGAAACTGTGATACACGTTTTTACCTGTAAAATTACAAGACTCTGCAGAGACCAGAGGTAATGCCATTTCCCTGTGAAAGCTATTAACAATAAACTGTCTGCAACTTTATCATTTTAAGTGATCTAACTTGTATAAGCCTATTTTTATGATATTGACATTGGAAGCAATTTTGAATGATTAACCTCCTCCAAGCTTAATCATCCTGATTGTGAGCTGATATGTGTTTCATTCCAAAATTATCTTGAATATAAGCCTGGAAATGACAGTGATAATTAGAGGCCTTTTAACAATTTCTCATTAAATGAATTCAAACCTATTAATGTGAGTCACATTATTTGTAGATAGTGTCATAATTGACCCATTAACTGCTACATAAAATTGTTTCAATATACGTTGTGTGCATGTTTTCATATTTCCTACTTTAATAGTGTTATTTGGAATGTATTGTTGTAACGTAGCAAAGTGGTGTCCAACATGTAAAAAGCTGCTGTCTGAATATTTTGAGGTAATGGGAAAGGTAGTGTGTGGTGTGGAGGTTGCGGACTGGGTAGGTTGGGTAGCATAATGAGCTTCTATGGAAGGTGAAGCTGAATAACAATTAGCCTGCCTCAACCATTTTTATCTTTTTGATCTTCTTAAAAGAAGGGTGAGAAAATGTCAGGCCCATTGCTTGTCCTAGCCATTATGTAGCTCAAGCTTTTCTCTTGCAATTCCAGCTGGATCCTTATTTACATGGTGAAACCTACATTTTGAGTCTTTCCTTGCTGCATTGTTCACAGATTATCACAGAGCTTTAACTTTTCATGGGAACTGTTCACTTATCTTTCAAAGTTATGATCATCATTGTTCTCACTGAAAGGCTTACGGTTGTTCCTATCTTCCCTATAACTGTGTTCCCAAGTCTATCTTCCCTTTCATTGCTATTGTCCTTTAATTCACCATTCCCACTCAGCTCTACAATTATCTATCCAGGCAATCCCAGTGCAAATTCCTTCAGTACCATCCTTGCCCACAGCATTAATACCACTCTGACTAAATTTGACCTGCAAGTGATGTTTGACAACATTGACTTCTTTACTATCTTCTACCACATCTGTTCTGTCTCCATGTTATTGCTATTGCTTGGTTCTGCTCTTATCTCCTAATGAGCCCGGCGATGGAATCTTCCATCTGGCGACATGATCACTTAGAATTATCCCAAGGTCCCATGCTTTTTTACATGTTGCTCTTTAGTGATGCTTTCTGTAGACATCGTGTCAGGTTTCATATGTGCTAACAACATCTGATTCTGCCACTTAGTCGTTGTTTTTGACTCTATGGCCATGACTAATTTGGTAGCTTGATTGTCTGACATCAAGTCAAGGATGAAACAAAATTTTCTACAATTTACCTTTCATCAAAAATGCATTGTCTTTGGTCCTGCCTCACTTCTGTCCCACAGTACACAAACCCAGTGTTCTGCCCCTGTGTTCTGTTTGACCCTGAGCTGAGCTTCAGATCAATTATATCATGGAACACTAGTTTCTCTTACCTGAGCTCTCTGATAAGTACTGACAAGTAGTCTTTCTTTGTATATCCTGACTGGTTTACAATGTTCCACCTCTATCAAACTAAATTCCGAGGAGAATGTAGTTAGTGCCCAGAGTCAGTGACATTTCTGTTGTGGCTATCAAGGCCAATTTGTTCCTTCTGCAACTGGCACAGATCAATAGTTTTGGGTTGATGTCAATTAATGTTATTTTTCCTTCCTCCAGGCTCCTGTTTCCATCATCTGATCATTTCTTTAGTCATCTGCTTTTTCTACACTCTTCCTGACTCCTTGTCTGCAGGCACTCTGATCAACTCCAAGGACTTCCCATGCATCGATTCTGATCCCAGTCAACATGAGGTTCTCTGCTTGTATCACACATCTGATCTGTTGAGACCTGTTGGTCTCACGCTGATAGCAGGTTCATAGAACATCTCTTTGGAGATGCAGCTATCATCCGTCTGCCTCGCATGAACCAAACAATTGAGTCGTGTTGATTTGAGAAAGCAATCTTCACTTTCAGTTTTGTGAATATACAGCATAATAAAAAGCTGAAGTATTAAGACCCTGTTAGTAATCTGACAAGTAGAGATATCCTAGCGCTGTGGTGCCTTGATTTCCATTCTTCCTGCATTAGGAACGTTTAATCGTAGAGATTTAACCCCATAGTTAACCAAGGGCAAGTAGCTTAAAGAGTCTGGCCTAGGTTTTCTGATTACAAACTTTATCCAATAGCATTACATTCGGTGGGATAACTGAAATCAGAAGTGTGATAACCTAATAAATGGCATCCTGGCCTGTCATAACTTAACAAGCAGCATTCTGGCCTGTAATAATCTAATAAATAGTATCTTGGCCTATAATAACCTAATAAGTGGTATCCTAGCCTGTTCATGCTGCGTATGTACAAGAGTTTATAATGGTGTGGTGCTTTTGCTTTTGCTTTTGCTAAGTTCAGTTTCATTTCATATACCATGCAATTATGAATAGTGAGGCTGGAAGTCTGCAGATATTGAATCACACTGCTGATATTACAAAGGCTGCAAACACTGCTCAACCTTGTTAGGGGCGCAAACTTTGCCAACTCCATTGGGGTCAACATAATAAGATGGAATGCGGCTAATACTTCTTGACCTGTCTGCAGTCTTTGGCATGGTTTACCACACAATCCTTCCCCCATGTCTTTCTAAGAGGTCCTAGTCAGCAAGCTATCTTTAATTGCCTTTCTTCCCACTCATATGTTGTAACCTCTGGTTTCCCCGAAGGATCTATCCTTGCCCCACCCCTTCTATTTTTTTACATACACACTTCCCCTTAGTGACACCATCTGAAAACAAAGTGTTAGTGTCTACATGTACCCAGATGAGACCTTGCATTCGGTCATTAGCATGTGGTTCAACCCGTCATTGTGTCTGTATTGTTGGACTACTTGTTTGACATCCAGTACTGCATTAGCAGAAAATTCCTCCAACTAAATCTTGGGAAGACTAAAACCATTGTCCACAGTCCTTCACAAACTCTTTTCCCTAGTTGCCAATTCAATTACTCTGTATGGCAATGGTTTGAGGCCGAAAAAAAGCTGTTGTTGGTGTCATTTTTGATCTTGAGATGACTTTCTGATCTCACATTCATACAATGACGGAGATTGCCTCTTTCCACTTCTGTCCCATCACCTGCTTCCAATTCTGGGTCAACTCAAACAGTGTGCAGATTTCAAGCACAGTAAGCAGATATGAGTTTGTTCAGTTTGGGATTTTTAAGTTGGTTATATTTTAAAGTACTGAATCATTAACTTTTGTTATAATCCCAGCTGATGTTACTACTCGTCAAGTCAGATTTCAGACTGAAATCTGGCTTGACAAGTCATATTTTATTTTGGTTTGTTTTAAATGAGGTGATTCCTCACTGAAACATATGCGTAAGTAGAGAGAAGAAAAGCCTTAGACCGCAGGATGATATCGAAGGGCTGGTCAGATGTGCTCTATAGCAGCAAATGGAAATTAATCTTGAAAGATGTGCGCTGATGCATTTTTGGGAGGACTAACAATCCAAGGAAGTACATTATGAATGTAAGACCCTAAGAACTACAAAGGTTCAGAGTGACCTCAGTGCGATGTTCATAGGAAGGCAGGAGCAAATGTACACAATGTGGTTAATAAGTCATATGCAATATTGGCCTTTATTAGTCAAAGCATTGAATATAAGATCAAGGAGGTTACACTGGAGCTAACTTTAGTTAAGCCAGAGCTGCTAGCGTACTGTGTGCAGTTCTGGTCCCCATACTAAAGGAAAGATGAGGCTGCATTATAGAGGGTGTAGACAAGATCCACTAGGGGGTTGTTTGTTTTGGGTCCGGTGAGTCTTCTTCAATACATTACCGCCATGACTGTATCATTAGCTTGATCGTCTGACATCAAGTGCACCTGAAATATTAACTCTGCTCTCTTTCCACAGATGCTGCCAGGCCTGCTGAGCTTTTCCAGCCATTTCTGTTTTTGTACCTGATATCCAGCATCTGCAGTTCTTTTCAGTTTTTTTTCACTAGGTTGTTGCCTGGGCTGGGGTGATTCAGCTATGAGAAGAGACTAGCCTGGCTGTGGTTGTTTTCCTTAAAGCAGAGAAGGCTGAAGGGTGGGCGATGAGGGTAAGGGGACTGATTGAGGTATACAAAGTTCTGAGGGACATAGACAGGATAGATAGAGAGTCACATTTTCCCTTAGTAGAGCGGTCAATAACAGGGAATACAGTTTTAAGATAAGGAGCATATAATTTAGAGGGTATTTGAGGAAAATTCCTTTCACCTAGAGGGTTGTGAATATCTGGATCTCACTGCCGAAAAGAATGGTAGAGGAACCCACAGGACATTTAAGAAGTATTTAGATGTCCACTTGAAATGCCATAACATAGCAGGCTATGGGTTAAGGACTGGAAAATGGGATTAGATTAGTTGGATGTTTGATAACTGGTGTGGAAATGATGGGCCAAAGGACCTCTTGCTGTGCTGTAATGACTCTATGACTCCAAATTATTCTGAACTAAAAACAAGCTAGTGGCCTTCAATGTTTACTCTACCTACCTAGGGATTCCCTGCCTTCTAACACGAACTGAATTGAATATAGACTCTTTTCTAGGAAGTGGTTCTCCAGACCAGTTAAAGGAATAAGTTATCTCACGAGGAATGTTAGTGCACTTTCCAGGACAGGAATGTTTGGTTAGAAGTTTGCAGGTGAGAAACTCTAATTTATCAGTGTTGAAAGGATGTATTGGCACTGGAGGGGGTGCAAAGGAGGTTCACTAGGTTGATTCCGGAGTTGAGGGGGTTGCTTATGAGGAGAGACTGAGTAGATGGGGATTATATTCATTGGAATTCAGAAGATTGAGGGAGGATCTTATAGAAACATATAAAATTATGAAGGGAATAGATAAGATAGAAGTAGAGAGGATGTTTCCACTGGCAGGTGAAGCTAGGACAAGAGGGCATAGCCTCAAGATTAGAGGGAGCAGATTTAGGACTGAATTGAGAAGGAATTTCTTCACCCAGAGGGTTGTTAATCTATGGAATTCCTTGCCCAGTGAAGTAGTTGACGCTAGTTCAGTAAACATTTTTTAAAAAAAGGTAGATTTTTTTTGAACAATAAAGGAATTAAGGGACACGGTGAGAACGCGGGTAAGTGGATCTGAGTCCACGAAAAGATCAGCCATGATCTTATTGAATGGCGGAGCAGGCTCGAAGGGCCAGACGGCCTACTCCTGCTCCTAGCTCTTATGTTCTTATGTTATTCATGTAAAAAGACTCCACAGGACAGAAACTGGGGAAAATCAGTTAAGTTGAACATTATGATTTGAAGTAGCAATTTAAATTCTCTGGATTTGAATCATTCTAAAGTGATGGTGTTGGGGAATAGGCTGAAACTTCATTTTACTGTGTGTTTTAAGATTTTCTGTGTTTCTGGATAGCTGTTTTTTGTTTTGATTTTGTGTAATAAAATTCTACACTGTTATTAAAGAAACTCTGCGTCCTTGCATGACTATAATTCAGTGAATGACTATGACAATAACTAAAGATTTTTAAAAAATCACCTGATCTATCAGGACAGATTTAATCCTGGGGTATGACTTGTCTGGTGGTACCACCAGCTGAGATCAGAATGTAATTCCCTCTGTGGAGTGTTATGGAATGTGTTAACACCACCTGAAAAGCACAATATTAGGACTAGTGAATCAGAGATAGTAGGAACTGCAGATGCTGGAGAATCCGAGACAACAAGGTGCAGGGCTGGATGAACACAGCAGGCCAAGCAGCATCATAGGAGCAGAGAGGCTGACGTTTCGGGCCTAGACCCTTCATCAGAAAAGGGGGAGGGGAAGGGGGTT
>NC_063333.1:85138742-85200357 GCF_021869965.1 Rhincodon typus
TTTTCTGATGAAGGGTCTAGGCCCGAAACGTCAGCCTCTCTGCTCCTGTGATGCTGCTTGGCCTGCTGTGTTCATCCAGCCCTGCACCTTGTTGTCTCACTCATCACTGTTCTCTGCTTTCTGTTCCAGATCCACTTTTGTATCCACCCAGTCGTTGCCCCTTTAATGCCTTGGGCTTCCATTTTAATAACTAGTTGCTATGTACAAAACAAAATCACCCACCCTAACACTCAGCAAATCTCCTTGTTACCTCATCAAATAACTCAATCGGTCTAGTCAAATATGATTTGACTTTAACAAATCCATGCTGGCTTTCATTTGTTAGTTTCTACTTCATGTTTACAGATCACCGAAACTACTGATCCAACTTAATCTTTGTTGGTCACTTTACATTTTGCTCCAGTACATGGCAGAAACATAGAAAATAGGAGCAGGAGTAGGCCGTTGAGCCCTTTGAGTCAGTTCCACCACTCAATACGATCATGGATGATCATCCAACTCAGTACTCTGTTCCTGCCTACTCCCCATACCCTTTGAACCCTTTACATGTAAGAAATATATCTACATCCTTCTTGAAAACACTCAAAGTCTTGGTCTCAAGCACTTTCTGTGGTAGAGACTTAGATGGGCTCACTTTCTGGGTGAAGAAATTTCTCCTTAGTCCTAAATGGCCTACACTGTATCCTTAGACTGTGACTTCTGGTTCTGATCTTCCCCGTCATTGAAAACATCCTTCCAGCATTAATGTGATAATTGATACAAGTTATTAAAGGTATTGGAAATGTCAACTGTGGTTAAATGCCGCTATGCCACTTCTGCAGAAAAGCTCAAAGATTTAAGCACACTTTGAGCTCCTCATCCAGAATGACACTTTGGTACAATATTGAGGGAGTCACTGTCAGGTACTGTCATTCAGATGATGTGTTAAACCAAAGACCCCTTCTGTTCTCACAGGTGGTTAAAAAAAGTCTCATGACCACGGTATTTGAAGTAGAGCAGGAGTGAGCATGATCAACCAATTGTTATCTAATGTAAACTGCATTTTTGTTTCAATTATTCTCTTCAATCTTTAACGCTTTCTTGTCAGTTATAATAACAGCAGTGATAGATTTTGAGGAGAAAGCATTGTACTGAACAAAACCGTACTTTTGTTCAACAATTCAAGCATGTTAAAAAATGTATACGTATAAAATCAGTGCCTGCTGTTTAATTTGAATTCATAACTTCCATAACTAATGTGTGTTATACATCAAATTTTTTGTGATGGATGTTTTATTTCAGACAATAGAATTGAGTTTTTGAGTGACTCCAAAGCTCATTACCTGAGTCTCCATTCCTTCCAACCATTAGGAAAATGCACTGTAATGCTGCGTCTCTTTGTTTTTAGGCTGCAGGAGCTATCAGACCACTTGTTTCCACTGTCGTTGCAACCAACCCAGAAAGCTATCTTGATCGTTCATTGGAACGTGCCAAATATAGGGCAAGTGAAATGCCTCAAGCCTTCACATTTGATATCATTTACAGAGCTTATCAACAGGTAAAATTCTTGAGTTCATTTTGCCCTGCAGTGATTCTGATGTTCTATGTGAATATATCATGGAGTGGATGATTATGTTATATCAATTATTACATATTTTTGTTTGCATTCCTTGGGACTGTTTCTCTGATAAGGCTGCTGAATAATTGCAAGTTATCATTGGCTCACAGTACCATGATATAAATTCATTGGAACGGCTTTCCCATTGCTTCGATTCCTTTGCCTCTGCCTTTTTTAGTGTAAAAGTATGTTTTAAAGCTTGTGATGTGTTAGTTAGAATGGGAGGAGACTCATGTGAAGTATCAACACCACCATAGATTTGTTCTGCCAAATGCCCTACTTCTGTCTTATATATTTTATGTAATTCTTTCCATGCAGTCTTGACTGAAGGCACTAACTCTTCTGCACAGAGGGGACTCACTTTTTCTACAGCAGGGAAATGCAATGGAAGACAGCATTAGCAAGACTGCATCTGAAGTGTAGTGGATAGTTCTGGTCCCCTTGTTTAAGGAACGATACACTTGCCATAGAGACAGTGCAGCTGAGGTTCATCAGATTGATTCCTATGATGGTGGCACTGTCCATGAAGAGAAATCAAGGAGGCTGGGCCTGCGTTGCTTGGAATTTTTAAGAATGAGAGGTGATCTGATCGACACTTAATTCAATTCTTAAAGGGATAAGCAAAAATAGTTGTAGAAAGGATGTCTGCCTTGACTGTTGGGTCAAGAACCAGCGGTCACAATCTCAGAATAAAAGCCACACCATGTAGAACTGAGATCAGGAGGAAGTTCTTCAGTCAGAGAGTGGCAAATCTTTGGAATTCTATGTCTTGCAGGGCTGTGGAATATCAGTCATGAAGTAAGTTCAAGGCAGAGCTTGATAGATTTCTAATTACCAATGACATCAATGTATGTTGCAGAACTATGGCATTGAAATAGATGATCAGTATTGATCTAGGATAGTGGAGGAGGCTCAAGGCACAAAGACTACACCTCCTCTCACCCACCTTCCTAGAAGAATGCGATCCCCATTCCCAATTCCTCTGCCTCCACCACATCTGCTCCCAAGTTGAGGCGTTCCACTCCTGGACATCCCAGATGTTGTCGTTTTTCAGGGACCATAATTTCCCCCCCACAGTGGTTGAAAATGCCCTCGACCGCATCTCTCGCGTTTCCCGCATCTCATTCCTCACACCCTCTCCCCGCAATAACAACAAAGACAGAATGTCCCTCGTCCTCATGTATCACCCCACCAACCTCCGGATTCGATGTATCATTCTCCGCCACTTCCGCCACCTGCAATCTGACCCCACTACGAAGGATATATTTCCCTCCCCACCCTTATCTGGCTTCCGGAGGGACTGCTCTCTCCGCGACTCCCTCGTCTGCTCCACACTCCCCACTAGTCCCACCACCCCTGGCACCTTTCCCTGCAACCGCAGGAAGTGCTACGCCTGCCCCTACACCTCCCCCCTCACCTCCATCCCAGGCCCCAAGAAAACCTTTCACATTAAACAGAAGTTCACCTGCACATCCGGTAATGTGGCCTATTGTGTCCGCTGTTCCCGATGTGGCCTCCTCTACATCGGGGGACCAAGCGGAGGCTCAGAGACCGCTTTGTGGAGCATCTACGCTCGGTTCGTGACAAACAACAACACCTCCCAGTCGCGAACCACTTCAGCTCCCCTTCCCACTCCCTGGACGACAAGTCCATCCTGGGCCTCCTCCAGTGTCACAATGACACCACCTGAAAACTGGAGGAACAACATCTCATATTCCGCCTTGGAACCTTACAACCCAATGGTCTCAGTGTGGACTTTACGAGCTTCAAAACCTCCCCATCCCTGACCTCATCCCAAGACCAGCCCCCCTCTCGTCCCCGCCTCCTTGACCTGCCCGTCTTTTCTCCCACCTATCCGCACCTCCCTCCTCACTGACCAACCCCCATCCCCACTTCCTACCTACACTCACCCCTACTAGCTTCATCCCCGCCTCCTTGACCTGTCTGTCTTCCCTCCCACCTACCCGCCCCTGCCTCCTCACTGACCAATCCCCATCCTAACTCCCCACCTACACTCACCTTTACCAGCTTCATCCCCGTCTTCTTGACCTGTCCGTCTTCTCTCTACCTATCTGCTCCACTATCCACCTTCTATTACCGCCCCCCCCTCTCTATTTCAGAGCCCCCTTCCCCTCCCCCCTTTCTGAAGAAGGGTCCAGACCCGAAACGTCAGCTTTCCTGCTCCTCTGATGCTGCCTGCCCTGCTGTGTTCATCCAGCTACACACCTTGTTATCTCAGAGTCCAGCATCGGCAGTTCCTACTATCTCTCAAGGACTTGAATGGTCTACTTATGCTACAACATTCCAAATAGAAGGAGGAGGAGCGATAGTCAAAAAGGGACGAAGCTTTCTGAAGACTGCTATCATAGTCTCATATCAAGCAGTCCTGGAGATTTGGAATACCCAAGTCTTCTGCCTCCTTTAGTTTCAATAGATTACAATTCTCATAATTCCTTCAGTTTCTCATGGACATGATCACGTTGCAGTCAGTCACAGAGCGATAGAAAACCCTTTGAACATAAGAACATGAGAAGTAGGAGCAGGAGTAGGCCATCTGGTCCTTGAAGCCCCCTCTGCCATTCAATAAGATCATGGCTGATATTTTCATGGCCTCAGCTCCACTTACCCACCCTCACCATGACCCTTAATCCCTTTACTGTTCAAAAAATTATCTATCTGAGCTTTAAAAACATTCAAAAAGGAAGCCTCAACTACTTCACTGGGTAGGGAATTCCACAGATTCACAACCCTTTGGGTGAAGAAGTTTCTCCTTAATTCTATCCTAAATCTGCTGTCCCTAATTTTGAGGCTGTGCCATCTCATTCTAGTTTCACCCACCAGTCGAAACATCCTCACTGCTTCTATTTTATCTATTCCCTTCATAATTTTATATGTTTCTATAGATCCCCCCTTCATTCTTCTAAATTCTAATGAATATAATCCAAGTCTACTCAGTCTCTCCTCATAAGCCAACCCTCTTGACTCCAGGATCAACCTGGTGAATCTCCCCTGCATCCCCTCCAGTGCCAGTACATCCTTTCTTAAGCAAGGAGATGAAAACTGCACACAGTACTCCAGGTGTGGCCTCACCAGACCTTATACAGCTGCAGTATAACCTCCCTGCTTTTGAACTCAATCCATCTAGCAATGAAGGACAAAATTCCATTTGCCTTCTTAATTACCTGTTGCACCTGCAAACCAACCTTCTGCAATTCATGCACAAGAACACCGGTGTCCCTCTGCACAGCAGCATGCTGCAAATTTTTACCGCTCAATAATCGTCCTTTTTTCTGTCATTCCTACCAAAATGGGTGACTTCAGATTTATCAGCATTGTACTCCATCTGCCAGACCTTTGCCCACTCACTTAAACTATCTATATCCCTCTGCAAACTTTCAGAGTCCTCTGCACACTTTGCTCTCCCACACAGGGAGCAAGTACCTCGTACCTGTTGGACAAGGTCAAGAGCTGAGGCTTCTCTGTCCCTGAATTCAGGATCCCATGACCTGCCTCACTTGCAATCACACCCTGCGGACATTTTCCCGAGTGAGGATGCCAGTCATTAAGATCAGGTTGATACTATGGCAATACGTGCCTTTGTTGCTGGGTTGAGACAACCAAAACCTATTACACGTAAGCCTTTTACAGAGAGAGAGCAATTTTCCCACCACTTCTCCATTGCCTTTATTTGAGCCTTAAATAATACATGGCAAAATCGCCCACCACTTTAAATTCAAAAGTTGAACATTACAATGCCATCACCTCAAGTTTTCCATTCAGAAATGGAGCAATTTGAAAGACTAACTAGATTATGACGATCAAAATAACCTGTTTGTTGAGAAATGCATTTTGATACGTGAAAATTAATTTTATTTTAAAAATAATCTGTTAATTTAATCTTCTAAAGTTACATGGCTGAATATTCTAAAACTGCATGATGCTGGGAAAGTGTAAAACATTGATTTTAATATCTAAGTAACACAATTGCTGCATTTCAATCCTCCAGGCAATTTAACAATAGATTTACATGAAGGCATATTGTATAAGGTATTATTCAATAGTTATGGTCAGTCTGTAGCAGCTTCATATCAGATGTGAATTGAGGAGAATTGTGAAGTGGGCTATCATGTGTGTACTCTTCTGAGACCAAATAGAGGTGAAGCAATTGCTTTATTTTTTGTCTGCCTGTGAATTTTGTAGATGAGGAAGACACTTTTTTGTTTGGCAAGATGGAGAGCGACAGATCAGATTTTGAGATTAGATAAATAATATGCCTTTTATTGTAAAGCTTGTGGCTCTATTACTTAAAGTAACTAAAACCTTTAGAGACTGTAAAACATAACTGTCATTTTCTTGAATGATGGTTGTGATGTGTAGTAGTGACTTAAAGAAAAGTCTGTGGGTGTGGAAGAAACACAAAAAGAACTATTGGAAACATAGCTGCCTTTTAACAAGAGAGAGTATGTAATTTGTAGATCTGATTTCGGATAGAAATCTAGCTCCTGTGATTAATCATTAATCATATATCCATTTTCCTTTTCTCGCTATAAAGAACAATGTTGATTTTGAATGATTTAACTGTTCACACTTTGCTCTAGGAGATATGTAGTTTCTTCCCCTAAAATACAATCTTTAGCACAAGAACAATGAGCCCTGTACTCAGAACCCCTCAGGGTTGAGAGGGCTGGATAACTGGCCCATCTTCCTTTCCTTTCCTTCCCTGTCCAGCTTGGTAAAGCATATTAATGACTGGTAACCAAGAAATCACATAGATCCACAAGTAATTCCATCAGTTATCATGGTCAATCCTATTCCAATGATCAATAGGATAGAGCTTTCAGCAGAAAAAAAGTAGGAAGATAATGATCAGAATCCACGCTAAACTCAATGACATGAGTTGAAGTTATGTGTTTGATATTTGGAAATGAGGACAGTTCCATAGCATGACAGAAGAATATTCGAGTGAAAGCATAACTCACACTGATTTGAAGTCGGAATCGTGAATGTCCACACTTTTTAACACTACTTTACAATATCTTCTGTCTGTTTTCTGTATAAAGGCAGTCTGTTTGGCAAGAGTATCTGCAATGCAAGCCCACAGCTGGAGGAGAACATTTAGTTTAGGTGTGGGGTGGGGGAGATCATGCAGTGAGTTTCCCTGAGCACTGATTTGAATTTATCTTGTGCAGTTTGATCATGTGGAGCATGTTTACTTTCCTCACGATCCATCAGTATCATTCAGAATTGTTGGAGAGTTTTTCTTTTCATTTAACAGTTTCTTCGGCGTTAATTTTTCACAATTATTTCGGGAATATCAGGGGGAAGAACTTGAAAATTTTTATTGAGGAAAACTTACTTGAGTGTTTTTCTTAACAGAGAGGCTGACTGTGAGAGAAGGAAGACTAGTAAGGCTTTGAGTTCAATAAAATTTGGAGAGAGGCTGGAATTTTCCAGTCCTTGGGTTAGGAGACAGGGAAGCTCATAAACCGAGAGGGGCGAATTGTGGGATGAAAAGTTCAATGTCTCCACACTCGTCATGGAACTTTCCTTCAAGTGGGAACGACAATAGTGTAGCTGTCCATCGATTAGAGGTGGACAGTCAATTAATTCAATTTACGATCACTTAATGGCTGTTTAAACTGCACCAAATGTTTACAAATGTCAGTAAGTGCAGGGCTGTTGTGGTGCAGTGGTAGTGTCCTACCTCCAAACTAGGAGGCCCGGGTTCAAGTCCCACCTGTTCCAGAATATGTAACAATATGTCTGTATAGGTTGATTAGAAAATAGGTTAAACAAAAAGCAGACTCACTTTGGTTTGCATTGACCAATAATGGGCCTTCCATCTGGTTACACAGGGCGGCGCAGTGGCAGGTTGATTTGCTTTGATTCTACCTCAGCCTGTGTGGTGTTTGCATGTTCATCCCGTCTCTGCACGGGTTTCCTCCGGGTGTTCAGTTTCCAGCCACAGTCCAAAGATAACAAGGTGTAGAGCTGGATGAACACAGCAGGCCAAGCAGCATCAGAGGAGAAGGAAAGCTGACGTTTCGGGCCTAGATCTTTCTTCAGAAATTGAATTCAGAACTCACAGTCCAAAGATAAGTAAGTTAGGTGGATTGGCCATGCTAAATTGCCCATAGTGCCCGGGGATGTGCAGGCTAGCTGGGTTAGCCCTGGGAAATGCAGGGTTACGGGGTAGGATAGAGGTCTGGGTCTGGGTGGGATGCTCTTCATAGGATCAGCGTGGACTCGATGGGCTGAATGGCCTGCTTCCACACTATTGGAATGCTATGAAGGTGATATGCTGGTTGTGGTTAGTAGTTTAAAAAAAAACACAAAAACAAAATAGTCGTGGTGATTTTGGTGGTGGGTAGGTCGCTCAGTTGTGTGAAAACACTTCTGGGTAGATCGTAAAATAAGATAAAGCTGATCCATGTCTTTAGAGAAAGGTGCTTACCATGGGTTACCATGAGATTACATTGTGATTTAGTCCCTTCCTGCTCCCCTCACCCCTCCCCCATCTTACCTTTCATGGTTTGCATTCCCCATGATGGGCTTTGCATTTAAACTTCTAATTGGCAGCACGCTGGTGGTGGTTAACAGTTAAAAACAAAAAAAAACCACTCCGATTTGGTGGTGTGAAAACCATTCGGTTGTGTGTGATAACACTTTTGGATAGCCAAAAGAATAAAGCAGACCTACAGGGAGGGAGCATGGAGTGTCCATCAATGCTCTCGATGCCTTCAGACAGAGATGGGCACTCCGGGGTTGCAGTGTTTATTTCTTGCTCCAACTCCATTTTGATTTAGCTTCTTCCCTCTCTGCCTACTTCCCTTTCACTTATGATGGTTTGCATTTGCCCTGAATGGGCTTTGCTTATAAATATTTAATTGGCTACACAGGTGATTACTAGTGGTGTTCAGTAGTTAGAAAAGGGGGAAAAAAAGCAAAAAAAAAAAAAAAAATCTGGTAATTTTGGTGATGTGAAAGTCACTCAGTTGTGTGTGATAGCACTTCTGTGTATAGAGAAAAATGGTGTGGAGAAAAATAAAGCTGACCCATGTGCTTGGCTTCTTGGCCAGTGGTCTGTTTCTCAGTTTGGAATGTTGCATACCATTATTACAGAAGAAGGGCTCTTGTGGCGCAGTAGTAGTGTCCTTACCTCTGAGCCAGGAGGTCTAGATTGATTAAAAACTAATAAAGCAGACCCCACAATTGGCCACGTGGCTGTTGTACTGGTGCTGGTTAATAGTTAAAAAAAAAACACCACGGTGATTTGGTGGTGGGGAAAAAAATGAATCAGTTAACCTACAAATAGTGGCTGTATTTTAGTGTTCAACAATAAACAATGTTCCTTTCTAGTTCATCTTCCTGAGTTATACAGAGGGTGTCTTTGAAACATTTCCTCACAGTAACCACTTGCATTTACAAAACTTAGAGGAGAGAGCTTGTTCTGGAAGTCTGGTGTAAGTCATAAAGGTGATGTGGTCCACCCAACTTTGCTGATTGACTGCAACCAGTGCCTCGATGCAATGGATGTCTGCCTGAAAGGGCACTGACAGTGGAGCATCTGTCTTGCCAATGAATTTGCAAGACTTGACAGAGGCATTGCTGGTGGTATTTCTCGAGGGATTTGAGGTGTCTGCTGTATATTGTCCATGTCTCTGATGCATAACTATTAGAAAAATCTGAGCTAAGCTGAAAGACATTATCTCAATGCATGGGTAATGGTTGAAAGCCCCTGAGTGTGAGTACATACAAGTGACATCTGTGTACTGCAGCTCAATGATAGACGTTAGTGTAGTCTTGGTCCTGGACTGGAGGTGACAAAGGTTGAACAGTTTCCCAAAAATCCTGTAAAGAAGCTCCACTCCAGCAGGGAGCTGCAAGGATATGAGGAGGTATTGCGGTGAGGAAGATGGAGAAATGTGTTGAACCATGACAAAGTCTTCTTGACTCTCGTTTCTACAAGTATTGTATTGTGGTGGATCCATAGGTTAGTATCAAGGCTCATATGTCATTGGGCAGCTGTGGGGAATTTCTGAGGTTAGCCAAATTTGAGGAGGATGCTCCATAATTCTCACATGTTGACCGAGCCAGAGGCCGTTGTAAGGTCAAAGGAGGCCATGTAAAAGGTGGCTCCTGCTTTCTTCCAGGATGTTAGAGATTGTAGATGGGATTAGGTGATGATCAGACCAGCAGTTGTCAGCTCCTGTCATGGTATGGGTGATTTTGACATCCCTGAGGTCACTTGTTCGGATGATGAGTAAGTGCCATTGTCCAGGGTGAGGATGTTGGCATGAGGACTTGTATTTATCTCTCTGATGAAACAGGGTGTTAGTTTAGAGCAGGCTGTGCTCCAGGCATGTCACCAGGAGGCGGACCCCTTTATTGTTGGCCTTCCCTGTGTCTTCCATGCCAATCAGAACTTTCCAGAGGTGTGCATCCCTTCTCACTCTGGGATTGAAATCACTGGGGAGAATCAGTGTTTGTCCCATTAAGCCCCTGGACAACAATTGATCAAACCTGGAGTAGAATTCATCTTTGGCCTCATCCACTGTTTAAAGGGCTGGGATGTACACACTGATGACTGTGGTGAGCTGCATTTGGGTTAGAGAGATTTGAAAGGTCGTGAGGTGGTCATTTATTCCACAGGGGCTTGCTGAGAAGATTAACTAGTTGTGGTTATAATGGAGTCTGTTTTCTTTCTCACATTTACGTTTCCAGATTAAGGTGTATCTATGTCATTGCACTTTAAGTTGACCTTCTCTTTCCCACCATCTCCGACTCAGGGCAGTAATGTTAATGATTTGACACTGGAGTTCCTAGGTTATAATAATGGTGCAATGTCCAAATTTGTCACTACAGGGATTATCCTTGAAGATCCTGATGTTTCAAGTCCTAAACTTCATTTTGAGGGGATGAAAGATCCCTGTGCCAAGATTCTTTTATCCTGGGTGGCTGTTGCACACTGACTACCCACGTAATCCTGGTACAGCAAGGTCTTGTTGAATGGCAGGGAAGCACTGAATGGTTAGAGAGCAGGCTCCACTACATTGGATGGGGACTAACATGCACAAGTCATTGCCCTTAATGCTACCCTTCTCCCATCCTAAGAGCCCACCATCCTGATGCTTGTACATCAATGCCATAGCAAGTGTAGTGTGAAAGTAAATTACCACTTATCAGCAGAAGCCTGGATGTTGTATAGGTCTTACTGTGTATTGGCAAGGGTGGCTTCAGTATTTGAGGAGTCTCAAGTGGTACTGGAACTTTCCCACATCTGATCTTTTTGATGGAGAGAAGGCTATTCTTCCAGCAGCTGAAAATGTTTGGGCCTGGAGCACTACCTTGAGGAACTTTTGTGGCAATATAACATTCTAAGCTATTGGACATGCATTGACTGGGAAGAGACAAGAGAGATACAGACACAGTGAGGTAGAAACTTACCTTGTGAAGTGATGTAATTGGCCAACTTGTTAAATGTTTGTTCCAATATTCAGTTCCAGTAACTTCATCTCCCATCAGTTCCCTCCTTCCTGCACACTGTCTTGCTGAGTATCCTTGGCTTTGAAAATATTTTACAATAATTCAGTACAGCACAGAGTTATCAGTAATTTTTTTTTCTTTGTCGCTAAGATTTATTACTCATCCCTGACTTTGATTTCTGGTGGAACTGTGAATTCATACCATGCAGAATTTTGGACTTCAAAAGACCCATTATATCTCATTTAATAAAGATTGAATTTTACTTATACCGTTCCTATTAATCAGTTGCTTTCATGTTGTCCTCTCTGTGATACAAAAAAAACTATTTTGTAATAAAATATTCCAACTTACAATGCGCAATGGGATTTAGAAAGTTTGTGAGTAATTTATAATAATTTCTGTCTGTGTTTCTGACACAGCCAGCAGATTAGAAATGTTTATTTTCATGTAGAAGATAGAAATCTGTAAGTTAGAACTTCAGAAATGTGCATTACTGTACTTCAAGGATGGTTAAAAATATATTTTAATCTGTAACTAATGATTTTAAGGATTGATATGGTATGCTTCATATTTCTGTTTTCTGTGACAGTGTACAGATTATGATTTTGAGTATGGGACAGAATGTCTCCATTTATCTCTGAAGTATTGTGGCACCTCGGCCAAGCTCATTGATGGGCCGCCAGATCTCTGGAAGGTAAGAGGGAACAGTTTAAGTTTAACTATTTTGCTTTATTTTACTTATTTTGATCGTTAAAATAGGATTGTTACCTTTACCTAAACTTCCCAAACTTTAAAACCAGAAACTTAATGCAAACAGAAAGTGTTGGAAATACTGAGCAGGTGGAGAGTTAACAATTTGGGTCGTGGCCTAAAAAGTTAACTCTAGAAACTTTATATTCAATAACATTTACAAAGGACTGTTTAAAAGGGCCCACATTAACAATACTAATTCCAGATTCTGTTGTATTGTTTAGAATATGAGGGTATTCTCAAGATTTGTTTTAGAACAAAATCCATTTAGATACATAATGGATAGAAAGGGGAATTAAATGAGATATTTTATAAATTATAGTATCAAATACAGGAATTAAGAGGCACTGCAATGTGTGTAGAAAACACTGGTTGAACCATTGTTGCAACTTGAAGTGTCGGGCATTCCACTATAGAAAGAACATCAAAGCCTTGGAGCTTCCAACATGGATTCACAAGTGTGATTGCAGGGATGGGAAACTAGTTATGAGGAGAAATCTGTGATATGGGACTTCATCCACTGGAACACAGAAAGTTAAGGGAAGATTTAATTAAGATTCAGAAAATTATTGTTAGAAAGTATTGATAAATTAATTAATGAGGAACAAATATTTATTATGTTTGGCAAATGTTTATGGCCTGTCAATCAAAGACTATTGAGAAAGTAAAAAAAAGGAAAGATCCATTTGCACATATTATATTGGCATGGTTGATATGCAGACCCCTACATTTTGTAAGGGAAGAATGCAAAAGCAATTGCATTAGAAGAAAACACAAAACTTTTCAGAAGAAAGCAGGACAGTCAGGTTAGTTTTGTATTGCACTATTAATGTGCCAGCAGGGTCACAATAAGACAGATGAGCTCTATTTATGACTTTTGTTGTCATATAATTGTATCTGAGAGTTAAAATCCAGAAATATGTGTCACACATTCAAATCTTATTTATCATTTCAAAATGTTGATTGTGCGCTTTTTTTCTTTCTGATAAAACAGCCATTAATACAATAAAGAAAATGTGTGTGGTGCTGCAATTGAACCATTTTCACACATTATGCACACTGGGAATCAGAGTATTGCATATCAATGTTAATCAGACGTCAGTTCAGTTTCTTGGTAGGCAACAATCTTAGCCGAGATAAATATTTTGTTCGTGCTAAGGTACAATAAGAATATGAATGTGGAGAATGTTTTTTATTTAGACATATACTAACTATATGTTGAAATTTTAAAATTTTCATTCAAAAAATTGACTTAAAATCCAGTCCTTTTATACCCTATTACACTGGTGTTTACTCCCTTGCTGAAGATGCTATGGTTGTATTTGTTGCAGGAACATGCAGTATGGAGGTATCATTACCTCTCGCTGTGGAGAGCATTGTATGGGCACTTTGACAGAACTGAAAGATGTTACAGATGAATTGCTTTTGAAAAGGGTTTAGAGCAAAGAGAAGGAGTGAGAAAACACATGTACAAGCACATGATGAAAATAAGTTGGACAAGAAATACATCTGGGGAATAGAACAAAAGGCATAATAGCAGTTTGTACTCCACTGATTCTCTTTTCCATTTGCTTTAATCATCATGAAAATTGTACTGGGTATTCAAGTGCTTCCAAAGCTGAATTTTAGCACCACAGAATCATTAGTGAAGTGGAGCTTGTTAGATGGCTAAATGGCTTAAATAATATCAGTATTGGAAATAAGAAAAGTCAGACTGTCTCTATGGAGTGTACACATTCTCCCTGTGTCTGTGTGGGTTTCCTCCAGGTGCTCCAGTTTCCTCCCATAGTCCAAAACTATGCAAGTTACGTGGATTGCCTACGCTAAATAGTCCATAGTGTCCAGGATTTGCAGGCTCGGTGGGTTAGCCATGGAAAATGCAGGGTTACAAGGATAGTGTAGGGGGTTGGGTCTGGGTGGGATGCTGTTCAGAGGGGTTGGTATGTACTCAATGGGACAAATGGCCTGCTTCCCCCTTATAGGGATTCTATGAAACTTGCTGCCTTACCTGCTGAGTTTCTCCAGCATTCTATGTGTTTGCTCAATCTTCCTATTTCTGTACTCATGAGCACAAGTTTCTGGGAGTAATCCTGAGATTACTGCTTTACAGGTCCTGCTCTTCCGTTTCGTTAAGGATCTCATCTGAAAGGTTAAGGGGGTGATCTGATTGAAGTCTTCAAGGTATTGACAGGAAAAGACAGGGTTGACAAAGATAAACTATTTCCACTCACTGGGGATTTTAGATCTCGAAGACCTAATATGGGAATCAGGGCTGGACCGTTCATGAGAGAAGTTAGGAAGTACTTGTACACAAAAAGGGTGGTAGAGTGTTGGAACTAAAGCAGTGGATGCTTGATCAGTCGTTAATTCTAAATCTGAGGTACAGCAATTTTTGTTGAGCAAAGGTGTTAATTGAACTGGACCAAAGGCAGGTAAATTGAGTTCGGCTACAGATCAGCGGTGGTCTCATTGAATGGTGAAACAACTTGAAGGTTGAAAGGCTGACTGCTATTCCTATGTTCCTATTTATTTGGTGCCAATGTGGATTGAAGATTGGTTGATAAAAGTAAGGAAGAGGAGTAAATGAATCATTCTTAGGTTGGCAGGTTGTGACCAATGTGAATGTTGGTGCTTGGGTACCTTCTGTGCACAATCTTACCGATAATTTTGATGTGGGGACCAAATAGAATATTTCTAAGTTCACAGATGATTAAACAATTTTGGTAGGAATGTAAATTGTGAGGAGGGTGCAGACGGTTTTAATAGGAAGTTAAACAGGCTGAGCGAGTGGGCAAGAACATGACCGATGTAGTACAATGTAGGTCCGTGAGAAGATATCCACTTTGGCAGGAGGATTGGAGTTGCATGTGTTAATGTTCAAAGGGACCTCTGAGTCCTCATTCAGAAGCGAGAACAAAAGCGAGAGGCAGCAAATAATTTGAAAGGCAAATCTTATTTTAGCCTTTCTCACAAGGATATTTGAGCACAGGAGCAAATAAATCCTGTTTCATCTGGTCCCCTTGCCTAAGGAAGGATATACTCTCCATTGAGGGAGTGAAATGACTTGGACTTCTTACAGTACTGTTCATGACTGGATGTCTGAAAACTTTTTACAGGCAGATGAGGTACTTTTTGAAGTGTGGTTATGGTTAGAATTTGAGAAGAAAGCTAGTAAGAGGAGAAAGTAAGAAGGAAATCTGTTGTCAAGGAAAAGCTAAAGTTGATGGGAAATGTTGACGTGAAATATTGGGCAGACCTTGTTGAAACATTGGTGTTCTTGCCTGCCAGCTGCAGGGTTAGTGAAAGACCCTCACTGCCTCGTCCAGCTGATTCAACTGGCGATCACACAGTGGCAAGCGAACAGTTTGGCCTTCCAGTGGAATCAAGATGCTGTACTTGGACATCCTGTCCAGCAGGAACTGCCAGACAATCAAAGGGCAGGCAGCTCAGGCCCAGTGCTGCTACACAGGAAGCTGTTGCTACTAGCCAGAGAGTACATGCAGGATTGGGGAAGATCCAGAACAAAGTAGATAATCTTGTGGACAGGGCTGTAGAGAGATGGATCTCAGGTTGTGATTCATAGCAAGAGGGAGGCAGAGAATTTTGGAAACAAGGGGTAGTGACTGGGTCCTAGCAGGTAGTCGCTGCCTGATGTCCAGTGTCTTGTTCCAACACTGATTGCCTTTGATCGACACCTCCCTTCCCCCCAAAACAAAAAGTTGACAGGATAGCATGTGAACCCCAGCAGCAATGTGGCGAGTCCTTTAAGTGTCCAAAATTGACAAATAGGCAAGAAGGTTTCCCGTGGACCTTCTCACCCAGAACGTAATTCTGCTGAAAGCAGGAAGGCAGTGGAGTTAGGGTATACTGTCTTCCTGTCAAATTAAATGCCCTTCCAGTCTCCAACCTGTCTCCTCTGTGAGCAGGAGATTTCACCCACAGTAAAGATTTGCTAACTGATGAAAGACTAAATACTGAAGAAAGTACAATATAACATCCTTCAGTTTTAATGTTTGCACCTAAAGCAAAACCAGATATCCTGAGTACACTGTGATTTTTTTTTCATTTTCTTTATTTGATAATTTAAAGAAACAGCTCCAGGCTATGATTACATTAGATATTGATTTTCTTTCTGCAATAAACATAATGCAATTTGTTTGCCCCTTAGGTAACTTACAAGCGAGACCTCTATGCAGCTGAATCGATTATCAAGGGTATGTCTTCATGTTTATTTCAGATTGAGTTGTTTGAACTGCTTTACAGAGCTAGCTGTGTCTGAACTCTGTTCCTATTATCACTGAATGTTGATTGTGTTCAAAGTGTGATGGTAATTTGCACAGTAACTTATTACAGAACTAGGAACATTATTCAGAAGACACTTATACGCTGTCCATAGGCACAATTAGTGACTCAAGAGCAGTTATTGTACAAAAAGTCCCAGAATAGGAATTTTAAACTACTGATAAGTGGAGGCATGTCCATTTATTCAAGTTTATTTCATTCTTAGTTTTGCTAACTTTGCTTAACCTGATGAAAACCGCTTCAAAAGCAAACATGTATTGATTTTTAGCACTATATTGAATGAGAAGAGGGCATTATTTTATTCATTCCTGGGATGTGGGCATCACTAGTTGTTTATTGCCTGTGCCTAGTTGGCCTTGAGATGATGGTGGTGGGCTGCCTTTTTGAACCAGTGCAGTCCACTTGCTGTGGGCCGACCCATAATGCTACAAGGGAGAGAATTCCAGAATTTTGACCCAGCGACAGTGAAGGAACAGTGACATATTTCTAAGTCAGAGTGGTGACACTTGCAGGCAGTGCTGTTCTCGTATGTTTGCTGCCCCTGTCCTTCTACATGGAAGTGGTTGTGGGTTTAGAAAGTGTTGTCTGAGAATCTTTGGTAAATTTCTGCAGTGCATCTTGCAGATAGTACACACTGCTGCTACTGAGCGTCAGTGGTGGAGGCAGTGGATGTGGTGCCAATCAAGCAGGTTGCTTTGTCCTGGATGGTGTCAATCATCTTGAGTGTTGTTGGAGCTGCACTCATCCAGGAAATTGGGGAGCATTCCATCACACTCCTGACTTGAGCCTTGTAGATTATGGACAGGCTTTGGGAGTCAGGAGATGACTTATTTACCCCAGTATTCCTAGACTGTGACCTTCTGTTGTAGCCACTGCGTTTGTGTGGTGAGTCCAATTGAGTTTCTGATCAATGGTGACCTCAAGGACGTTGAGGATTTAATGATGGTAACACCATCAAATATCAATGGGTGGTGGTTAGATTGTCTCTTATTGGAGATGATCATTGCCTGGCATTTGTGCAGCATGAATGTTATTACCACTTGTCAGCCCCAGCCTGGATATTGTCCAGATCTTGTTGCATTTGAACATGGACTGCTTCAGTATCTGAAGAGTCGGGAACATCCCCACTTCTGACCTTATGGTGGAGGGAAGGTCATTGATGAAGCAGCTGAAGATGGTTGAGCCTAGAACAGTACCCTGAGGAACTCCTGTAGAGATGTCCTGGAGCTGAGATGACTGACTTCCAACAACCACGACCATCTTCCTATGTGTCAGGTATGACTCCAACCAGTGGAGAGTTTGCCCCTTGATACCCATTGATTCCAGTTTTGCTCGGGCTCCTTGATGCCACGCTCGATCGAATGCAGCCTCGATATCAAGGACTGCCACTCTCACCTCACCTCTGGAATTCAGCTCTTTTGTCTTTAATGATATTATAAAAGTGTTGAAGATTTGGAATCATTTGTAACTTCTTTAAACTTCAGCAGTATATTGTGGAGTTGGAATGATTGCTTGGGTACAAACAGGTCTCCTTTCTTTGAACTGATCCCTCAGCAATCTGTTGTAAGGTGGTTAGAAGCTTCCGATTTAAAATGGAGACAGCAACAAATGGAACTAGTAAGTCTTTATTTGACCATTACTCTTTGAATACAATATGTTTTGAAAAAATCCTACATGCTATATTTGCAGCACTGGCAATGGAACATTTGGTGCCCCACCCCTGGTTGATTTGAGGGAATTTAGAGTCAGCCCCAGTGTGCAACTAGGGTTACACAAAGGTCAGGCTAGATTAAGGTGACAAGCACCCTGTCCTGCGAGAACACCAGTTTGTTGAAATTGAAAGTTGATAGGTTTTCTCGAATAACGTTTTCCTCGTGGAACTCATGAGTCAACACATTTGTTGAATTCACTTTCAGTGTGGGGTCTTGTTTAAAGTATAATTTGTGACTTCTGTTCCTTCTTGCTGCAGGCAAATTCACATTATAACTCATTGAAGCATATCGAGGATAAAATTGGTGGTGGCAGCATAAGACGGGTGTAGTGAGTTGGCTATCTGTTTTACACACTGCTGGATATTTTTGTTCTATTGATGTTGGTGAACAATGGCTTTCACAGCCATGTAATTAACAGTTTTATGAAGGACTCAGTGATGAGACCTGATGAAATTTATAGCAGAATGCTACATACAACCAGCCCAACCAGATCACACCCTATTCTGTTTGCAACGTAAAAATCGCTACCTTTCATGTCTCTCCTGATCATCTGTATGCTTTACTGTGGACCTAGTAACAGCAGTAAGCTGTCTTCTGGAGTCAAGCCTTCCCAACATGTTCAAAATTGTGACACAGCTCTGACAGCAATGATTTAAGTGAACATCTGTGTACAACTAGTTCCTTCTAAGCAGAAGTCACGGTTATTTGTCAAATTTCATGAACAGCAATGAATTAAGTGGACAGATTATCTGGATATCTCGTACATACATTAGGTTTGTTCCACACATCTGAACTGATGTGCACCGGTAAGACATTTATTTTATCGTTTCGAGTCTGTAATATAGGTGGAGTCAACTCAAAGTGCTGCTGTCAGGAGTAGGAGTACATGTTTAATTCCATGAGTCTTGCCTTTTCTGGATCAAGTGTCCATTCTTAAAGTGGAAAGTGGAGTTGAGGCCAAGAGGAGATCAGCCATGATTGTATCGAATGGTGGAGTAGGCTTGAGGGACTGAACTGCCTACCCTGGCTCCTAGTTCTTAAATTTTTAAACGGTCATTCAGTTCCTCTTGTAGGTATCATTGGATTATTCACATGTGTTGACTATCCATCTCCACTCAATGCCCACATGTAAAATCTGAAGCAACTGCACAGTGATCATGAAGAGAATTCTTGCTTTTTGTTTTTCCCTTTCTGGATAAGGGCCAGTTGTTGTAATCTCACCATTTCTGTATTGGAAGTCAACTAGTTCCGAATGTACCTTGGGTAGAATCAGAAACCTTTATGAAATTGTATTGCTAAATTACACATTTGGAAGTCCATTAACCAGTTAAATGATTGCAGCCAGAATAGCTCTTTTCAGAAAACCATGAGTACACATTACAAACCTTTCGCATTAAAAAAAATTGGTATTATTTGTATCTTGTGAGACAAAGAAAGAGGTTATGCTTTTTTTTCCCTTGGAAAAAGCAGTACAGTTGGACCAGCAGATCTTGCGACTGTCAGAGAAGATCATTATCAAAATGGTTAGTGCAGGGGTTTTGGTGGGCATGGGTTAGGGGCAGGGAAATTATAGTCTGGTGGGACTGGGTTGGGTCAGTGCGTGTTTGTTTAGGTCGGGCGCGTCATATCAGAGGTGGGGTGGGGGGGGGGGGGCGTTGAGATGTTGGCTCCGGTGAGACTGGGCTGGGTGGGTGAGGCTAGTATTGGGTATGGGATGTTTCAAGGTTCAGGGTGGGTATATTTGAGGAGGATAATGGTGAACTGGGGTTCAGTTTTATTAGTATTGACCCTAGAGCTTGAGTAGGCTTTTAATTCTGTACAGTACGCACTGCGGTTTACTGTGAAAGCCCTGACTCTCAGCGTCATCCATTGCCTGAGGTGGAATGACCCACTAATTAAACTCATCACTGTCTCTAATGTTGTCTGTCTCTAATAAGAGAGCAGCCCTATGGTCCTCTGGGACAGCAGTGACTTTACCTTTTTTTTATTTAATCCGCTAGCATTTCCTATATAATGACTATGCTTAAATGAGTTGGAACCCTCTGAAATCTTCAACTTTAAGGTTTTGTTTGGAGTAATTCCAGAAGCAGGGGGTAACAGAGGAGACTGCAAGGCTTTTTACTTATTTCAACATGAGCTTCTGGTTTTGATTGCTATTGTAGGAAGTGATCTTACTGACACAAGTATGCTTTGCATAAGTGAGATGCTGCCCTGGAATGGAGGACAAGTTAGCCTTCAGCTCCATGTTGAGCAAATGGGGAGCAACTCACTAAGGAGGTGCCTTTTAGGAATGAAAATATTTACCAGCTCTTATGTAGGAAACAAAATAATATTGTTATGGACCAGATCAAACCCCCTCAAAATATATTAAGTAGATAGCCGAGACTCCCAACGTTTTCTTATTTTTAAAAGATAAGTGTAAGGTGTTTTGTTTCGGATGCAATTTGATTGGTCAAACTAACAGGCTTGAAGCAAAACACACTTTATTCTTACACTGTAGTTAAAATACAAAGAGAAGAAAGAAACATTGGAGTAACTTAACTCTGTTGGAAAATTTAACAAAATAACAGATTATTTAACTGCTAAACAGCAACTGTTTCCATAAACACACCCTTGGCAGAGGCAAATTCAATAAAATAGATTGTCCCACATGCCACATTTCTCCAATCCAGAAGGAGAGAACATCAAGAGAAAATTCTGAGAGAACAAGAACTCCAGCATTTTGCTGTAGCAGGGAGAGAAGAATAGGAGCTTCCAAACTTCAACAGCTATTGCAAGTTAACTAAAATCCTGGTTCTGTGGGAACTTGACCCTTCCCCTTCATGCTGCTTCTAATGTTCCAGCTTTAAAAAAAAAACACAAGGCCTCACAAACTGTTCACTTTATTTGCTTGGGACTGAATGCTTGGCACCTCTGTCTCAACCAGTCTTCACACAAAAAAGAAACAGTTCAAACTATACCTCTTAAAGGCATAGTATCATCACAATATTTAAAAAAGAAACAGTTAATTTTAGCTGTTTTAAGTAAAGAATGGAAATAGGTCAGTCTGTATTTGAAATTTAAAAAATGGGTTATTGGCGAAGGGTCTTGCTGAAATAGTGAACTTTTTTTCAAATGCTGATTGACCTTTTGCCTTTGTCATATTTTCTGTACTTATTTATTTTCACTGGAATTAAAGAGTGCTTACCATATGGAAAGTGTGTAGCACATTTGACTTCATGGTTTACGACTACATGTACATCTATTTTTGATTTGTACTGGAAATAACAAAAAGTGCAGCAAATGATGGAAGTAGCCCTGAACTAATAATGTTAGCAATTCCAGTGCTCAGTTAGAAAAGGGCTTTCTGACACATCATAGTTTATTAAGACATCTCACATTCTGGCTTCATCCTTGACTTCCCAGTTTGGCTACATGTATTGTAGGCAAAAGCCAAGTTCAGTCATGTCATTAATAACACCAGATTCTAACATCAGTGGGTGTAACAAAGTTTGACAACCCTGTTAGATTGTCCAATTTACACAGAGATAATACAAGTTCCTGCATAGGGAGTGGAGTCTCATATTTCCATGGCACCATCCACACATGGCTACAAGGATGAGGTACCAGAGGAATGTGGACAACTGTGCAGCTGTTCAACAGCGTGAAATACTGCCTTCAGGTTTGGGAGTAGGTGTTTGGCTTATGTGCCCTTTTTAGTATTGGGGTATTTGGAAAAAAAAAATGAAGGGGAAATGTTATTTTGTTTGAGGAGCATCAGTATGTTTCACTGAGAAAGTGAAAAATCTTGAATTAATTTTTCTTTCTCCCTGTAGAAAGTCTTTCTAAGAGTGTCTGTATCTTAACTGGAATGCAAGAAGAACCAGAGCGATTGGGCTGTTTGCTGCAAGAGGCCTTACGAAAGCTGGTGGAGGTCAGTCAAGTTAATTAGTTGTGAAACATGTGGTGGTGTATTCATAGTGAATTACTTGTCACAGTGTGGAGCATCACTGAGTCCCGCTGATCCCTTCACGGTCACACCACGAACTACTGAATCTCAGCGTATTCTACATGCACAAGCCATCTGTACATGCATAGACATATATAGCTGCACCATTATGGAAATACAGTGTTGCATGAAAGCAAGACTTTTTCCCAGTCAGAAACACTGCTAAATAATAATAGAAGCAAGCCAATGTATTTAGCTTCTTTGTTGATAGCTGTAACTCTTTGATGATTTTGTTGCTTTTGTTGACTGGTCACTTATAAAAACTTGGACTAAGTGCCACATTGCTGCAAATTCAAAGGCTGGGGTCTTGATGCTTTGCTCCAACCATGACTCTGTCCTGTTTCCTGGAACAGAGCTATTGCCATGTTATGTATTGGCACCTGTGGCTGCTATGTTGCTATAGATGCACCATCCAGCATAAGTGCCTCATGGAATAAAAACTCAAAATGGTATCTTGTCACTTTTGAGTGAGAGGGAGAGAAAATTCCAAGCCATTGAAACTGAAGAGGAAAAAGTATGAAAATGTTCTTTGTCACTTCCTTGTAGAATGAAAATGTCACAGGCACAGCTTGGTGATAGACAGGGAAGCATGGAACTGCCATATTAGTCACCCATTCATGTCAGGGAAGCAGTGTGAAAATTGGCCATAACTAGTTAGGGACATTTGGAAATACTAATCTATGTTCTAAAAGAATCAATGAAAATATACCAATTTCTTTTTTAGCAAATGTATAGTCGCATTGCAAAAAGAACAAGCGTTATTTGCTTCCCTTCACTTCTTTAGCGTGTGTTTTTGTAGGACATTCCATTCCTTGAGCCTATTTCAACATTTGATTAGATTAATGGTGTGCCTATTGCTAGGCACAATATATCTGCCATTGATATATTCATATATCAAAATATATTTTAATATATTCTGATGTACTTGCCAAAAAAAGATTTATCAATCTTAGTCTTGGAAAATTTGGTCTTGACACAATACCCTTAATTTTTGGATGAATTTTTTTGAATAAGATTTCTACAGCCCTTTGGATGAAAAAGTACTCCTTTATTTCACACCTAAATGGCTTGATTTAAGATTTGCCTAACTAATGGAAGGTGGGATAAGAGGGCATTTTCAGGATGGCAGCCTGTAACCAGTGGATTGACTCAGGGGACAGTGTAGTCCCACAATTATCTAAATTATATTACAATGACATCAGTGAGGAAAGTGAATGTACTATTGCCAAGTTTGCTGATAATACAAAAATAACTAAGATGTGGAAGCGTTGGAAAAGGTGCAGAGGAGATTTACCGGGATGTTGCCTGGAATGGAGGGAAGGTCTTACTAGGGAAGGTTGAGAGAGCGAGGGCTTTTCCCTTTGGAACGACAAAGGATGAGAGGTGACTTGATAGAGGTGTACAAAATGATCAGAGGCATAGAAAGAGTAGACAGCCAGAGACTTTTTCCTAGGGTGGAGATAGCTATTGCAAGGGGGCATAGTTTTAAAGTGAATGGAGGTAGATACAGGGGAGACATCAGAGATAGGTTCTTTACTCAGAGAGTGGTAGGGGTGTGGAATGCATTACCAGAGAGGGTTGTGGAGTCGGCCTCATTAGGGGCATTTAAGCGGCTATTAGACAGGCATATGGATGATAGTATAAGGTAGGGGTGGAGGTTAGATAGACCTTAGGTTTAGGGTAGAGTTCGGCACAACATCGTGGACTGAAGGGCCTGTACTGTGCTGTATTGTTCTATGTTCTATGTAACTAGGAAGGCTAGTAGAGAGGATGACTCAGGAAGACAAGACAGGTTAAGTGAGCTGGCAAAAAAAAATGGAATATAATTTGGGAAAATGTGAGGTTATGTACTTTGACAGGAAGGCTAGAGGAGCCTGAGTATTACATAAATGGAGAAGAAGTGCAGAAAGCTACAGTAGAGAGGGATTTCCAGGGGTCCTTGTACATGAATCTCAAAAAGCAGGCATAGAGGTTCATTAGGTAATATAGAAGGTAAGTAGGCTTTGGCCTTTATTTCAAAGGGAATCGAATATAAAAATAGGTAGATCATGCTAAAACCATTAAAAGCAATAGTTAGACCACACTTGGATTACTGTTTGGCCCCCCCTTATCTAAGGAAAGATATACTGGTATTGGAGGCAGCTAGAGAGGGTTCACTAGGCAGATCCTACTTGTCGAGAGATTTCCTGTGGTAGGTTGGGCTTGTGCTTATTGTGGAGAATAAGAGGAGATCTTATTGAAATAGTGAAAAGATTCTTAAGGGGCTTGATAGAGTGAGTCCTCTGTGGGTGAAGACCAGAAAACCTAATCTCAGAGTAAGGGATTGCCTGTATAAGACATAGTTAATGAGGATGTTTTTTCTCTGAGTAAAAATTGTGGTACCTGTATTCCTTACAGCAGAGCTCTGTTGAGTCTGGGTTATTAATTATATTCAAGGTTGAAATAGACAAAATTTTAATCAGTAAGAGAATGAAGGGAAGCAGGGATAAAGCAGAAAAGTGGATTTGAGTACTATCGGGTCAGCCATTATTTTATTGAATGGCAGAGCTGACTTGATGGGCCGAATGGCTGACTTGTGCTCCTAAGTCTTATGGTAACTGAAACCCCAAGACAGCAAGCATTTCTTTGTATATTTTGTGAGACATCTGCTGCAGGCTGTTTGATCAGTGTCCACTGTAGCAGATCTTGCATATAATCTTGTCCTCAGGCAAGCTGCCATCTATGTTACCCTTAACTCCAGCCCACTCATGTCAAATATCTCACTGTGTGCAGAATCTGCCTTTATTCTAACCTAATATATGTGTTGTGTTAGTATCTACACTGGTGCTTGCAAGCGTGAAATTCAAAGATGGTATGCTTTTATCATCACTGCCCCATCAGGTTAGACTTCTTGAGTCTCTGATAGGGAAAGACAAACAGGTATTGTTGTGGTCTGGGGTGGGAGAGAGTCAGAGATGGCTTGCTTACATCACCTGCAGCTTGTAAACATGAGAGTTTGTGGGATGAGGAGGAGATAGGATTGTGAGGAGGAAGATTATGTATGAGGCCACTCATTGGGCACAACCTGAGCAATGGGCATCTTAATGCCAACACCATTTCCAGCAAGGGGATTAGGACGTACAGGCATGTCTGTCCCCTCATGTAAGCTTCTGCTGCTTCCAGTTCTGCCTTGATTTGCAAGATTCTGAGAAGTGTGTCAATGGGTGTTGTGCAATGTGGTTGTGGTGGTTCAATAGCTAGCAACGTGTGTTAGCTGTGATATGTGAGTGTGAAGCTTGCAGCCATGCTCTGTGTGTGAGAGTGAGGTGAAGCATATGAATGTCATGACAAGTCCTGATTGATAGAAATTTATGGTAGGTGAGTGATGAGGGTGTTGTGAGTTGAGCAGTTTCTGAACCTAGTGGTGCAGTTGGCAGTATATGCCTTTTCGAGATACATTTGCTGAACTTAACCAGTCATGTGAAGTCATTGAACTTCTTGCAGCGCTGCAACCAGATCTTCAGGGTTTGATTCTGACACTGCTCTTCACAACCATCTGCTCCCAATTACTTCTGGACATATTTCTGAAGGGCCTATTGACCCTCACTGTAGACTGGAGCTCTTCCATCAAGGCATTCCATGCAGTGTGCATAAAGATTGGATCCCAGTCTTTCACATGTTGTACCATTCTTCAATATTTTACTGGCCAGATTCACTTCATAGACAACTCCCATCTACAAAACATTTACTAATGAACCATAAAGATACAATAGCAATGTTTAGGAGGCATTTGGACAGACACGCGAACAGGCAGGGATTAGCTGGATACAGGCAATGTACAGGCAGATGGGATTAGTTTAGAATGTCATCATTGTTGGCACAGACATGATTGGCCAAAGAGCCTGTTCCTGTGCTGTACTATTCTATGTTCTGTTCAGGTATTTTATTATACACTTTTAGATCAGCTGGTACGTGAACCTGGGCCTCCTGCTCAAAGGTGGGGATGCTACTACCGTACCACTAGAAACTAAATAAATGATGCAGCCAGCGACAAAGGTGAATTCCTAGCTACATTACACCTCTCATTTACAAGGTGCAGGCTAACTTCAATTGGTGCTAACCACTCACCAGTATTAACGTATTGCTGATAAGTCCAGCTACACAACAGTTTTGTTATAATTCACTGGATGCTGAAATTATTGACATGCTGTTGTTGTTGCATTAAAATGTTGTGGGATAATTGGACATTGTGATCCCTGCTCACTTTTCTGGCCATCCAATCTAGCCACCAAACTTTCCAGTAAGTTGAAGCTTAATTTTTGTCTGGAAGTTTAAATAGCTCATTTTCATCCTGTATCAGCAGCTTAATTTAGGTCATCCCTAAATTGAAAAGTTGTTTGATAGAAAATAAGTTCATTTGCTAACAAAGCAGAGGAGCCCATATTTAGAATCATGTATAGATAAATTCAGTTTGTTTTGCAAATTGCATGTCATCTCTATTTGAGAAAATGTGCACAAAAGCAGATGCAAGATTAATTCTGTCAGGCTGTTCTGGCGTAACTCTCTGCGGATCAGCATTTTGGAATGCATTTACTCACATAATTGAATCTGTATCTAGTAGTTGATTATTTTGTTGATGCCCTTCCTGTCTGATAGTCAATGTGTTAAAAGTATCATAGGGATACATCAGACCTTTATGTAGTGGTGAATGTCTGTTGGCAACTTGGTTTATAACTGTCCCAATGTTTATTTATTTTCATTGAATTCAGTCTTAAACGAAAGTTGAGACAGATTGGAGCTGTAATGACTTGGTGCATCACAATCCTATAAATATGCACAGTTCCATTTAACCATATAAAAAGGAAGCACGCATCAAGATGATACATCTGTAAAAAGATTTGTGATCATTATGAGCAGCAGCTGTCACTCTGAAGGAGCTCCAAATCATTTAAATACTTTCCTTATTTAAGTGCATTTTTGATCGGATGTTAAGGTATGTCCCCATGAGAGTGGAGTTTCATGGTTGAGAATTCCTGTGATGATTTCACAATTTCCTACCACAAGCCTGATTGTAGAGAGTGGTTTCTACAAGGCTTCTGTTGATCCCTCATCAAAGTTACAGCAGGAGCTTAGAAGAACTGATGGGCACTCCAGGCTCTGCAGTTTTAGCAATGATTTGCCAGCATCAGAAATTTGCAATGTTGCGTGTGCTGATAAAGTTGGTGCAGTAGGTCCCAGCTTCCATAAGTGAATTTAAGACTGAGATAGTGATTCACTTAAATGACTGCATCTAATTATTTGTAACCCCGTTGCAAGTTTTGAGCAGTAAAATGAACTGTCCACATTATTGATAATATGAGTTCAGAGCCAGCATGTACACACACTGTAATTGTGTGAACTCTACCAAAGGCATTTGGTTTCCTTTTGAAGATTAAGTTGAATAGAAGTGAAAAATGAATGAAATCACAGAATGACTGCCAGGAATAACATATTTATAGGTAATAGACAATATTCTTTACATTTTTTCAGTTCAAAATATAGTCATTATACTTAAAATTATTCTGAGTAGCAGAAGCCATTGGCACTACGGTAGCTTGAATGACATTTGGTGTACCCAGGAAAAAGTATTTGTTCAAGATCAAAACCAATTTGACAGCTCTGTGAAGTTGAAACTTAAGGTTTTCTTGTGACTTGTACCTTATTTTTAAATTCAAATAGATCTCCAGTTCACACTTACATTCTTCCATTAATCTTCCATTAAATAATTTTGAAATCTCCAGTTGGAAAATGAAGAATCTAAGTGGAACCAAATGGTACTCACCTCTTTAAAGACTTTACTGGTAAGCTTTGACAGAACTGTTGACTCCTCCGGCTTCCTATCTATAGTCTCTTTGCGTAATTACACAGTGCCTCACAGCCCTGACTCAAATCCTGCTCACGTATGCATAGAACAAAGTGAGATTGTGCAAATATCAGAAAAAAAAAATGGATGGTCAGGTAATGAATTACAGGCATGTAGGGAGGCTCCCTAACTGGTTCTAGGGATGGTGTGTGCTTGACTGACTGCATCACCCATGTACATACTTGTCTTCAAATTAGTCTGGGGCTTCAGGCATGTCTGACAAATTCACCCCAGAGCCTCCATTATTCAACAACCTGTAAGCTACATGGTTTGCGGTTGCTTTGGTAACATTTAAAATGGAGTAATAGTATATTTTTTAGTTTTAATAGGACAAAACACTTGAAGGCAAAAATACTGAGCATAGTTGAGAGGGGCCCCATGAAGTCTATTAGGGTGATTTTCACATAATGTTTTAAGAGCTGTTTGTGTTTCAACTTAATTTTTGATATCGATTTTAACATTAATTTTACTCCGTTGTTCTTTTTGTGTTAATATCAACAATTTATGTACAGTTAGGTATCCATGCCTTCTGTACTATAGGTAGGGGTCAATACTCTTGAGATAGAATCGCAAAAAGAAAATGTAGCCAAGTTATTTTTTCTGTTTGACGCCCAGTGGCTGATGATGGGAAAAATATTTGAACATATTGATCAGCGATAGGATGGACATAGATGTGATGACAGCTGAAGATGATTTCACTGGCAATCTTAATTTCTGTGTTTACGAAGATGACTAAGGTACTAAGACCAAAAGCTGTTGGAGCATAAATTATCCATTGAGTCCATTAGTCTACACAGCCCTTCAATTAGATCATGGCTGATCTGATCATCCTCAACTCCACTTTCCTGCCTTTTCCCCATAACCCTTGATTTCCTTACTGATTAAAAATATGTCTGTCTCAGCCTTGAATATATTTAATGATACAGCCTCTGCAGTCCTTTGTGATAGAGAATTCCACAGATCACAACCCTCTGAAAAAAAGAAATTCCTCCTCATCTCTCCTGAGTGATGCTGTATTCTGAGATTATGTCTACTGGTCCGTATCCCAAAAGAGGAAATAATCGTTTTGCATCTGCTCTATCAAGTCTCCTAAGAATCCTATATATGTCAATGCTAGATGTAGCCAAAGAGTTTTGCAGTTATCTCTCTTTGGAAGGAAAAAAAATAGCAGGTCTGGCATCTTCGATAGAGAGAGAAATTTTGAGTCCAATATAATTCTCCTTCTTCTGTAATGAAGAATGGTCATATCAGACTTGAAAAATTAGCTTTGTTTCTTTCTTCACAGATGCTGCTGAGTTTCTCCAACAATTTCAGATTTCCAGGGTCCTCAGTTTTTTGATTTTATTAAGGTCAGAGATGTGACTGGCGCGACCATTGATAAAATTACCTTTTTACTGTTTGGTATGGGATACAACTTTTCTCTGCATGAGTGCCACATTGTACCTGACTAGATGTATTTAATGTTGATGTTGATTGAAAAAGGGTATTTAATCCCCGGTGATGATATTACTTATTTTGCTGAATACAATTCAATGGAAATAAAACAGCAAATACACCTCAGTCAGCCTGTTGTATTGCAATGAAAATTGATTGTTATTTGTTGACTTTAACATAGCTAAGGAAATGATGCGAGTTGATCTTGTAGGTCAGCAAACAAATTTAGGCATAGGTTTTGATAACATAGAAAGAATATTTTCTTTCATTCCTTCACCAGTTCCACTCTATTTCTTGAAGTAAGATTCCATAAGTGGTGTCTGCATTCTGATACCTCACCTGAGCTGCCATTATCCAACCATACAGGACAAATGCGAAAGAGCAGGAGAGACTTTGTAACTACTAGGAGACATCAGAAGCAATCTGTGTTTCTTCTCCCTCAAACTGGCCTCCCTTTCAATTTTCACTGCCTTTCCTTTACCCAATGTGTGACTTAAGAGCGTTAACTTACCATCCCTATGATTCCATAGACTTTAATTTAAATGTTAACCTAAATTATTGAGAGCACAAATGTTATTTTCTGGGTAACCTTTGATATATGAAACAGAACGGAAAATTACTTCCATAAAAGTTAATTTAAGATGTTTTGATGCTCTTTCAAATCACTTTAATTACTACAAACAAATTTATCCATTTGTGTGTTTTAGATAATCTGTTTCTAAATTGGGACATGATGTATACACATATAAATTAGAAGCTACTTTATTTGACTATCCTGTTTGTTGTGCAAATGGATCTGCCAATGACATTGTGTTGAGTGATCAGGCTCCTTGAAGCAGATTGCTCATCACTCAAAAAGCAATTAATTCATTCCTCTGAGCCATTTTAAGGTATCTTCTTCTGTTTACAGATAAAATTGTTTATTTTTGCTGGTCAATGAGAGGAGCTCAGTGAAAGGATCAGCCCTTTCAGTGCTCCAGTTGTGCTCCACCAAACAGTGTGATATCAGGTTAATTAAAAAACAACAACGTTGGGCCAGCTAGCCACACTGCCATTTGCATTGATGAGAGTGGGGGAAACTCAAATGAACCTGTGGAATTCAGGTCACTAGCCAATGACTGGATGAATTTGGAATGAAAGAAAGCAGCTGTTACTTTTTACAGTTGTAAGTAATAAGCATTTTGCACTCAGGAATGTGCTACACACAGCATGAAAATAATGATTTTTCACCTTTTCCAAGTAGGCTTTATTTCTCTTACCAGTGGCCATACCTTCAGCTGTCTCGGTCAGAAGCTCTGGAATTCACTCCCGACACTGCTGGCTGCTCTACTTTGCTTCCTTCCTTTAAGGAGCGTTTAAAGACTTCTTTTGGCAGTGTTTTTGTCACTTGTCTGAATAACTCAGCACGTGGAATGGAACAGGATTTATGTAATTAAAAGTAAGACCTTGGGTAGTGTTGTAGAGCACAGAGATCCAGGTACATAATTCTTTGAAGTTTTCCTCACATCTAGCTAGGGTGGATAAGAAACCATTTAGCGCGCTTGCCTGTATTGCTTAGATCTTTGAGTCTGGAAATTGGGATGTTATGTTGATGTTTTACAGGCCATTGGTGAGGCCTCTTCTTGAGCACTGTGTTCAGTTCTGGTTGTTCTGTTATAGGAAGGATATTATTAAGCTGGAGAGGGTTGAGAAGAGATTTACCAGGATGTTACTGGCAATGGAGGGTTTGAGATATAAAGAGAGGCTGGTTAAGCTGAGACTTTTTTCTCTGGAGTGTAGAATGTTGAGGGGTGATCTTCTAGAGGTATATAAAATCATACGGGGTATAGATAAGGTGAATGGGAGGTGTCTTTTCCCCAGGGTTGGGAATTTAAAGACTAGGGTCATATTCTTAAGGTGAGAGGAGAAAGATTTAAAAAAAATACATGAGAGGCAACTTTTTTACATAGAGATTGGCTTGTGTGTGGTATGAACTTCTGGAGAAAGTGGTGGAAATGGGTACAATTACAGCGTTTAAAAGACATTTGGATAAGTACATGAATAGGAAATGTATGGAGGGATATGAGCCAAGTGCAGGCAGGTGGGGCTATTTCAGAGACAACAAGGTGCAGGGCTGGATGAACACAGCAGGCCAAGCAGCATCATAGGAGCAGAAAGGCTGACGTTTTGGGCCTAGACCCTTCATCAGAAAAGGGGGAGGGGAAGGGGGTTCTGAAATAAATAGGGAGAGAGTGGGAGGCGGATAGAAGATGGATAGAGGAGAGGATAGGTGGAGAGGAACCAAACAGGTCGAAGAGGCGGGGATGGGGCCAGTAAAGGTGATTGTAGGTGGGGAGTTAGGGAGGGGATAGGTCAGTCCAGGGAGGACGGACAGGTCAAGGGAGCGGGATGAGGTTAGTCGGTAGGAGATGGGGGTGCGGCTTGAGGTGGGAGGAGGGGATAGGTGGGAGGAAGAACAGGTTAGGGAGGCAGGGACAAGCTGGACTGGTTTTGGGATGCGGTAGAGGGAGGGGAGATTTTGAAACTTGTGAAATCCACATTGATACCATTGGGCTGCAGGGTTCCCAAGCGGAATATGAGTTGCTGTTCCTGCAACCTTCGGGTGGCATCGTTGTGGCACTGCAGGAGGCCCAGGATGGACATGTCGTCTGAGGAATGGGAGGGGGAGTTGAAATGGTTTGCGACTGGGAGGTGCAGTTGTTTATTGCGAACCGAGCGTAGGTGTTCTGCAAAGCGGTCCCTGAGCCTCCGCTTGGTTTCCCCGACGTAGAGGAAGCCACACCGGGTACAGCGGATGCAGTATACCACATTGGCAGATGTGCAGGTGAACATCTGCTTGATGTGGAAAGTCTTCTTGGGGCCTGGGATGGGAGTGAGGGAGGAGGTATGGGGGCAGGTTGCACTTCCTGCGGTTGCAGGGAAAAGTGCCGGGTGTGGTGGAGCTGGAGGGGAGTGTGGAGCGGACAAGGGAGTCACGGAGAGAGTTGTCCCTCCGGAAAGCAGATAAGGGTGGGGTGGGAAAGATGTCTTTGGTGGTGGGGTCGGATTGCAGATGGTGGAAGTGTCGGTGGATGATGCGTTGGATCTGGAGGTTGGTGGGGTGGTACGTGAGGACGAGAGGGATTCCTTTTTGGTTCTTATTGCGTGGACGGGGTGTGAGGGATGAGGTGCGGGAGATGTGGGAGACACGGTTGAGGGCGTTCTCGACCACTGAGGGGGGGAAGTTACGGTCCTTGAAAAACGAGGACAACTGAGATGTACGGGAGTGGAATGCCTCATCCTGGGAGCAGATGCGGCGGAGGCGAAGGAATTGGGAATAGGGGATAGCATTTTTGCAGGAAGGTGGGTGGGAGGAGGAGTATTCTAGGTAGCTGTGGGAGTCGGTGGGCTTGAAATGAATATCGGTTTCTAGGTGGTTGCCCGATATGGAGACAGAGAGGTCCAGGAAGGGGAGAGAGGTGTTAGAGATGGTCCAGGTAAACTTAAGGTTGGGGTGGAAGGTGTTAGTGAAGTGGATGAACTGTTCGAGCTCCTCGTGGGAGAACGAGGCGGCGCCGATACAGTCATCAATGTAACGGAGGAATAGGTGGGGTTTAGGGCCGGTGTAGGTACGGAAGAGGGATTGTTCCACGTAACCTACAAAGAGGCAGGCGTAGCTTGGGCCCATGCGGGTACCCATGGCCACCCCCTTTGTCTGTAGGACTATTTCAGTTTGGGATTATGGTTGACGTGGAATGGTTTGACTGAAGGATCTGTTTCTGTGCTGTATAACTCTACGACTGTACAAATGGTTCTGTCAAGTGTCTAAAAATGTACAAACATTTGAACTAGAGGAAGAGTCGAGAGGAACTGCAAGAGTCGGCCGTATGGCCTTTTGAGCCTGCTTGCTATCCAGTAATATCTTAACCTTGACTTCACATTCCCATCTGCCCTCAATAATCTTTCACCCACTTATCAATAATCTATCTTCTTCTGTCTTAAAAAAATCTAAAGACTCTGCTTCTGTGACCTCTTGAAGAAGACAATTCTGAAGAACTTTGAGCAAATATTCTCTTCATCTCTGCCTTAAATGGATGATTCCTTATTTTAAACAGTCACCTTGGAACATCCTTTCACATCCATCCTGTTCAGACCCCTCAGTACCTTACACATTTCAATTGACTTGTCTCTTACTCTTCTGAACTCCAGCCAATCCAAGCCTAGCCTCCCCTCTTCATTTAATTACATCAAAAGGAATTATACAAATACAAGTTGATTTAGGTTTGCTCATGATTGATATTATGTCAGGCATTGGCTTGTCGTGTTATGTTACCATTTAATTGGAGTGGAAAATGCTACGTTGACAATACATTTATTCAAAAGAGTATTAATATCAAAGAATGCAACTTTTTTGCATTTTATAAAGAAGTGATAAAAGTCATTTTTTTTATTTTGTACACATGTTAACCTAAATTACTAGATTAAACTAAGTGGCAAAGGTTGTGTTGAGTCAGTGTCCTTCTGAACACACTGGAGACATTGCTGTTAGCCTCCTTTCTGTTTATCTAAGTTACGATGAATACATTTGATTGTAATTACAAGTAATTGCAAAGGAGGCTCAATGAATTGCCTTATGAAGTTGGCTTTCAGCAATTTTGTGGTCAAGTTAATTGCTTACGCGTGATCACTACAGATGGTATATTTGGGAAAATGTTTGAAACAGTGGTGATACAGAATTACGCTACAGCTTTTATGATAAAATAGCTCTTATCTAAATAGTTCTTGTCTAGGAAGCATATGTACACCAATTACTTCTTATTAGCAATAGGTAATTTGCCTTTGTGTGGGGAAGGTCATATCTCACAAATGCCATTGAGTTTTTTATGCCAGTGACACAGATGATTGATGAGAGTACGGTGATGGATGTTGTCTACACGGACTTTAGCAAGACCTATGACAAGGTCCTTCATGGAAGGCCAGTACAAAAGGTGAAGTCACATGGGATCTATGGTGAGCTGCTAAGCTGGATACAGATCTGGCTTAGTCATTGAAGACAGAGAGTAGCAGAGGAAGGGTGTTTTTCTGACTTGAGATCTGTGACCAGTGGTGTTGCACAGGGATCAGTGCTGGGACCTCTGTTGTTTGTAATATATATACATGATTTGGAGACAAATGTAGGTAGTTTACTTGGTAGGTTTATGGATGACACAAAGATTGGGGGAGCTGCAGATACTGACAAGAATTGCCAAAAGATACAGAAGGGTATAGATCGGCTGGAGATTTGGCGGAAAAATAGCAGATGCAATTTACTCCGGACAAATATGAGGTGACCCATTTTGGAAGGTCTAAAGCAGGAGGGAAGTATACATCAAATGGCTGAACCCTTAGAAGCATTAACATACAGGTGGAACTAGGCGTACAGGTCCACAGTCCCCTGAAATTAGCAACACAAGTGGATAAGAAGGTGTGTGGCATGTTTCATTAGTCAGGGCATAGTGGATAAAAATTAGCAAGGAATGTTGCAGTTGTATAGAACTAGTGTTAGGCCACATTTGGAATAATGCACCCAATTCTGGTCGCCACAGTACCGAGAAGAATGTAGTGGCTTTGGAGAGGGTTCAGAAATGGTTTACCAGGATGTTGCCTGGTTTGGAGGGTATTAGCTTTGACGAGAGATTGGATAAGCTTAGTTTGTTTTCCCTGAATGTCGGAGGATGAGGGGCAAAGTTATGAGAGGCGTGGATAGTTGCAGTCTGTTTTCCCAGTGTGAAAATGTCTATTCCTAAGGGACATAGGTTTAAGGTAAAAGGGGAAAATTTTAAAAGAGATTTGAGAGGCAAGTTTTGTTTTACACAGATTGGCAGGTGCCTTGAATGCACTGCCAAAGGAGGTGGTAGAAGCAGATACAATAGTAACACTTAAGAGGAATCTTGACAGATATATGAATAGGCAGGGAATACAGGGATACGGACCGCGTACAGACAAAAAGTTTTCACTTTTGAAAGGCATCGTGTGTTGGTGCAGGCTTGATGGGCTGAATGGCCTGTTCCTGTGCTGTACTATTCTTTGTTCAATGGGGTAAGACTCTTAAGGCAGTCTTTCCATTGTATACTGAAGTACCGGAAACTGGGTGAAACCTCCTGTGCTGTATGTTTGATATGGAATTAATATTGTCATATATAACCTATAATTGTAAGTGTAGTGAGGATCTTAAAGTGTAGCACACTGTTTAGGGTGGTTTTTACAATCCAGTGAATTGCTAGTGAGTTTGAAAGCTTGGAGGCACATGAAGATCAGTAGGTCACCTTCCACCCACCCTGGAGCTGTCTGTGATTTTTACCAAAGGTGGGGATAACCATCAGGCAGTCCACCCTCCCTTAGCCTTTTGAGTTCCTTCAGTGACTTGTTAATGGGTCATTATCCACCAGGTTGGTATTTTGCATAAGCCTCAAGTCAAATGGGAGGTCAACAGTTTCAGCTGCGTCGGCTGGAGTTGGGCATGTAGGGAGAACATCTCTCTTGGGTCCTCTGGGCTCATCGAAGCCACACCTCCTGAAGGTTATCCCCACTCTCTATCTGTGCCTTGCCTTCTTGAATTCAGACACTCGAACCCTGTCAGCTCCCTCACTGAGACACCCTGAGCCTGGGCTTACCTAGACTCCTTCGCAATGCAGGAGTATCTGATCAATAGTTTAAGTAAGTTCGTGCAGTCTGAGGATTCGGGCTAGACAATTTAGGATGGAAATGAGGAGACCATTCTTCACCCAAAGGGTTGTGAGCATGTTGAATTCATTACCACAGGAAGTAGTTGATGCCAAAACATTGAATGTATTTAAGAGGCAGCTAGGTATAACACTTGGGGCGAATGGGATCAAAGGTTATGGGGGGAAAGCAGGATTAGGCTATTGAGTTGGATAATCAGCCATGATCATGATGAATGGCAGAGCAAGCTCAAAGGGCCAAATAGCCTCCTTTTGCTCCTATCTTCTAAGTTTCTCTCAGCCTCTTACATATGGGAAAATTATGATTGAGATTTTGGACAGAAGATCAGGCATTTGTGATTAATTTTTCAAAATAAGTCTTTTTTTTAAATTGGCAATAGTGTGTGCAATGGCTCCCAAAATATGAAAGCTTATTTTTATAAAGTTTGTCACTAGATTGTTGCAGAACTTTTCTATAGTGAACTACATTTTGTTCTGCATTCAATATACTGTTTTTCAAATATTACTATTTTAAGTATAATCAATATCTTGAGCTGCCTGATTATGCTACTGTTTGATATTTTTAGTGACGCACAGTTTAATGATTTCTTTTTTTCCCCTTCCCAACAGGTAGATGTCCTGAACTGGTCAGAGAATAAAGAGAGCCACAGTATTCAGACCATCTCCTCAGGCCTGCATTATAATTTTGTTTGCATAAATGTGAGTGTGAGATATATTTTTCAAATGTTTAAATTGAAGTTTGCTTTTACATCAAGCTGGTGGTGAATAGTTGTGACAGAAGCAGTAATGTCCACTATTTCAAAATTTCTATTTTTCTTTATTTGAATTGTATCCTGGCTTAAGGTGTGTGTGCGTTTGTGCACGCATGTGTCTGTATGTATGTAAAGGTGATTGACTAGGATAATGTCCTTCTGTAGCATTTGGTGCTTCTCTGTCATGTCTCAAGAGATAAATTCCTGGAGTTTTAGACTTTAGTGGCTGGTTAAGATTATTAACGGATTCCTGTACTTCATTATAACTTCTGATTCAGGTGGCCAGGGATGTATCCTCTATGTAATTTTAATGACACAACAATAATTGCATACAGTTCCCATCACCATACTACTAGATGAATGTGGATGCTTTGGCGAGGGTACAAAAAAGGTTTACCAAGATGTTGCCTGAATTGGGGATTTTATCTTCGAAGAAAGTTTACATAGACTGGGTTTGTTTTCACTAGAGCACAGGAGGTTGAGGGGTCGACCTAATAGAAGTTTATAAGATTGTGAATGGCATGGATAGAGTGGAAAGTATGAGGCTTTTTCCCAGGATGGAGGGGCCAATTACCAGGCGACACAGGTTCAAGATGCAAGGGAGTAAGTTTAAAAGAGAAGCGCGAGGCAAGTTTTTCACATAAAGGATGGTGAGTGTCTGGAACGCATTGCTAGAGGAGCTGATGGAAGCAGATACAACAGCTGCATTCAAGAAACACCTGGACAAATACATGAAAAGGAAGGGAATAGAGGGATACAGACCCTGTAAATGAAGTTTTAATATGGAAGGGCAAAATGTGGTGGGGCAGGCTTGGCAGGCCAAAGGGCCTGTTCCTGTGCTGTATTGCTCTTAGTAAATATTACATCTGTAAAAATACATACAACCTCTTTGTCAAAATCTTGCAGGTTCTGAATTATTCATTGCATTCATTGAGAGATGCACCGTTAATTCTAGGATAAATAGAGACGTGAAGTATAAAAAGCAGGGGGGTTTTGATGAGCCTTTATAGATCACTGGTTTGGCTTAACTATTCTATGCACTGACTTTAGGAAGATGTGAAGTCTTTAGAGGGTGAGCAGAAAAGATTGATAAAAGTGCTTTCAAGGATGAGGGACTGAACAAGCTAGATTTATTTCCTTAGAGAAAGAGTTGAGATAAGATCTTATAATGATGTTTATAATCATGAGTGGTGTGGTCAGAGCACATAGAGAGAGAACCTGTTCCAACTGGGTGAAGGTTCATGTAACAAAGCACACTAACTTAAGGTGGTTGGAAAAAGAACTAGCAACGACATGAGGAAAATAATTTCTTTTGCAGCAAGTGGTTATGGTCTAGAACACAGTACCAGGGACTTTACATCCTTAAGGGGCTAAGGAAATGCAGCATGTCCACAAAGACTCTTACAATTTTTTTTGTTAGACGCACCACAGAAAGCTTCATAGCCAGATGCATCACAATGTGGTACGGCAAATGGTCTTTCCAAGACTGCAAGAAACTACAGAGAATTGTGAACACAGCCCAGTCCATCACACAAAGCAGCCTTCCATCCATTTACTTCACCTGTACTTCTCGCTCCATGGAAAGCAACCAAAGAAATGAAAGCTTCCAGTCGCCTGCCACTTTAACACACTATTCTGTTCCCTGGCCAAATATTCTGCTTCTGGCCTGCTGCAGTGTTCCAGCGAAGCTCAGTACAGGCTGGAAGAACAGCACCTCATTTTCCGCTTGGGGACCCTGCAGCCCTCCAGCCTCAATATCAAGTTCAATAATTTTAGGGCCTAGACTCTCCCATGTCCCAGTCCCCCACCCCACACACCAGGCCTTGTTATCACACAGCCTACCATTACACACTTCCTATTGTTAGTCACTAACAGTCCCCATTAACAACTATTCACCCTCCTAGCCAGATTGTTATCACCTCCTTTGTCTATCCAACTACTCTTCTCTATCTTTGAGCTCTATCCTTTATCCTCTCATTTACTCCCTACCCAATCCCCCTCCCTATTTTCTGCATATAAACCGACGTTTTCCCAGCTACCATCAGTTCTGAGCAAGGGTCACTGGACCTGAAACATTAACTCTGACTTTTTTTCTTCAGAGGTGCTGCCAGACTTGCTGAGCTTTTCTAGCAACTTCTGTTTTTGTTCCCAACAAAATCAAAGACTTCTCCCACCCTGGTTATACTTTCTTCCACCCTCTTCCGTGGGGCAGAAGAAGTAAAGTTTGTATACACGTACAAGCAGATTCAAGAGCGGTTTCTTCCTCGCTGTTATCAGACTTTTGAATCGGCCTCTTCAGTGTTAATGTTGATCCCTCTGCACCTTCTCAGCAGCTGTAACATTGTATCCTGCACTCTGTCTGTTACCCTGATGCACTTGTATAGTACAATCTGTAATGCATTAATTGGGCAAGAGTTCAAATAAATTAGCTTCCTGCTGTGGCGATAAACTTCCCCGATTAATCCTCCTTCCTTAGATGGTTAGATGAATTTCTTGAGATCAGCTGTTGATAAGCCTAGAACATGCATTGACATCTCATCAATTATACAACTTGCCAGAATTTACTTCCTTCTCCCAAAATAACATCTTACTCATTCAAGATACTTAGTGGTGTAGAAAGTGGTGTAGAAGCCTGCCTCTATATGGTGATTTTGATCTTCAGCCCAGATGAGCAGATTGGCTGCTTCTACCAAAACCTTCTCATCGCCTTCAGTTTTGTTGCAATCTCTACAACTCTGTAGGCCCACCATGGCAATCAAACCAAGGTGTGACGCTGTTCACTTGCTCCACCCAACTGGATACAGTAACTCAATGACTTCTACTTCCCAGATGGCAGTTCAGCAGACAGGGTTAGGCAGCAGTGTTTGCATCAGAATGGCACTTTAGCGCAGAAGGCAAGGCAAGCAGATTGTGGCAGAAAGCACCTTTTCAGTGCAGAGGGCAAGGCAGCACTTCTGAAGAAGGGTCGAGACCCGAAACGTCAGCTTTCCTGCTCCTCTGATGCTGCTTGGCCTGCTGTGTTATTCCCGCTCTACACCTTGTTATATCAGATTCTCCAGCATCGGCAGTTACTGCTATCTCAGCATAAAGATATGATCTTGGCTGATCAAATAGTTCATTGACTTTAGCTTACTCTGTCCCCAAATCCTTCAACACTACTGGTAGTCAGAAATCTATCAATCTCCACCTTAAATATACTCAAAGCCTGAACATCCACAACCATCTGCAGTGGATAGTTTAAAGGTTCACAATCCTTTGAGTAGAAAAAAATTTCTCCTCATCTCGGACTCAAGTGGCATTCCCCTCATTTATAAATTGTGTCCCATGATTTTAGACTCGACAAGCGGGGGAAACATCTTATTTGCATCTCCCCCATCCATCCCTTTTAAATATTTTGTAAGTTTCAATGAGATCATATCCTTTGGAAGTCTATAGAATTCAGGCCCGTTTTGCCCGATCTCTGTTCATAGGACTGTCCCACCATCCCAGGGGCGAATCTGGTGAACCTTTGTTGCACTCCCTCTATGGCAATAATATCTTTCCTGAGATAAGAGACCACAACTGCACACAGTAGTCTAGGTGCAGTCCAAATAAGCTCCTAAACAATTAAAGCAAGACTTCACTACTCCTGTATTCAAATCTTCTTGTGATAAAGGCTAACATTCTATTAGCCTTCCTAATAGCTTGTTGCACCTGCATGGTCACCTTCAGTGACTTATTGACAAAAACACCTGGGTCCCTTTATAGATCTGTAGTTTCTAACCTCCTACCAGTTCGGAAATACTCTGCACATTTCTCCTACCAAAGTGGATAACTTCACAATTTCTTACAATACATTCCATCTGCTATGCTCTGTCTATTCACTGAACATGGCCAAATTCACTGAACAAGCCACTTTCCCTTCTCCTCACAACTAATGTTCCTGCTTTGAAGTTTTGAAACATTACATTCGGTCCCCACCTCCAAATTATTGATGTGTGTTGTGAGAAGGAGACCAAGTATACATCCTTGTGCTACTCCACTAATCATAGTCTGCCAATACCCATTGAGCCATTTATTTCTATTCTACGTTTGTTGTCTTTTAGCCAGTCTTTAAGCACATTACCTCCTATCATATCCTTTGAAAGTCTATAGAATTCAGGCCCGTTTTGCCCGATCTCTGTTCATAGGACTGTCCCACCATCCCAGGGGCGAATCTGGTGAACCTTTGTTGCACTCCCTCTGGGTGTAATCTTTCCACCCAGTCCCCTGTGGAGTCATCATCAAACGGCCTGTGAAAATATAAGTATACTACGTCCATCAGCTCTTCTTTGTCAATTTTGTTAGCAGCGCCTTCAAAGATCTCCAATAATTTTGTCAAACAGGATTTCTCATTAGCAAATCCATGCTAAGTCCAATCATGTTATTATCCAAATGTCTGATTATTGCAACCTTTATGATAGATTTTATCATTTTCCCTACTGCTGATGTAAGGCTAACAGGTCTGTAGTTCCCTGTTTTTCTCTGACTCCCACCTTAAATAGTTGGGTGACATTTTTTATCTTCCAATCTGCAGGAATCAGTATGAAAGGTGGTGTATATGCCAGCAGCTTACAAGGCAAACACAGTTAATGTGCATGAAGAGTTTAGGTATTTTTGAAAGGGAAAAGTGAGTCATGATTAGTGAGGTGAGGGTGGACTTAAGTCAGTTGGGACAATCCTTGCAGTCAATCCAGGGCCGGGCCTGGGGATTGGTCAGGCAGTTGGTCCAATACAAATCTGAGGATTGGCACAATTCAATCAGAGGATTGGCATAGGTTGGTCCTGGAACTTGAGCAGAATCAATCCAGGCCTTGCTAATCGTTCAGTCAGGGATGCCTTGAAAATTCAGTCCAAGGGATGGGCTGGGGTCATCCAGGAGGGTGGATCACCCACATCCAGAGGGCATTTTAGGATCAGTCCATGGTGTTCTCAAATTTGAAACAGCTTAAATCTGAAATTGGCCTGATTGTACTCGCTAGTTGAGGAATTGGTGACAGTCATGGAGGCTAGTAACGATGTGAAGATTGAAGATGGCAGAGTGGGACCTGGTAGGTTGGGAGAGGGGACTGAGCTCAAGACAAGTCATATTCATTCTGGCTTCAATATGAGGAGAGTAAAGGGCCAGCAAGGGCATTGGAATCTCAATATCGTGGGCTGTAGGTTTAAATGGGAACATTGACGGTAACACAAAGAGCCTCAAAAAAATTAGGAGAGGGTGAAGGGTCATTGGGATCCAGTGGGGGAGTGGAAGAATGGAGATGGGGATATTGTGGGTTACAAGCAAAGCCTGCAAGTCATTGTAGTGAAAGCAAATTCGAAAGCTCACCACATTGATCCAAAAATCAATCGCACTGTAAGCGTTTTATATTGATTAGGCAGCTCCCACGCTTTGATCAAGACCATTGTACAATTGATAATAGGTTTCTTGGAGATAAGCTTCCGACGTCTGGACCAGTTGGGTGGGACAATACAGTAAACTTCTGACAGGGTGCCCTGCGCCATCATTGTCGTGCCTCCTCCATCATCTCAGGGACCGAAAGGTGAATGTATTAACTGAGGAGGAGATGCAAAAGAGAGAAGAAACTTCTGGTAAGAAAGAGGATGGTCCTCAGATGGGCCAGGATGGCATCAAAGGAAGGAAGATAGGGCAATGGTCAGCTAAGTCAGACAGGTCAGACACAACCTGCTTCCACGATGATGGAGCTTTGTTGAAACTTTTTCTGTTTTTATGAATATTACATTTGTACAGTTTTCTGTCAGCTCTCTTGCTTGCTTTTTGCGACACTGTTCGGGGATTTGATTTATCTATGCGAAAATGATATTGATTTTCTTCCCCTCTAAACATGGCTCTGATGTTTGCATCTTTGTGAGACTTAAAATCTGTTTCTCGACCAAGGTTGGTGCTAAAGAAACTGTTATACAATGAGCACTTCCACTGTCTCCATCTCCTGGATTCTTGTGCTGATATAGCCCTTGTGAACAGACATATTGGGTTCTATCTGGGACCCCACACTGTGGTGATAAAGACTGAGTTGACCCACATCCTGAGGCTACTCCTTATGCACCTTAAACCCTCACAACTCTGCCAGTGCAATGGGCTTTCAACGTGTTTTTGAAATACCTGAACACCCTCACTGACAGTCTTACCAGTACGAGAGGCTGTGACATATGGCTCTTGCACTCTGCCGAATGCTGGGAGCCAGTAATATCTGCAGAAGAAAATATAAAGAATTACTTGGCGAAGATAGAGAATACCTTATGCAGAACAATGTGTTTGCCTCTCTGCTCGTTCAAGAAGAGTAGGCCACAGTGTTTCTTACTGGTTTGCCAGCCCTTTTGTGTCTTCCTATCACCGCAGGGATTTTCCCCGTTTTCCCTGATCATTTCCACAAAAGCGGTTGAGAATCTGATATCCAGCACTTGTCTTGCTAGCCTTAGCCCTCTCAGCAAAAGGGTACACCAGCAGTCGTAGAGGATTGAATGCGAGGGGAATGAGTGCAGGAGCAGTTTGCGAGCGTCCATAACTGTGCAATGGAGTGAACTGTCACCAGTAAGTGAGTAGGAAGCACAGTGGACGGGACTGCTTGGTAGTTTGAAAGGATGAAGCGTGTTTATTGTGAGCACATCATGCAGATGGTGCTAGGCTAGTTGGCCATGACCGTGTATGTGATGCCTCAGCCGTGGCAGAGTGAGACTGAGTGATGCCTCTGTGAGGGTGATTTAGCAGAGAGGAAATGACACCAGTTAACCTTGTGGAGAGGAGAAAATCATTCATGACCTCGGGCACTGGTTACCAGCCATTTGCAATCTGCCGACAGGCTGGACGTGTCTGATGAGAGAGTCTTATGGTGTCATTCCCTGGTAACAAGATGGTCCTTCTCTCGATGACTGAATCTAGCAGCATTAGTAAACCTGGGAGCCGTCTTAGACTTCCTGGCAAGCATTTCTGAGCTTTTCTGCAGGTGTGGTGGGTGGTGTGGGGTGGGGGGAGGGGTCTGGCAACATAGGCTCCTGGGAAGCTCCTGATTTTCAATGAGTGAAGTGGTGTCCAATTGACCATTAAATAACATGCCAAAACCTTCTACCTCAGAAGTCCATATAGTGGTACGAACTTCCAGTTCACTCACCACGTGTGATCTACTTACAAAATTAGCTAAGAAGCACGTGATCGTGTGAGATGACTCATGCCAGGCAGTGGCAGATCGAATGCCATCTGAGGCATTCACCGCCATAATGAAAATAGAAAATCCTGTCCTAGATTCAATCCAAATTGAAGGTCTCAACTCGTAAAAGGCTCAAAAATATGAGGCCAGAGACTTAAAGTATTTTGCAAAAGTAATAAATGCGACGTGAGAGAAAAAGCATTTCATGCATTGAGTCGTTTAGAGTGTGGAACGCGCTGCCTCAATGTGTGATAGTGGTAGGTTCAATCAAGGCATCCAGGGGGCCGTTGGATGTTTGTTTCCATATCAAACAATGCGCAAGGTAAAAGGGAAAAGACAGGAGAATGACAAAGAGAGCTGGTGTAGACATGGTGGTGTGAATGGCCTCCTTTGGCACTGTAGCCCTTCTGTGATCCTGTAGTTCTTAGCTTCAAGAAACAGACTGTGTCTCTGTTTATACTAATCATACATTATAAGACAGATTCTTACCAGGAACATTTGATTCGGTTAATGTTCCGCCTGTGCAGTTTGTCAACGTGAAGAAGGGATTGATATGAATTATCTATTCACTGAGGGGTTTCCAGCAAGGTTGTCTCAAAATTAGCAAAATTTTGGGTTGCATGGTTAGTAAGTTTGCAAATGACACCAGAACTGGTGGTATAGTGGTCAGTGAAGAAAGGGATCTTGATCAATTGGGTCAATGGACTGAGGAGTGGCAGATAGAATTTAATTTAGATATATGCGAGGTGTTGCATTTGGTCAGGCAAACCAGGGCAGGACTTATGCAGTTAATGGGGTACGGCCCTGGGGAGTGTTGTCGAACAGAGAGACCTAGGGGTTCAGGTACATAGTTCTTTGAAAGTTGCGTCACAGGTAGACAGGGTGGTAAGGAAGGCATTTAGCACTCTTACCTTCATTGCTCAGACCATTGTGTACAGGATTTGGTATGACATTTTGTGGTTGTGCAGGATGTTGGTGAGGTCTCTTTTGGATAACCGGTGTATAGCACTAGTTGCCCTGCTATAGGAATGGCATTATTTAAATGGAGAGGATGCAGAAAAGATTTACCAGGATGTTGTGGGACTGGAAGGTTTGAATTATAAAAGTAGGCTGGATAGGCTGGGAGAGATAGTAGGAACTGCAGATGCTGGAGAATCCGAGACAACAAGGTGCAGAGTTGGATGAACACAGCAGGCCAAGCAGCATTAGAGGAGCAGAAAGGCTAGGCTTCGCAGTGGGGTTAAAATTGAATCAGAGATAGTAGGAACTGCAGATTTAAAATTGAATCAGAGATAGTAGGAGCTACAGATTTAAAATTGAATCAGAGATAGTAGGAACTGCAGAGCCTTTCTGCTCCTATGATGCTGCTTGGCCTGCTGTGTTCATCCAGCTCTGCACCTTGTTGTCTTGGATAGGCTGGGATTTTTTCACTGGAGCTAAGGAGGTTGAGGGGTGATCTTATAAAGGTTTACAAAATCACGAGGGGCATTAATAAGGTGAATATTCAAAGGTCTTTTCCCTCGGGTGGAGGAATTCAAAACTGGAAGGCATATTTTTAAGGTGAGAGGCGAAAGACTTAAAAGGGACTTGAGAGCCAAGTGGTTTGTGTGAAAAATGAACTGCCACAGGAAGTGGCAAATGCAGGTACAGTTACAACACTTAAAAGATATTTGGACAGGTACATGAACAGGAAAGGTTTAAAGGGAAGGTTGAAAGGAATATGGACCAAACGTAGGCAAATGGGACTAGTTTAGTTTGGGAAACTTAGGTCGCGTGGACGAGTTGGACTAAAGGGCCTGTTTCCATGCTGTATATTTATGAAGCTCCTTGGGATATTCTAAATTAAAGGCAAGTTCCTGATGTCATTATATTGTAGTAAACTTGTCTAAATAACATCCTTGCTTTTATACTCTATTTAGGAACTTCTTGTAGGAATGTGTTAATTAGTAAGTGTGACTTATCTTGACAACAGGAAGTCAAGTGTGTAGATGCAGGTGTGAGACATATAAATACAACTTGTAAAAGCTTTGAGATATGTTCCTCAACACTTCAGACATTATAGAATGTAAATCACATCAACAAATCATAACTGAACTGTCTTTAGTTTTGATTAAGGTATACAAAAAAGACCAGTCAATTCCTGCTTGAGTTCTTGACCCAGCAAAGAGCCAAGCAGCTGCCAATCTTGAGAAACTTCAGCAGTGACTTGAATTGATCTTTAACTGACCTCAAGGAATTGCAATTTTATGTCGTTTTCCCATTTGGCGTAGCTTACCACTTATGCGAGGGCCAGTTTAAATTAGCGACTAACTATCACAATTGTTTTACAAAGTCTGGAGTGCCCCTGAGCTCTGCCACATAAGATTAACTAATGCATTCTAAACAATAACACATGTAGGCACGCGCTTTAAGGTGCTAACACAGTTCTCAATCCAAATTAAGTTACTGCTCCTTTGAAATTTCAATGTATAATATTCATAGTAAAATCGTGAATAGGTTTGTATGCAAGTTTTGGTTCAACTACTTTATTCAAGTAGTTGAACCAAAAATTGCATACAAACCCATTCACTTTACTAAAGAAGTTGAATCATTTAAAGACGTAGGTAACTATTAAATTGTGAACAAAGGAGTATTTTGTCATTCTTAAGCAATTTGTTATAATTACACCGTGTGATTTCAAACTAGTGGCTTGCAATTGATATTTTGCTGTCTTGCAATATACCCTTAGCATTTTGTTACTTTTTGTACAGTGATACCAGCAAATATATTTTAATTCAAAATGTCCCAGGGTACTTCATAGAAGTATAAGAAAAACAGATGGTAAGCCAGAGGTAGAGCTTAGGAATGGTGGCTGAATGTTTAACAAATAAGCAGATTTTCAGGTGAGTTTTGAAAGTACAGAAGGAACTGAAGAGGTAGAGTTTTTTTAGGGAAGAATATCTGGAGTGTGGGGCTGAAGTAGTGGAGACATGGTTATAAAAGATGGGGCAGAGAGCAGTGGGAGGTCAGAGTGGTATGAGAAGGATGCTGTAAGATGCAGATAAGAAGTAGTTACGTGACTGTAGTGATTGGAACCAGGTGAATCTCATTGACTATGAGATTATTGATTGGTTTTGTTAACCTGGACTAATCAGGGAGCCCTGGCTGTCCAATATAAACAAGGGGTTCAGAATCTCCACAATTCAGGATGAGGACTGGAGAATAGGAAGACGCCAAGTCAAAGATGAATATAGACTTAAGGATGAGAATTTTAAATGTGAATGTAGGAGTGAGAGCTAATATAGGTCGATAAAGGCACAGATGATTGAATAAGTACTATCTGGTGCTGGGTCAAATAAAAGTAGTGTGAGATTTATGAAAGTTATGAGGAGAACCAGGAGAGTATTGGAAATATTGTGCCCAGAGTTAATGAAGCCGCCAATAAGAGTTTTGGCCAGACCTGAGATTCTTACAAAGGTATGCAATATTACAGAGATAGAGTTGAATAATCTGTGTGATGAATTGGATGGGGAATTGGAGGTTCATCTTGGAATTGGAGAGCACACAGTAAAAGTGAAGAGTTTGGATTGTAATTAGGACCAGAGAGGAAAATGGAGAAGGGAGTAAACTTATTGAGTTTATGGCCAGGTCTGAAGATTATTGCCGCATTTGAATTACTTGTGTGAGAGAAATAAGGTTGTAATTTTTGGAGATTTCAACTTTGCTGATATTAACTAGGATCACCTCCATGTGAACCTATTAGACAGGTTGGAATTTTTAAAGTGTGTCCAGAAGAACTTTTTTTTGTGCCAGTACATTTCCCAAGTCCAATAGGAGTGTCAATGCTAGGCCTAATGCCAGGGAACGAAGCTGGTCGAATGGTTGAGATTTCACTGGGTGAGCATTTTTCGGGGTAGTGACCGTAATTCTGTAAGTTTCAGTGTCATTATGGAAAGGGACAAGGACAAGGCAGAGATTTGATGTCTAAACTGGGGAAATGGCAATTTCAATTTCATTAGACAAGATCTGGCAAACATAGGCAAGGAGCAGCTACTTGCAGGTCTATATTTGGAAAGTGGAAGTTATTTAAAAGTGGTATAGTAAGAATTCAGGGCTAGCTATTCCCCTAAGAGCTGTTAAGGGATATTGAGAGATTGATAAAGAAAACGAAGGAAGCATATGAAACATTAAACATTAAAAACAGGGGAAACCTTTAAAAGTATCGAGAGCGTAGTGGGGTGCAGAAAAAAGAAATTAGGAGGGCAAGGAAGGTTGCAAATTATCTTTGGCAAATAAGATTAAGGAAAACTCTAAGGTATTTTGTAAGTATGTTAAGAATAAGAGGATTCCCAGGGAAAGAGAGGGGCCAATTAGTGACCAAACGGGCAACCTATGTGTGGAGCCAGTGGACATGGGTGAGGTCTTAAATGAATATTTCTCATCTGTATCGACAAAGGAGATTGGCCTTGTTGCTAAGGACTTAAGGTAGGATGGTGAGGTTCTATGATGCATTAAGGTTAATAAGGAAGAAGTATAAAGATAAAGGCATAAAGGTACATAAATTCCCAGGGCCTGATGAGATGTATCCCAGGTTGCTGTGGGAGGCAAAGGAGGAGATTGCTGGGGTCCTGGCAAAGATATTTAATGTTTTTCTGGCTATGTGTGAAGTGTCAGATGACTGGAGGATAGCTGATGTGGTTCGTTTGATCATGATGGGTACCAGGGATAGGCCAGATAATGACAGACCAGTTAGTCTAACATCAATAGTTGGACATTATTGGAAAAAACTGAGAGACGGGATTAATCAACACAAGGCAGGGGTTGATCAAGTATAGTCAGCACAGATTTGTTAGAGGGAAATCCTGTCTGACTAATTTAATTGAGTTTATTGTGAAGGTGACTAAATACATTGATGAGGTTTTGTTTTTACTTATTCATTTGTGGGCTATGCCCATCCCTAGTTGCCCTTGAGAAGGTGGTGGTGAACTGCTTTCTTGAACCATTGCAGTCCACCTGCTGTGGTTTGACCCACAATGCCATTAGGGAGGGAATTCCAGGATGTTAACCCAGCTTTAGTGAAAAAACAGTGATATATTTGCAAGTCAGGATGGTGAGTGACTTGGAGGTGAACTTGAAGGAGGTCAGATTCCCATATACCTGCTGCCCTTGTCCTTCTAGAGGAAGTGGTTGTGGGTTTGGAAGGTGCTGTCTGAGGATCTTTGGTGAATTTCTGCAGTGCATCTTGTAGATAGTACACACCGCTGCTACTGAGCATCGGTGGTGGAGGGAGTGAATGCTTGTGGATGTTTTTCCAATCAAGTGGGCTGTTTTGTTCTGGATGGTGTCAAATCCAGAACGTTTGCTGAGGCTTTTCTGGTTAAGGTAATGAAAATGTTTCCTCAGTTGCACAGCTTTCAGGACTTGCCCACATTCTGACCGTGTTACTGACCACAGTGACCTGGTATGATTCATGCAGGCTTCTGATGGCCTCACTGCACCCTCAAAATAACCAGTTTCCATTGGCATTACCATCATCCGTCACCATTGGTGCAATATTGGGATTACAATCCAGCTGGGAAAATCCAGCTCTCTGGGAAGTTTGCTAACAGTATCTGAAATATTTGTGAATATGATTGTATAACTATCTCTTCATAATACTCCGCTGGTTGCTTTGAGTGATCAAAAATGAATAGTTTCTCTGACCAGCTCAGATTGAAGCAGACTGGGATTGTTACAGTTAGCTTTGAAAATGATTCCACACCAGATAGATTGAATCCAGCTTGTTTTGAAATAGTGACACCAATCATAACATTTTATCGCACAAAAGGAGGATATTTAGCTTATCATGACTATCATTTCAATCTGAAAAAGCTAACCACTTAGTTCTGTACCTGTACCTCATTTCCATGAGCTTTTCAATCTTCTCAATTATTTTTCATTGATTTTGAATATTGTTTGTGTCTTGGCATTTTATGCTTTAACATGTCCTCTGTATTAAAAAAAATCCTAACCCCTCTCTTCAATTTTTTGATAGATTTATTTTTTGTTTGCTGATTTGAAATAATTTTTTTGCTTCTTTGCTTTTTGAAAAGTTTTCTGAACTTGTCTGTCAGGAATTTAGTACTTTAGTTTTTCTTAAAAAATACTCTTTGTTAACCTTAGTTTGAATGTCATCTGCATCTTAAAATCTGGGCTGGCTTTGCATTATATAGGAGCACAGATTCAGCTCCAAGATCATTATTGAGCAGGCTGTTAATGTCCCTGAAGCAGTGCTTCAAATACTTCAGATAATTAGCCAGGGTCTTGCCATGTATAGGAATACGATTAGCATCTTCCAGGAGCAACAGACATACAAGGGCTGAATACAAACTGGAAACATTTATTTGGTACAAACTCAGGTCTGCCTGTTAATACAGGACTTCACGAATGTCTTCTCCCATCAGGTCTAAGTTCCTCTAATGTGACCTAGCATTAACATGACATAGTTCCTTGATGCACATGCTCAGTATTGCTACCATTAACCCTATACAATGTCCTGTATGCCCAACCTTACAATTCCAAAGTTAATATAACTTCCTGCATAATTCTGTTGTATGAAGCCCCAAGCCAAATCTGACGGAGAAGAGCTATTTTCAGGTCCAGACCTCATTTAATTAAAACTGAGAAACTTCCTATCCCGAAATGTGATCCCAATCCACCTCAAGGTAAATACTGAAGTCCAACTTGTAGCAGACACCGTGCGTACGTATGTTCTTTCTGTCTCTGAGGATTGTGCCTTCTCTTTTAATATATGTAGCTTCCAGAGTCCGCAAGTGTGCCACAATGTGAATTCAACCGACATTCCTAAATTGGTTGTGAACATAATTTTTCATACACTCAGGATTATTGAACAAAATGCTGTCCAATTGCTGATCTCATCTAATGTTGACTGTAACGGATCTTGTGCTCTGTAACACTTCAATTAGAGAAAACAGTCAGACATCTACCCTGAAAAAATAATTCAAATGACATTCTCAGCCCTGCCATTTTCAGTAAACTAGAATACCATTTTACAAAAGTATAGTCAGTTTTTTCATGTTTGTAATGCAGAATGTTATGGCGAAGAAATTTAATTTCATAACTCTTTTTTTTGTGCTACCAGTAGATTTATATCAATTCACTGAGGCAGGCTGCACAGCGAGGTGGTACCTGCAATGTCCACATAAATCCTCCAGTTATATCATTGTTGAATGCCACACAGACTGTGGAACTTGGTGTGTGTGAGCTATGTCCCACTAGGGTCATTGATGTGAGTCTGTGCAATATAGCTAGATCTCCTGAATACCTTTTATTTTGCTTCATGCTTTGCATATTTCTCTTGACATGTTTGCCTTTTCTTCAATGAATTGCTTTTTGTCTTGATCAGGTCAACAATTTTGAATTATCTCAGGAAATTGTGCAACTGGTGGAGTCGATTGAAAGTACAAAGCTTTCAGCCTTGTATCCTGTGGTTCTGACTGTGGTATGTATATACAAGATCACATATTGTTTTCTGTGTAAAAATTGGCCTGATTTATTTACCTGTAATCTGTTACATTCACTCCTCAGGAAATTTAAAACAATACAGTCATAGGTCAGGGATGTTAAAATTTCATGTTTATAACATTTTGAACATGAAATTTGGATCAATGGATTTAACTGAAGCCTTCTTGAGAGAGTGCATTATGTTGCCAACTATTTCAGGGTAGCCAATGTGATATACTACTTTTGAGAAGCATGTTAATTCAGGCAGCCTCTGATTTCATTGGAAGTAACTGAACTTCTCTTGTTCTGATGTCTCCCAGCTTCGATAGGTGATGTAAATTCTCCGTTTCCAAATGTGCATCACGTGGTCCATTCAATTAATTCACTTGTGACACACTCTAGAAAAAAAGCTTTCAGCTCGAAGCTGGGTGCTGCACAAATTAAGTAAAGGGTCAGGCACTCGGGTTCTAGGGCAGGTGACTTTGAGGACCTTTCACTGTTGCAAAGTGTCTGGAAGTAAAATGAAATACTTTTAGAAGGTGTCGTGGCGAGTTACAGGATTTGGCGGGAAGTGTTGCTGCATTCCTCACAGGAAGAAGATTTAATACAGGCTTATGCAGTCTGCAATTGTAAGGCGTTTGCATCTGTAGCATGACAGAGAGATGGAGCAGAGTTTGTAGAAAGGAGAACCTTGAGCAATACCCTCTGCCACATGATTATTGCGAGACTCTTCCATGCTCCTTGACTGGTGCAGGAGACTGTCTGGCAGGTCAAGCAACACACCAAGGATTTTGGTTATGCATAACCTGAAGGGAGCTACATTTGATGTCTGAATGCTTGTACACGTAAATCAAATGCGTTGTGATCACTTTCAAATGTTTGACCACTCGAATATGATGATCTGCACCAGCTCAGCATTCCACAAACTACACCAGCGTGTATTTGACAACAAGGACCTCTGCAACTCAAGCAAAGTCTAATTGTACAGATTATTTATCATGACCACAGACCTGACCTGTGAATCAGCAACACACAAGTGTATTAGAGAAATTCACCCAGCAATTACTATAATGCATTCAGTGGATTCAGTGGGGGGACTGATGAACAGACACAATTGCCCTTGAAGTCACCACTCCAAATGTTCAGGTGCTGCTCCTGTCCAACCTAACCATGATATACACTACATCTGGTTGGCTGAAAAGCATCTCCACTGCAAGGTCTTGTTCTTTATTTTCTCAATGGTCAGTGTTTTAGAGAAGGTCAAAGAAAATAATATAAGGACATTCTGAAACTCCCTTTTAAGCGGGAAATATTGACATTAATGACTGGGAGGAGCTTGCTAGAAATTTTCAAAATGACGACATCTTATCCATCAACTTCATCATGCTTGGAGTCTAAACAACTTAATGATGAGGAAGAAAACGAAAGAAAAGGAAGACATCGTGCACTGTGGATTCTACCAATTCAACTGGATGTCCTTCCCATGTGCACAAAGACCTGCAGGTCAAGAATCTGCCTGTTCAGTCACATGAAGGTTCATGGTAGAAACCAACAGTGGGTGGATAAAAACCGAACGGACTGCAGAAGTAAGTCAGAAACAAAAATAGAAATTGATGGAAAAGCTCAGTGGGTCTGGCAACATCTGTGGAGAGAAATCAGAGTTAACGTTTCAGATCAAGTGACCCCCTCAGAACAATGAGTGGATGCCATTCTCAAATTGAGGGACATCCGTTAATAACAATGCACTAACACAACATCATCATAAGCTTTGTGATGTTACATTGCACTGTGACTGAAATAACTACTTGTGAATTCACATAATCTGCTAGTTCAGGCTTGAGGAGTAATAAATTATTATTTGCACTTTGTTTCATGTGAACCTTATAGGTTGTCGCTGGGATTTAGGCTGATTTTCTGATAGGTTTGAATGCATGAAATCTTAGTCTTTACTGAAAGCTGTTCTGAGGGCATTTATTTGATCCCCTGCTCTGTAAGAGGAAAAACATCACGTTAAATTCTAATAATATGTCATTAAGTTCCAAATTAATAACGTGATTGAATGGAAAGAGCACTACAAGTGTGTTCCTACTATAAGAAAAGTGAAGAATTTTATTGAGGATTTACAGGTACTGAGCATATTGACTGAGTCATTGAGCTGGATTCATCAAAAACTGTATCTAAGAGCATCACTCACATTTGTTTGTTAGCATCCCTACTTATGTATTTTAATTCACAATCTTGTAGAAGCCATTTCATACATGAAGAGTCATGCTCTTATAAAATTTAACCTGCAATCCACCATATTTAGAAACACCAAAAATTGTAAAATACATTGCTGATTTAAAACAAAAACTGGATTAAAAGTCGGTAACATGAAGTTTAAATTTGCTCCGATAACATAGAATGTTGATGATGAGATTTCACATTATGTACCACACTAAAGGCTTGCTAAGGAAACGATGGCTCATCGAATAATAAAATGGCTTACAAACAGAAAACAGCAAGTCGTAGTAAATAGCTACTTTCCACATGGCAGACAGTAGAGTTTCCTAAGGGTCAATATATATTGTGCTGTCAACCCTTAGTATCTGTACACCGATATCTACATGTGTAAAGTATATTTTTATATGATGTGTGTGATTATTGTGTTATCCCCTTTTAGAAGGTTGCCTTTTATTAGCTTTAATTTTTTTCTTAGAGATTTCCTAAAATAAAATTCTTAGCTTCGCTACCAGCAGAATTATTATTTCATTGTGTCTGATTTCCCATCCATTATTCTTTCCTGCACTTAACTTAGTTACATTTTATTTCAGACTTACTTTTTTTTCTTTTATGATGCAATACCAATCCTTTAGAAGTTGTTTCAACATGTAGGCATACTTCCCATAAAAGCTTGTTTCAACCTTTGTTAGTTTAATAACTGACTATTATTGTTTGACTGAGGCATGACCCTCTACATGTCTTTCTTCCTTACAATCATCATGGAACCTCAAAGACACTAATGTAAATTCTTCTCAATAAGTAGAAAATTGGAATAAATTCTTTAAGGCACCTTTGGGTGTTTAATCTAACTGTTGTCATTCAGTAGGAGTGAAATGTGTTCTGTATTATTGCTTCGGTGTTAAATATGCACTAGTGCCTATGTACACTGTCCCAAATCTCTTTATTTACAAATCTCTGATTACCTGCTGGAACAAATTTGGTGGAGCCAGCAGCAGTACCTACTCTTCTCAGTTCTTGAACTTCAATAGCTGCTTTAAATGTTGACATAGTGGCACAGGATGTGAAGGTTGTCAGGTCAATAATACTGCTCAGTCATTAGAATGAAAGAAATGGTAAAATAAATAGTCTGGAAACTGTTGGATTGCAGCAAATGTGTTAACAGACAAGTAGTGTATATATATGGTTTTCAGAAAGATATAAAAGTTGACATTTACTCCTACTAGGGCCGTGAATGGGGAAAAGAAATTCCAACATAATTATTTGTTTAGCAAATATTTCCAGAGTGAATTTATCTGTGACTTTCTGAAATCTGTGTTTTTTTTTAAAAGCTGGAAGTACAAAAGATACTTCCAGTTGCAGAGTTTAATGCATAAAAGTGAATGCAAATTAATCAATTAAGAAATGGAGCTAAGCACCTACAAATGGACGAGGTTCCCTTGGTCAGCGAGAAATTTGAGAGCAATTTACATCACTTGGGGAAGGGATGGCCAGTGTCATTATCGCTGGGCTGTTAATCCAGAGACATAGGTGATGTTTTGGGAACTCGGGTTCAAATCCCACGATGGCAGATGGTGGAATTTCAACTCAATAAAAATCTGGAATTAATGGTTCTACGGATGACTATGAATTCATTGTTGATTGTCACGAAAAGCCCATCTCTTTCACTAATGTCCTTTAGGGAAGGAAACTGTCATCCTTGCCTGGTCTGGCCTACATGTGACTCCAGACCCACAGGAATGTGGTTGACTCTTAACTGCCCTTGGGCAATTAAGGATGGGAAATAAATGCTGGGCCAGCCAGAGAGGCCCTCATCCCATGAATGAATAAAAACAAATTAATGATAACTGGGAATACAGGTAAAAGTCATGCGATAGAGCAATGAAGATGAAAATTTGATGGAATGAATAGGTAAATAGTTGAAGTTTTCACCTCCACATATTACAGCAGATGGAGAAAATTTATTTTTGAAAAACACATTTGTTAGCTGTATTTTCATTCTCGTTAGACCATCTAGTCATTCCGAGCTGAAGCAGTGGACAAGCAAGTAGCTTCAAGGGATATATTCCTCTAATGTTCAGGCTTTTTTCACCAAATTATTTTCAGGAAAAATATCTGCCATGAAATCCCAATCTGATGCCACAGTGTCAGGAACTCAATATCTACCACCTTGGAAGCAAAATCTATTTATTGCCACTCTTTTGAAAAGTGTAGTCATACTCTCATATCTGTCTTCACCTAGCTGTTCACCTCTCCACCTCGTCTTCAGCATAAATAACTTTTTTTCCAACTGCTGTCAGTACTGAAGAAGGATCACTGGACTCAAAACTAACTCTGCTTTCTCTCCACAGACGCTGACAGATCTACTGAGTTTCACCAGCAATTTCTGCTTTTATTTCAGATTTTCAGCATCCTCAGTTCTTTGTTTGATTACATTGATGCTGTAGTATGTTGTGTGAGATATTTTTCATTTAGGCAGGTTGATAAAGATAAACTATTTCTCCCGATTGAGGATTCTACAGCTAGGATGTATAGTCTGAGAATTAGGGCCAGATCGTTTAGGAAAGAGGTTAGGAAGTGTTTTACATACAAAGGTTGGTAGATGTTTGGAACTCTCATCCACAGATGGCAGTGGATTCTGAGTTAGTTGTTCATTTTAACTCTGAGTTGAAAAAGTTTTGTTTAAGAAAGAGTATTAAGGGAAATAGATTAAAGGCAGATATATGGTGTTAAGTCATGATCAGCCATGATCTCATTAAGGACTGGGACAGGCTTAAGAGGCTGTATGCTCTACTGCTGTTCCTATGGTTCTATAACGTCTGAAATTCTGCACTTAACTGCGCATATGTTAACAGTTTTACAGGCTTATTGACAATGAATGACAGATTTTGTTGTCAATATAGCTACAAAGTCTGGGCCATTAGTTTCAGTATTAGAGGTGATAACCATGTTCTGAATTTACCTCCAGTAGTAATAATTCAGTAGTTTTGGCCTTTATTCCTTTTTATTGACATAGGACAAAAGTATTTGCAAATATAATTTTTAGATTATTTTTTGCGATAGGTGCATCTGAACAACTTGGAAATGTCATCTCCCTGTGTTCAAATGGAAGATTTCATCAACGTCAAAGAACTGGCAAAGGAAGCAAAGAGAAAAAATATCTTAATTTATAGGCTGCTGTTGAACTATACCCAGGTAGGGATCTTTTCTTTTTGCTCTGGTATTGTGTTATAAAGAAGACAGCAACCTATCAAACTAAACACAATCAATATGATAGCATTGTTATTTTGTTTCTTTCAATGGGCTGTAAATTTAAACAGCCTGTCTTTAGAATATTACATGGAAGAAAGTATTGGAAATGTTTTATTGTTAAATTATGTTGCCTTTGCATCAAGATACTGCATGATTTTTTGCTAACCAATTATTACCTTTAGATCATTGCCAGTGACAACTTTGCAGTGAATAAGTGTCAGATTTAAATCCTCCTTTTTAGTATCAGTCATTTGGCAATGTGAGCTGTTCGCTACAGTTCTCAATTTTGCATTTTCCTTTTCTGGTTGTATGTGATAGGCTAGAGTTTCATTGTTCTAATTGGGACCAAATGGAGGTGGGACTGAAAATAAAAATGGGTCTAAGCAGTATTCTAGAAGTTCCACCTCTGTTCCTATCTTTGGCAATTTTCACTTAGGATTCTGGGGAGAGAAAGGGCCTAGAAGTGGAACATCCCATTAAAGATAGTTGACAGTGTTCTTAGGCATGTTGAAAGGCAATCATCCATAAATCTTTCAATTTTCAGGCAGGTTGACAGACCTTAGGAGCTATTGGATTTTACACGAGCTGCATCAAGCATAAAGCACGTGTTGAAGGCAGCAAGAGTTTTAAAAAATGGTTTTGCCTTCTTAACAGTTCGTCAAGAAATGCTGTGGCATGAGTTTTTATTTGTTCATTAAGGTGTATCATGACAGTGTTATGTTTGGAAGATATACCACACCATGAATAGGCGTACAATGTGTGTACAGTTTTGGTCTTCTTATCTAAGAAGGGATGTTCTGGGCACAAAAGGTGTACAATGGATGTTCACCAGGTGGTCCCTGCGACGGTGAGTTAGCCTTAGGAGGAGAGATTGAGGAAATTGGGTCCGTATTCCTGAGAATGAGGGGTGACTTTTTTGAAACTTGCAAAGTTCTTACAGGCTATGACATAGTGACTAAGAGGCATCATCTCAGTATAACAACACTGAGTTGAAAAGAAATTTCTTCTCTCAGAGGGTGGGGAATCTTTGGAATTCACTACCCCTAAGGCATGTGAAAGCTCAGTCATTGGGCATATTCAAGACAGAAATTGATTGAATTCTGGAAAGTTAATGACATTATGGGTTTTGGAGATGATGCAGGAAAGTATCATTGAGATAGATGATTAGCCATGATTTGACTGAATGGTGTAGCAGATAGGGGCGGCACGGTGGCTCAGTGGTTAGCACTGCTGCCTCATAGCACCAGGTACCCGGGTTCGATTCCAGCCTCAGGCGACTGTCTGTGTGGAGTTTGCACATTCTCTCCGTGTCTGTGTGGGTTTCCTCCAGGTGCTCCAGTTTCCTCCCACAGTTCAAAGATGTGTAGGTTAGGGTGGATTGGCTATGTCCATAAATTGCCCGTTGTGTCCAGGGATGTTTGTGTTAGACATGGGAAATGCAGGGATAGGGGAATGTGTCTGGGTGGGATGCTCTTTGGAGGGGCGGTGTGGACTTGTTGGGCCGAATGGCCTGTTTCCACACTGTAGGGATTCTATGATCTATGATTCAATAGGCTGAATGGCCTACTTCTTTGCCTATGTTCCTACATAACAAGCTATTAAATAATGTGTTTGCCAGATTACTACTTCTGCTGATTGTAAATATAAAAAGCCTTTCAATGAATTTTGAAAAAAGTTAATCTAATACAAAAGTCTTCAATATATTGACAGGAAAACACAAGGTAGATAAACTATTTTCACTGGTTGGGGATTCTACAACTAGGCCACAAAACCAGATCATTAGGGTTAGACCATGCAGGAGAAGTGTTAAGAAGTACTTCTATTTGCATCAATTGTTATTTTTAAATCTGAGGTTAAGCAAAGCTTTTTGTTAAGCAAAGTTATTAAGGGATATGGGCCAAAGGCAGGTATATGGCTTAGGCTGTAGATCAGACATGATGTCAATGACTGGCAGAACAGGCTAAAGGGGCTCAGTGGTCTGCTCCTGTGCCTGTGTTCATTTATTGAGGTAGAGTTAATTCCACACTGTTGAATAGGTATCCTATCCCGATAACAATGTATAAATGTTTAATCTTTTTCATTGCTTTTATGTTTTCATCACAGATGTCTGCTGTTTTAGAAATTTTGAGGTCAGTTTGTTTAATTGGGAAGTTTAATAAGCTCTTGGCTACAAACATCTGCACCAACTGTCCGTTCATTTTACAGTGCTTACCCCCTTTGCACTGCTGGTTTGAAGCGTCTGTTAGTTTAGGCAATTTTATGGGCTACTCTGTAGCTTCCAGCTGTTATAAAAAACCTGGCAAGGCATTTTCTTAAAGTGATAATGAAAGAGAAGGAAGTGTAGAATTAGAGGATACTTAATTAAATTTCTGTAGATTAAGGCCATCCGAATACTTTGCAGTTGGTTCCATTGGAGGACTGGACTGTTTTCTTATTGCAAGCTGAAGTGGGCCTTTTAACCTGTTTATTCAAGCATCATCTTACTGCCTTCCCTGTGGGTAGTTGAATCTCCAGACCAATTAAGGCAGGGCTGCAATGGCAGTATCAGTTCCACATTCTCGCTTTACACTTCTGAGAAGAAAATCATGACCCCCTGAGTTATCAATGCAGGAATATTGGGTAGTATTCTATGTTTGACTAAAGCTATGATTTCTGCTTGTTATTTACTGTATGATATGAATGTTATTCTATTATGTTATTATGTTATGACGATTCAGACAAGCAATATTTAATTATCCACTCCATGCCATAATAAGATAAGTTCTGTCCCCCAGTGGACAGTAGAAACTAGCAAATGATTGAAAGCCCCCAATTTGCCTTAATTGTTGTGCAGAATTCTAAATACACGACCTCTCAACTGCCCACTTCAGTTTTCTTTCGTCACTTCCTCCATGCTGCTCTTTCCCTGCCAGCAAGGTCAGATGGTGCTGCAGTTATAAAGAATTCCATTCCTTCCCTAGTGAAAATAATACAGGTAGATTTCGGCTCAAACTTAAATACATCAGTTTATTAAATCAATAAAATCACAGTACAAGCCCTTTGTGGTTTGGCTGAGACTTACAATCATCCATGTGCTCATTATTACAAGTGTTGATTTTCAACCTGGATCTGGAGATGACCAGCCCCCATCCTCCTTCACCTGACTAGTACCCATGCTTCAATGTTGTCCTTTCTTATATTGTCACAGTCATGCTAGAAAAACTCATCCATCAGCTGATTGCCTTTGATATCTATGCACAGCATAGGCCTTCGTGAGCTGTCAAAAAATTGCTTTCAGTAACTATACTATCTGTGGATCTCTCTGGTAAGAATGCAAATGTTAAAGGCAGCATATAACATTCTCCTTTGATGATGTCAACGGTCTCTACGAGAGTTGATTGTAGTCAAAGTAACTTGCCGATGCCAGCGAGCAGAGCACATGTTAAGTGTAAGTCTAGATGGTTATGGTACTGGCTGACATTACATTTCAGACATACTGCACTTCAGTAACTATAATGGAGGTCTATTTAAATAGACAACAAGCTTTTTTTGATGAAGGGTCTAGGCCCGAAACGTCAGCCTCTCTGCTGCTATGATGCTGCTTGGCCTGCTGTGTTCATCCAGCCCTGCACCTTGTTGTCTCGGATTCTCCAGCATCTGCAGTTCCTACTATCTCTGATTTAAATAGACAAGCTTGGTTTCGGTTTTTCAAATCATCATCTCCACTAACATCATTTAAGATGAGTTTGTGCCCCTTTCAGGAGTTCATGGACAGTACATTACATCAAGGAGCAGTTTTACCTGATTCTCATCTGTGCTGGAATGGGTGACTGGAGCTGATGACTGGCACATTGGGAGTCTTCAGATGATGGATCACTTCATTGCTGTTTAACCTAACTGTCAGAGCAGCGCATCAAAGTTGGGTGAAAGAATAAAAGTGCTGTCATCATGACTTGCACTGTTTTCCTGTTACCAATCGCTGGATAATTGGTAACATCCAACTGACCATGTTTAAAATGTGTATTGCAAGTATATTAGGTTGAATTGCTCTCCATGTCAATATGTTTCTGCTGTGAATTTTCATAGATTGCAAGGGCAAGTGTGCACATTTCTCAAAAATTCTTCAAGCTCTACGCTAACTGGATAGTTGGTGGCACAGCTCATTGATATAACAGAAGGTTACCTTGCAAAGTTGGACATTTCTAAGCTTTGCATAGATTATTAGGAAAAGTGGTCAAAGTTAGTAAGCATGGGAAAATCTTAAGCTGGAAAGGGAAGAGAGAATTGACATTTTATAAAATTGGTGTATCTATGTTGAAGTTGGCTAAAAAGAAATTACCAGTGTTTGAAAATTGATCAACTGTCAAAGAGAGGCTATGTTATAAATTATCATGCTACTCAGCCATCAGAGCTATAAATGATTTATTTCAACTCATATTAGTGCTGATTGAGCTACCTTTTCTTAGGTCTAATTTGATTTGATTTGTTCCATGCATGTCTCTCAGATTGTGTCTTGTTTGGACCTGAGTGTTCCTGTCTTTTCTTCCTGTTCAGAACTCTTGGCATCTGTCTTGATCAAAGCCAAGTTTACATTTATAAAAGTTGGACCAAGTTTAAGATCATAAATGTTTGTTCTTGCCTTCCTACCAGTAGGAAGTCTTAATGTCTCAACCACATATATGTGGCTTATTTCCAAGTCCTACTGTCTGCCTTAAGTTATTTATCTTTGCCTTACCTCTGTTTTATAAAATGAAGCAAATGTAAGAATCTGACTCAGAGATAGTAGGAACTGCAGATGCTGGAGAATCCGAGACAACAAGGTGCAGGGCTGGATGAACACAGCAGGCCAAGCAGCATCATAGGAGCAGAGAGGCTGACGTTTCGGGCCTCGACCT
>NC_063333.1:85200757-85278875 GCF_021869965.1 Rhincodon typus
AGGTCGAGGCCCGAAACGTCAGCCTCTCTGCTCCTATGATGCTGCTTGGCCTGCTGTGTTCATCCAGCCCTGCACCTTGTTGTCTCTGATAAGAATCTGACTGTTGTGGTTTGTCGTAGCATATTTTTGTGAAAGAGGTGTTGTTGTTTGTTCAGGGTAAGGGTCAACCACTGTAATTAGAGTCACTGTCTACTCAGGATGAGGGTGAGTATGTAACTGTACAGACTATATAACTGTTCAGGATTAGGGTCAGCTACTGTATAAATGTATAGAATCATGAAACGGTAACAGCACAGATGGAGGTAATTTGACCAATCATGACTGTGCTGGATCTCTGATGAATCAATTCTTTTAATGTCACTTTCACCACACTCTCGCATTAATCTGTGCATTTTTCCTTTTTAGAAGTTCAACTCTGTTACTTTTTTCCTTGACAGATAAATATAGGACTTAGCAGCAGGAGTAGGCCATATGACGTTTCACCATTTCACCAGCTTGCTTCACCATTTAATAAGATCATGATAGATGTAGTTATGGTCTTAGCTCCAGTTTCCCATGTGTTCCTAATAACCTTTGACTCTAGTCTATTAAAAGACCATCAAGCCTAACCTTGAATCATTTGAAGACCTAGCCTTCACCTCCTTCTGGAGAAGAGAATTTCACACTCTGACAATCTTCTAAGAGGGAAAATAAATCTCTCTATTGTTGTCTTAAAAGGTAGGCCTCTTCTTCATAAACTATGCTCTCCAGTTTTGGTAGCCCCAAAAGAAATATCATCTGGTTATCATCCTATCCAGTCTCCTCAAGATTTCAATAAGATCATCTCTCAGTTTTCTAAACTCCAATGAGTATAGATCTCACCCGTTCAATCTTTCCTCATAGGATAAACCTACATCCCAGAAATGAATCCTGAGTCTTACTTGAACTGTGCCTCAAGCCGTTGTGTCATTTTTTTTCCCAATAAAGAAGTCCAAAACAGTACACGTACCAGCAGCAAAATGTCTCTACTTTTAATTTTCTATTCTGTTTGCAAGAAGCAACAACATTCCATTTGCCTTTCTTGTCTTTCACTGTTCCTGCTTTTCTGGTCTGCCAATATGAACAAGTTCAGAGTTACCTACTTTATAGTCCATCTGCAAATTTTTGCTGACTCACTTAATCTCTTTATAGCCTTTTTCAAACTCTCTCTTTCCTCGTTCAATATACTTTTCTGTAAATCTTGCAAAAGTAGCCACCAAACATTTGGTCCCTTCATCCAAGTCATTCATATAGATTGCATATAGTTGAGGCCCAGCACTAATCCCTGTGGCCCTTCACCAGTGACAGCTTGCCAACCCAAAAACTCATTTATAACAACAAAAACAAAGTTGCTGCAAAAGCTCAGCAGGTCTAGCAGCATCTGTGAAGAAAAAAATCAGAGATTTTCGGGTCCGGTGATCCTTCCTCAGAACCCTCCTCCCAGAAGTGAGTTCTGAGGAAGGATCATCGGACCTGAAACGTTAACTCTGATTTTTTTTCTTCGCAGATGCTGCCAGACCTGCTGAGCTTTTCCAGCAACTTTGTTTTTGTTCCTGATTTACAGCATCAGCAGTTCTTTCGGTTTTTATTTCGCAAAAACTCATTTAGCTCTACTCACTATTTCCTGTTGGCTGAACAACCATTCATCCATGCTAATAAGAGCTCCTGCTGTTATCTATTTCTTGGTGTGTGTTTATTTTTGTGGTTAAAGACCTCCTCTGCTCCTTTAGTCAATAAACTGGTCATATGCCTGAGTGGAGAAGTCCTCAAATTAATCTTCTAGTTATGTCTTTTTATTCAACTGAAAATCTCTTGAAATAGCATATTTGTGAGTAATTACAGCATGTTTCTAAATGGTTTGATGAATTTCCTGTAATTTTTCTTTCTGCAAATTGATCTAGAAGTTGATTGTGAAGATCATAATTTGAAAGAGATTTTAGTGCAGGGGAAATTATTCTAATGTTGTAGCAAAACCATAAGCTTAATCTATTTTTGAGGCATAAAGATATTTCTAATATTGTGAATACCAAAAGGACTTAATTTTCAACAGTTCAATTCTGTTCGGGCTAATAACTAAAAAGAAACACTTACAGCCCAAGAGCCAGGCCATGACCATCTTCAACAAGAAAGAATCCAGTCACTGCCCGTTGACATTCAAAGTCATTGACAATGCTGAATTTCCCCATTATCAACATTCTGTGTGTTATCACTGACTAGAAACTGAACTGGACTTGCCATCAAAATACTGTGGTGATAAGGGTATGTAGAAGGCTGGGAATCCTCAGTGAATAACTCAGCTCCTCATTCCCTGAAGGCACAAGTTCAGAGTCTGATGAAATACTCCCCACATGCTCGGAGAACTGTTCCAACACAGTCAAGAAATTTGATACTGTGTAAGACAAAGCAGCCGGCTTGATTGGCACCCTGTCTAACACCTTCACTTTTCACTCCCACCACTGACATACAGTGGCACTAATGTATACTATCTTCGATGAGCACTGCAATAACTCAACATGCTAGAGGAACTAGGGCATTCAGTCATACTATTACACTTCAAATTCAGAAATAAAAACCGAAAGAACTGATGAAGGAACCCAGCATTGGGTGAAGGCTGACAACCACCCTGCTCACCTTGCATTCGATTCTCCTCCATGCAGCCCCGGCCAAGCCTGTGACACCTTCCCCACAAGCAACGGTTGATCAGTTGTTAGGTTTAAATCTGAGAGAGTTGTGTTTTTGTTCAGTAAAGGTATTAAGGGATATGAGCCAAAGGCAGGTATATTGAGTTAGGCCTCAGATCAGTCATGATCTCATTGAATGGTGGAACGGTCTCAAGGGGCTGAATGGCCTTCTCCTGTTCGTGTGTTCCCTACAGCCTGCAACCAGCTCAACTAATCTGCCTCTAGCAATAATTGTCAGTGAAGGCCTCACTAAATTATCAGCAGCAAAAACCATTGCTGGTGGCAATAATGTAGAGCTGCTGGTGGGCCTCAGTTCTTGGCATGAGGAATCCTTCTTTACCAGTGAGTTAATTATGTACAACATGATAACATGTCTGATTGCTCTTAAATAGCATTGGGTGCCTATTGAGGAATTGAGATGGTTTCCCAATGATCCTCCCTCCAGTGGGCTAAAATAAGCATTCCAGCTGAAGCATCCTATTCCAAGCCAGTAAGTTGTTCCTATCTACTCAGGTGAAAACTGTAATGCTTGGATCCCAGGTGCAGTTCCCTGAGTTTTTGTTATGACTCCAGACAGGATATCCTGAATTGTAATGCTCCCACATGAAGAGAGATAAACCAGCTTCCAAGTCTTATTCACTCATCCTGTTGATGTGACAAGGTTAATTTACAGAGGATCACTTCCCTTGTGGATATGTTTTCTCCTAAGCTCAAACTAACTTACGTTTTAAAATAAGCCTATTTTATTAGAAGGCTAATCAGGCTTTCTTGAGTTATTAGGGAGTGAGTATACTAATTACTAAACATGAAAGGAATTAGTGATGCACACAGGTTAAAAATAAGAGGTGAGCTCAAAAAGATAAAGTTTGAAGAAAAAGGCATATGGATCACCTTCCAAGATGTTCACAAAGAATGAATAATTGAATGTTGTGGTGGTTGCAGTGGAGGTTACTGGTAGCATTGACGTTTGTAGTTGGTTTTAATATCATTAGTTTTGCAGGTTGATTGAGATTCTGTTGTTCTGACTTCATTCAACCATGACTGAGTTCCAGCCTTTATGGTGAGCGAGAGTCCCTTCCCTGTCCTATTTCCTTCTGCCCAGTTTTGTAGTAGCTAACTTAGAATACTTAAAGTGAGAAAGTCCCTTTTACCCTCAAAATAGGAGTGACTCGGGGCCAATTCTTTAACTATGATCTTCACAACATGTTAACCCTTGAACACAGGCTGGTACACATAAGAACATTCAGTCATACTATTACACTCCAGTAGAAGTGAAAAATTGCCTTTTTAACCCCTGTCTTTGCTTACTCTTCAAATGAGAAAACACGTGATTTGTCTGTAGTTTGGGACGTGATTTGCAGGGGATGGGCTGCTGTTGAGCAAGGAGTCATCAGTCCCTAATTACGTTTTAAAATAATAAGAGATCACTGTCCAGTCTTGCCTGTTTGAAGGGTTGTGATTTGAACTTCCTTTTGCATCTTTAAATGTGATGTTTTATGGATCTTTTTCCAGATGGCCACTTCATTTACATCCACAGTCATTTTCAGCTGTATCAGCCCTCTTTAAAAAATACATACTGGAATTACAGCTTAAAATGTCCATATACTATGGGGTTCTGAACCGTGGCCATGACACTTGAGATCAAAAATGCTTAATTGCCTCTAAAGTGCTTTACGTTGTGAAAAATGCAACCCCATATTAGAATGTGAATGTGTGTGAATATCAGATTCAGGCAGAATTTGGCATGAGTATATTTCCCCTGCAGATGAAAACCTGGCTCAGCTGTGTGAAAATCCTAGAACCTCCTGCCTGACTGCATTATGTATACACTTACACCTCATGGAATACACTGCTTTAAGGTTTCCCACAGCCTTCTTTTAGGCAACTGGAGATGAACAACTACCGTTCTTACCAGCAATACTTACAATCAGTCACTCAGTAACCTTAGTGGTGTAACACCTTCAAGTTAGATGGGGCCAAAAAAAGTGCAGAAAGCAACAAAAGTTGCTTCCTGAGAAAGAATGTTGTCGGTATTCTTTTAACAGGGAATTCTTGCAACATGGAATATTTAAACATAAGCAACAAACAAGGGAAAGGCTGTAACATATTCAAAACAAAATTTGGTATACATTTGTGAAGGATTGATATGACAGGTTATAGTAACACTATGACAGTTGGGATTAGAATAAATTCCTGCAGTTTAAGAAATAAAAGTGGAGATAATGGTTCTCCTGCAATTTTATGTATATGATTCTCTGCTGGTACCGTGTCTTTCATTTGGATTTGCACACTGGAGCAAAGTGAGTACTTCTAGAAATGGAATGCCAATATCGAGTCAGAACATTGTATAATTAGCAAAAGTTGGAGCATGACTTGAGTAGTCGGCACAGTGGCTCAGTGGTTAGCACTGTTGCCTCACAGTGCCAGGGACTTGGGTTTGATTCCACTCTCGGGTGACTGTCTGTGTGGAGTCTGCACATTTTCCCTATGTCTGCATAGGTTTCCTCCAGGTGCTCAGCCTTCTTCCCACAGAACAAAGATGTGTAGGTAGGTGGATTGGCCATGGGAAATGCAGGGTTACAGGGATAGGATAGGGGGAGTGGGTCTGGGTGGAATGGTGTTTGGAGGGTCAATGTGGAATCAGTGGGCCAAATGGCCTGCTTCCACATTGTAGGGATTCTATGATTCTATGATAAATGTTGCATACTGAATGCTGGTTTCCTTGATTGCAATTAGTTCTGTATCAAAAATATTTCCTTTCTAATCAATTGTACTTGAATCCTGATGCATATCTATTCTACCATCTGCACTAGAGTTTTCACTAATGATAAAAACACTCAAAAGACTTAAATAGTTTGAACATTACCATAATTAATCTGTAAAAATGAAGGATTGGTAAATCTTCCAGACTTGGCATTTGTCCCATGGATTCTGTAAGCACGTCTTTTAATTTCCTCTGGTAGACTGTAAAATTATAATTACATGCTAAATATTACCATTGCATTCCTGAGAGATTAGTTCCTCAAGAAACAGATGTTTTTAATGGGCAGACCTGCGAACATTCACTTAGAATGTTAATGAATTATAGTTTAAGAAAAATAAAACCGATCTGTATTTTATAAGTTCAGCATGATAAAACTGGTTCCATTAAGTCTGTGATAAAGATAAATAGTTTATAAGCTGTAATGCAAACATGCTGTGAGAAATGTTTTTCTGTTCCTTGTTTTGTTGAAAATTAGTGCACCAGAACACCTCAGTTTGTGTAATCCATTTTCCCGTGTTGTATACGAAAATTATGCCCATTCTATCCCATAATTACACTTTTTGTAACCTACCTTTAATGTACTTTCTTTCCTCTGTTCTAACCTGCTATTATAACATTTTCTACTGAGTTTATTCACTTACTCTATCCTGCTAATTATTTCCCGCTCCTAATTGAAGGCCACTTTATAAAAACAGAATGTGAAATTAGATAAAGGGGGTTTGGAAATGTTATTTTCTGTTCGAAGCAAGAAATAATGAAAACAGAAGTTGCTGGAAAAAGCTCAGCAGGTCTGGCAGCGTCTGTTAAGAAAAAAATTAGAGTTAACGTTTTGGGTCCGGTGACGGAGTTCTGAGGAAGGGTCAACGGCCCTGAAATGTTAACTCTGATTTCTCGTCACAGATGCTGACAGGCTTGCTGAGCATTTCCAGCAACTTGTGATCTTGTTCCTGATTTACAGCATCCACAGTTCATTCGGTTTTTAAGAAATAATTAAATGTGTGTCTACTACCTGTGAGTATTTTCAGCAACCTCTAAGGAAAAGCAGAATCTAATTTACTGCAATCTGAGCAACAAAGTAGAGTATGCTGGATAAGTATATTCCAAAACTAAACAGCTCAAACTGAGCAATATGAACTGAAATGGATTAGCAGACAAATTCATGTTGCAATAGGAAGGGGAAATGACCTGAGCAAACCATGCAAAAAGGAAAAGTGACTTACTTCAGTGAATTTAAGAAATTGTAGAAGCAGATTGAAAGGTGATCAGATGAGCAAAGAGAAATAAGGGATGAAATATAAAAAATGATGCCAAGCACAACAGAAAATAAGTCTTTTAGTCCCACAACAATGAGACTGACAATGTATAAAACTTGCAAGTAGCCTGTGGAAGGGGATGATAGATGAGATCCATAGTCTGATGTTAAAATAGTGAATGAGAAAGTTGAATGAGACTTAGCTATTTTAGTAGATTCAATCAATATGTTCCTCCAATGCAGAGATGCAAACAACAAAGCCAGTAGTGCTTTCAATTAATGTATGTCCTCAAGTAACAGTCAATTCCTTGTAAAAGTCAACCCGTGGCTCTTGTTCAAATAAACCAAACTCTTTGTACTCAGTATCCTTGCGTTGAAATCAAACTTGCCCCTTTAAGCATATTTGCTCAGCTCCTCATGCCTATGCACGTCAACATGTGATGTCAAGGTAACAACGTACTGGTGCATGCTGTATCTTTTTGTGCCACCTTTGGCATCATACCTGGTAGGAACAGTTTCCAGCCTGGTAACTCTGCTATAAAACAGAACAATGGGAAAGGGTGAACTTCAGTCCTTCCATGTGTTAGTCAACCCCATACGTTTTGGCTACAAATTTGGCTTAGAAACTCAACTTTTATGTGAGTATATCCAGTATATACCAGAAAATTGGAATCTAAGTCAATGGAGGAAGAATCACAGAATGAATATATTGTAGGGTGCTTTAGTCAGAGTGCACCTTGAATACTGCATTCAGTTTTGGTCTCCAAGAAACTAGAGAAACAATCGCAAAACAGCAAAGGAAAACCAGATCCTCGCTGTTGGGATTGAATTATATAGATACATGGGAATTAGAGACAGGAACAAGAGATGATCTAGAAGTATGTGAGATTGTTAAAGAGATGGAAAAGGTTAACCAAAATAATATTTTAAATTAAACTAGAGGAGTAGAACTGTGAGACACGCACTCATAAAAGGTAATTTTAGGATATACATCACAAAACCATTTTTCATGCTTTAGTATGTACAATAAGCTTTTAGATGGAATAGTGGAAGGAAACAGCCTGAAATTACTCCAGAAATAATTAGACGGAATTAGTTACTATGTGGATGGATGAATTAAAATCAGCTAAATGTTCATTCTCATTTATAATTATCTCCTAAATAACAGTCAATTATTTTTAATGAATCTTTTAAAATGCAACTTTGTAGACATAAAAAATGGTAGGATTAAATATGATTGATTAATGACATGTAGGAATGAATGTTTCATCTTCAGCTCTTCCAATTCAGAGCTCCAATATCTTGACTAAGTGACCACTGCTGTGCTCACTGTCAGCAACCTATTCTATTATCATAGTAAAGCACAAATCTGTCATAACCCAATTTGTTACATATTTCACCACAAATTGCTGAATTTCTTGTAGTGCACCTGAGATCACTTTGCATTCCAAGCGATTTATATTGTGCTTTTTCTTCCTGCCTAGCATCTAATTAACCAATTGCAACACCTAGGAATTATAACGGAAAGAGAAGTCCCTTAGAACATATGTCAGCTACTTTAATTCAAATGGCAGCCTGTAATATATTTAAGTAATGTGAATTGAAGTAAAGTGGACCAAAAAGTGATTTATCAAGACAGCCACAGCTTTAGGCTGTTCCCTGGATTGTGTACAAAAAATGTGAACAGTGAGGAAATGATTTCCTATGCTTCTTATCTTTGAAAAACAATAAAAACTCAACTGCTTAAAATTGTTGAATATGGATTCACTTCTCAAAACTAATTCAGGCTTTGAAAAGAAACAGGCTATGATGTTCTGTATATCTGAGAGAGAAGGGTGAAGTGCTCCAGGAGCTGCCCACTTTATGTTTTGAGATGGGGGCTCAGTTCATTGAGTTGTCAGCTGCATTTCCTGCCCCAAATTGAACGTCTGTCTTTGATGTGGGAACAAGTAACCCTGATGTCTGCTATAACTAAGTTCTCCACTGTACGAACTGAACGGGCAACACCTGGACTGTCAGTTGTTACAAAGAATAGTGGTTTCGTGAGCACAACAAGCTTGTACATAATAAACCCATGTACAAATTCTAATTGATACTTCAGATCTCCATGTTCATCTCAGTGAGTTTTCAAGCTGTGATTTATTGCTTAAAGGAAATATTGAAGCTGCCATTATAAAAAATGTTTCAAGTTAATAAACATTAGCTCAAACAACAGACAAAATCCAATTTGCTACACTCTCCTACCATGAGATCCACTAATTCAAGACAGATTAAGACTGAAATGTGCATTTCTAAGTCTTCATTTCGAAATTCCACATGGGAACGTTTTGTTTTTCAAATTCTTTTTTCACTTCACTTGCTCACTGGATGTCAATAAATTGTTGGTAAACACATCATAATTACTGATTTGAGCTAGCAACATTCAATAGCATTGCTATTGCTGAATTCCCCTATGGTCAACATCCTGGGGATTACCATTGACCAGAAACTGAACAGGGCGAGCCATATAAAAACTGTGACCACAAAAACAGGTCAAAACATGGAATTCTGAGACAAGTACCTAATTTCCTGGCTCCCCAAAGTATGTTCACTATATACAAGGTACAAATCAGAACTAATGGAATACACTCCACTTGTCTGGATGAGAGCAGCTCCAACAACACTTGCGAAGCTTGATGGCATCCAGGACAAAGTACCTGCTCAATTGGCACCCCTTCCACCACCTTCAACATTCATTGTGTCCACTACTGAAGCAAAGTTTGTACCATCTAAAAAATGCACTGCAGAAACTCATCAAGGCCCCTTTGACAGCAATTTCCATATGTGCATCTCTACCAAATAGAACGAAAAGGGCAGCAGATGCATGGGAACACCAGCACCTACAAGATCTCCTCCAAGTCAAGCTCCATCTTGATTTAACCTGGAACTATGTTGTCATTCCTTCACAGTTGCTTGTTCAAAATCCTAGAACTCCCTTCCTAACAGTTTTGCGGGTTGTATCTGCCAATTGTACACCAGCTTAAGAAAGTAGTTCATCACTATCTTCTCAAGGGCAAGTAAGGTTGGCAATAATTGTTAGTCTAATCAGTGTTGCCCACATCCTTTGAATGAATTTGAAAAAATGGGTCATGGGATCTGTGAGATCAAAATACATTTTGGCCAAGTCTGTGGAGAGATCGGTTTAAAAACCTGTGCCCTGAAGTAAATATTTTTCTCTTTTAAAGATAATAGTTTACACCACAGTTATCTGTGCTGGAGCTAACCACCATCCTGGGAATACTTCTTATTACCATTTTCATATGTAAGTTATTATTGCACCATATGTAAGAGACCAACATGTACAGTCAATTGTTCGTCTGTTTGCAATACTAACTGGGAGGGGAGCACAGTTACTTGTGTTCTGTTAAATTGTTTAGAATTATATTAAAAGAGCCTGTAACATAGAGAGAGGATCTTCAGCCCTTTTTGTGAGTTGCTTGTCACCTGTCTTTGTTTAACCCCATAACTAAGTACCTAATGGGAATTCCAATTCATATTTTAACAATTACCAATTTAAGCAGTTTTAATCAGGAATGTCTTGGGTTTAGTCAGCAATTTCCAGTAAGTCACCCAGTCAGAGCAAATATTATAGTAGTCAACATTGTTGTCAAAGTAGGGTAGCAGAGGGTTAAAATCAGCCGAGGTTCCTATTCCTGAGTGAACCCCATTAAAAAATATTTGCAAAATGTTCATTAGTGACAGCAGGATCTGATTCAGTTGTGATATTCCCTCTGTACTGATACATTCCTGCATCAATACTGCAGCCCCAGTTACTGGGGTGTGGGGAAAAATTAATTATTTTCTAACGTCATAGAATGGTAGCGATGTACAGCATGGAAACAGACCTTTGGGTCAACTCATCTATGCCAACCAGATATCCTTGCAACCTGTAGTGTTGATAACATTTTGAACAAAATACTGCGATTGACTGTATTATGAACTAATTCCAGATGCTTCCACCTACCCCACCACCTCCCAAGCATAGATGAAGGACGCTCGTGTCTGTGCTAGCTTCTTGAAAGAAGTAATTCCGCTTCCTCACCTTTTCCCCAGAAATCCATACATTTTTCCCCTTCTAGTTTTCCTTTGTGGGAGTTATTATCATATCTACGTCCATCATCATTCAGGTCGTCCATTGTACTTCATAAGAATTCGTAAAACGTGAGAAAAAACTATTTTCATCTGCTCAATCTTCTTTAACCAAGCCTAGCAATTTTGCAACACTGTCCAGATTTTGCAAAATGTCCAGTGTGCCTTGTTTTGCTGCCAAAACTTACAATTTATCTCTCCACTCAATTTACCATGTCAAGATACAGGACTGTGCTGGTGGGGGATTTGGAATTAAGTAGAGAGGTGAGCAAGCCATCAACTCAGCAAGAAACTATTCAAACCTTTTGGAGTCTGCACAACTGGCCTGGGAAGCATGAACTTCTTTCTGAGGCTGATTTTAAAGGCATTTTTGTGCATGTGCAGTCGTGCTATGTCTACCCACGTGTGCAGACTTTATCTCATGACTTTGAACTTTGGCTCTCTTTCATTGATTACCACAGGCTCACAAAGCCTGCACATGTGGTGACACAATCACCCAGAAACATTTGCGCAGTAATATCTACCAAATTACCAGATATTTCTACAGTGTAATCGTTTTTGAAACTTCTCGAGCCCACATCAATGTACCAGATGACTTTCAAACGGGTGTTCCACCAGAAAGATTTAAAATTTTTAAAGCAGTGAACTAAGAATGAACAGTGTGCCTTTGACAAAGTAGTAAGGTCGCATAGTCACCATTTGGGAGACTTTGCTTGTTTGGCATGGAGACTGAGTGAGAATATCTGAGAATTTAGTTCAAAGTAGAAATTCAATGGGTTAATCTTGTTTCAGTTCAATTTTAAAGTGAAAGTCAGCTTCTGATCTAGCACTAATAACCTTTAAATAAGATAAAACTTCCCATTGAAACAAGCACCTGCCAAGTACCTGAATCTCCTTGTCTGAATAAGGTGTTGGTTGCTATAGCACGAAGCTAAGGAAGGAGGTGACTCTTCATAGCTCTACATAAGAAAAGGATTTTTGAAGCACCCAGTCAGTAATGTTCCACAGTCAATGTGAGGGTGACTTGGGCTGAGTGTGTCGTAGACAAAGGTCGAGTGAGGATTCCAGAGGATTTGGTTCCAAATGCACAGGAGGTAAGGGGAAAGGGGTTTGCTGCAAGGAGTGAAGTGTGCTGAGTGAAGAGTTTGATGAAGGGTGACATGTGATGCTAGATTTTCTTCTACTGTTTTTCAGTCAGTTCATTGGTGTTCTTCAAGGAGGTGCAGTCAATGTGACATTTGTAGCTATATACAGGAAGGAAAGAAAAAGGAAGGAAGAGCAATAGTGAGAAGAGATTTGTTAGTTAGATGAACGGATGGGCATTTCTGTGGCTGGGAAATGACTCCAGGTTGGTATGTTGCCTCCGAGGTGCCATGGTCAAGTACGCTCCAGATCAACTGCAGGATCTTCTTTGACTTGGGGGAGGAGTGGGGGCTGGTGGGGGAAGGAGGAGAAGAACAGCCAAAGATTATGATCCACAAAAAGTACCAATGACTTAGTAAGGATCACCAGCCAATAGAAGGAGGTAGAGGAGCATCTGCAGGGAAATTATAGAGAAATGATAATATTGTATGGTTATTATGAGAGAATTTAATTACCTAAAAATAGACTGGTATATTAGTAGTGGAAGGGGTGGTGAAGGGTAAATGTTCCTAAATTGTGTTCATGAGAAGTTTCAACAGTGGCTTGTGTCTCGTCTGACAAGAAAGGATGCAATGTTGGGTTTGTTCTTGAAAATGAGGTGGCTCAAATGTTCGAGTGGGAATATCTAGGAGACCGTGATCATTGTAAGGTTTTGGATAACGGTAGAGAATGACAATGGTCAATCAAGAGTAAAGAAGGTCAGCTGGCAACTGTGTAAGAATGTGGCCAGATAGACGGGAACAAAACAAGGCCGGATAAGCTGCAGTTGCGCAAGAGGCCATCTCCAAAGAGTAGATGGTTCGGGTACATCAAAAAGGAAGAGTAGGACAAACAAATCTAGAGCTCCCTGGATGAAAAGAAAATAGAAACTAACATGAAGAAAAATTGTGCTTGTGACAGGTTGAAAATACAGATCAGAATAAGAGAGATATTGAGGGTTCACAGGGTTGGTGAGAAAGCATATGAGGAAAGACTGGCAGACAACTTAAGGAGGATTTTAAATCTTCTTTAGGCACATAAATGGTAGAAGAGTTATAAAAGGAGGAGATAAGCTAATTGGGCACTGAAAAAAAAAGGATGGGAGCAGAGGACATAACTGAGTATCAAATGAATACTTTACATTTCTGTTAACCAAGGAGGCAGATAGTACCCATGGTGACAGGCACTCACAACTGATGAGGAAGAAATGTTAGATAGATTATTGACATTCAAAGTGGACAGGGCAGCGGTACTGGATGAAATGCATAACAATATTGATGGAAGTGAGTGGAGAAACTGTAGGGGCATTAGCTATAATATTCCTGTCTTCTCTTGACTCAGGAGAGGTGTCAAAAGACTGGAAAATTACAAACATCATGCGGTTGTTCCAAAAAGGTTTTAAGGATAAATCCAGGAATTATAGTCCAGTCGGTTTAAGTTCAATGATGAGGAAGCTTCTTGAAGCAATTTTTCATAATTGAATTACTTGTCATGTGGTAAAAGGTGGCTTGATTAGGAAGAACCAGCATGGATTTTTCGAGGAGAAATCATGTTTAACTAACTTGCTGGGATATTTCTGAAGAGGTAACAGAAAGGCTCAATGACAGTAATGATGTTGACATGGTTTTCTAGAATATGATCAACACAGGGACAAAAAAATCTGTGAGAAAGCTTTAGGAATAAGAGGGATAGTAGTAATGTTGATACAAAATTGGCTGAGTAAAAAGAAATAGACTGGCTTGAATTTTCAGATGGTATTGCTTCACTGTAGAATCCTGCTTACTCTAGTGAACTTGATTAAATTTTTTAAAAAATTAACCATATGATCCTGTATCAATCTGCTACAGTGAAAGGAATACAGTATTAGTATTTGCACCATTCCAGTTGAATTATCATTGATTTATTCTGTTATCTCAATTTATTGTTACTGTCTAGTTAGGGACCATTGGCATTTAAATAGAAGTCCAAACGCCTTGTCATAACCAACAGAAATATGCAACAAGGCTTCAGTTTTATTGACAACACAAATTTTATATTATATCAAAGAATTTAAACAAAAAAAGACACAAATAAGCACTGTTAACTTTACAGCCTGGTTTATAACTACATATGTTAGGTATCATGATATACTGTTTACTTCTTATACCCCCAAAAATTCCCTTCATAAAATGCATTAATCCTAAAGTTATTCATTTCTGTAGGGATCACCAATAAGTATACCATACCCTCCTGCATTTTTTTTCCCTCAGCTCCAGCTGTTCTCAGAGGTAAAACATTCGCTCGCCACCTCTTGACTGTGGATACCTCAGTCCCTTGTTTTGGTCACTTTTCAATACTTGCAAGCTGATCTGCTAGTTGCTTTCTTTACCACAAGGCCAACAATGGATTTTCCTTCATTTCAAACCTTGCTGCTTTCTAGCTTCTGTTTCCAGCTTCTGAGATTAAATGTCATGTCAAATCCATGCTGCCAAACTTTTAGGTGTAGTAGGCTTCAAGCTTGCTTTACTTACATTGATGCCTTTTTTCAAAGTTAATCTTTGTAATTTCCATCACTCCAGCTCTAAAAATTAATTGTAACACAAACCTATTCATGACAATATTCTTTTCTATCTTGCTAGCATTCGGAACAATATTCTTTGACCCAGCAAATGAATTTCACCGAGATGGAAAAATCTTGACACAAACAGTGCTGACTCAAATAAATAGTGTTTTGGCATACTTTTCATAGGAGTCAAAAATAGAAAAGTATTAAACTATAATTACCAACTACAGTCCCAATTTTATAAGTGATCATAGTTCTCTCAGTATGGTTCTATTGTTCTTTTGTTTGCTGCGCTGATAACCATTGTTTTCAAAATTGAGTGCTATTTTGCTGGTGCTATGCTTGTTTGAGAAGTGACTACATGCCGCACTTGAACTTTCTAATGATACAGCTGCAGAAGCAGCAAGCCAAGTACAAACTTTATGACCTGCCTGGTTTCTCAGTATCCTGGGAGCTGTATACTGCTCATTTGCAGCACACTGGCCTGTAGGTGAGCAAAGACATTTACCAGAGCAGGAAAGAGAACTCACTCCCATCTGTGGTTGCTGCTGATTTCATGCATTTCAGTGGTGTCTTGCCTGAACAGCAAATCCTTAGCATCCAATGAAGAGTGTGTAAAATCCTGTTTTTTTTCGTTCAGCACAATTTCTGTGTCAAGACTACCTCAGACAACCCCAGTTCATTCCAATTATCTACCCTTTAAACACATAGCAAGTTTGCTGGAGCTGGTAATATGTAGGTGTCGTCTCTTCCCAGTTTATACCGAGCACCTCACCTTTGCAACTCTGTCCGAGACCATCTTCCCATTACCACTCACTTGTCTCCTCTCCTCTATCGTGTGACACGCCCTGTTTAAGTAGTAGCTGTATTCTTGCTCAATCTATGAGTTAAACCTAACAGTACAGAACAAATTGCACATCTTCCAACCCTGCTTCTTGTGCATGAATTTTCCTCATTGCATGGGACTTTGTTGATATTTTAACTACTGGGCTCTACTACATTAGACTGGGAACAGCATGATGAGCTCGCGAGTCATTCTAACCAGGACAACAAAGGATGACAGAAATAATCTGAAGGATGAGTGCATTTAGTGCCCAACTAAAGTAAATGGGAAGCTTTCCCCATCTCTGGACATTCTCTGTCGGGTCCATTAAATTTCCTGTTTATGGCTCTTTATTAGTAGCAACCTCAAATGTTGAACCTTTCTCTCCTGCTAAAGTTACCACACTCTGCATTTTTGGGAGATAATTCCAGTACTTTACTTCACATTCTACTTATCCTACCCATTGCTGCATCCCTGTGCTCTACGAGCAGACCATTACTCAATACCTTTCTCCACATTTCCCTGCAGAATGTCTACTCACTCACATGCAAGCCCTCTTCATCCACAAGCTTACTGGCTCACAGGTATCTTGCCTTGCTTTGTCTCTTATTGAAGTCTCCCTGTGTGACAGCGCAGCAATTCCAGCACATAAGAATACCCCAAAAGTCCCTGCCAGCAGCCTAAGGCCAGCCATAAAAAAATGCAGAATGGTGTGTATCCATCATCCTGACAGAGATTAACACACAAAGAAGCAATAACTCTCAAAGTCAGGTATGCAATCTGACCCAGTACAGGTATACGAGAAGGCCTGGCTAACCATTTAGTGGAACCATGCTTCTGGTGTTAGTAGAATGTTGTCCTCTCAGTAAAACAGAAAAAGAAACCAGACCAGCCAGGTTCAACAGCAGGAATAATTTAATTTCTGGGGTGATGAAGGTGCCACTATTTGCTGGCATTATTACCTGCTGATGATGTAGTGAATTTTGCTTAAATGACTCTATGTCAATTGAGATCCAATGCTGGCCATTCTCTAGAAAAATACTGGCAACTTCAAAGGGTTTGCGAACGAGTTGGCTGTCAGCGAGAGATTTTATACAGCCCCCATTTGTTCTCCAGTACTGACTTATAGGAATAATACCTTGAAGGGGCGAGTAAGGCTGGCCAACATATCACCACACTCAGCTGCAAAAGCTTCAGTGTTAGATGGTTTTGTTATCTGTTTTTGTTACTTGTTTGTCATCTTATTTTACATTTCAGGCTTCCTTTCTTTCCAATTTTGACATTCACTTCTTATGTCTGACTCCTTTAGCAAAAGTTGCTGACAATTTGAGACACCTTTACACTCTTACTAAATGTAAAATTAATTTTTTTCCTATTCTTCAACTTTCTTCTTAAAGAAAGAAGTGCTGGCTTGATATAGCACCTTCAGGATTTCTAAAAGTGCTTTACAACGAAGTAATGTTGAAGTAACATTACTATTTTAATGTCAAAAACCTGTAAACCATTTTATGACAGTAAGATCTAACAAACTATATTTTGATAATGAGCAAATATTTTTATTTGGTCATCTTAAATAAGGGATAAATTTTGAGCAAGACACTGGGAAGAACTGTCCAGCTCTTCTTTGAGTATTATATTTGGGACTTCCTGAGACCCCATCTACCTAATTTGTTCCGCTCATCTGAAAGATGTTATTTCCAACAATGGACCTCCAAATGGCCCTTCAGCTTCACAAGACTTGCTGCCATCTTGATTTCGATGGCTTGGCCACCAGCTAGACTGTAATTAGCCAATTCCAGAAAATCATGACCGTTCGACTGTTATATGCAGTGCAGAGTTGTGATCCAGGTCATAAGGCAATTGGAAAAATTCTATCATATTTAAGACATAGCATTCTTTCAAACTTTACCTCAATCATTTTATGCTCTATCACTTTTGCTGTCTACTTTGTAAAATATTCAAATCTGAAACTAGAGCTGTGGATAATAAGCTACCCCTAATTAAAACTATGAAGTTTTCATCTCTTTTTAACCATTGAGAACTGCCTAATACCAATGCATAAAAAATAGGTATAATTTAGCATTTATCTTGCCAGTCAGTTTATCCTTATAAAATATGTCTTCGTGCTTTCAGACATAGAAGAGGGCAAAAACTCATGGAAGTACAAACATTCTCTTGTGTAAACTGCATTCATTAACAAATTGGAACGAATTGCAACCACAGATAGAAAACTCGACGGTTGAAAGGAAATCACATTAGTCACAAATAAGTACTCTAGATACCAATGATGTCAACTTACTTTTCATGTTTGCAAGATATACTCCAGCTATTGGAATTTGCAGAATAATCTTTAGAAAGGACCACAGTCAATATTAATGGGCCAGGATTTGCTAGAACAGGACATCTGATAGTGAGCCTGTATCCTTTAGCTCGATACATATATACCCTGTAAGTTGCTGGCAAAGCAGGTGATATCTGCAATGAAGGTAGCAGGAAATCCAGCATGTTGGTGAATTACAAGACCAACGTGGTATCTTCTCAACTGATTAAGTTTAAGGATTAAGAAATAACTGGAATCAACAGAGGTAGAGAATGGATTTACTAACTTTACTTCAATGTTATATCAGGTTCAGAAAGAGAAATGAAAATGAAAGAAGGATTAAATTAGGAGAGAGTGTAAAGCAAAAGCAGAGTATTTTTTAAAAGGCAATTTTAATATCGTCAGGAATTCTTCACTAAAGAAACGAGATTTCACAATTTTACTTGTTCACATCCTGGGCCAGAGAAGTCGATTAATAGTCATTACCAATTGTTATTGTTAATGGGTACTTACTGTTGTGATTGTAAAGTGGTTAGCCAGGTGGACCTCCTAGAATGTGAGTTCTCTGATTGGGGCTGTTAATCTGGTCCGATCGGGGAGCCTTGGCTGGCAGATATAAACAGGAGTGTCAGAGGTCCTGCTCACTCGGAGAGCTGGCTCTGAGGTAAGTGGATCAGTGTCAGGGACTCTCCACATGTAAATAAAGAATGACTTGGTGATGGGATACCAGCCTCTGTAGAGTTAGTTCACTTACACAATCATTTACTAGACGTAACTTTCTGAGTTGGGGTAACAGGCAATTAATATGCAAGTGCAATAGCATTTTTAAACTCTTGGAGATGTTAAGAGTAGGGTGATACTAGTGCAAATATGACAGCAGATTTCTGGCAATTCATAGTGCACCTCTTCCTCATCACAAGTTGCTAGTCAAGCTGCATGTGACAGTAACTGTGTGTCACTTTTAATTTTCCAATAAATTTTGACCATTAGTGTTAGTCTTGAGCAAATCTTGAGTATTAGTCATAAGCAATTCTTGAAGCACAGTATTAGATTCTGAGAAGTATAATATTTTCAGCGAATACTGTTTCAAGTTAGGGCATCCGCACTCAAAAATAACCAAAATTGACTGAATAAATCCTAACTGAAGAAATTATGAAATGAGATTATATATTTTGTGACTTTTACTTTAACGTGAATCAGGATCAGAATAACATATGTAAATTAACAATCAAATCATAGTCAATGAAGACCAGAAATTGTCCATGAAATAGCAGCTGCAAAAATAACATCTTATGGACTCCAATTTCAGCCACATAGCTCTTCCATGTTTGAATCTTCTTCAGGTAGCATTCCAGTTCCTTTTTGTCAATGACTTAGCTGTTTCTCTCCAAATAACACATTTTGCTGAAACAGGGCTCAGCCAGTCCTTTTAGCTATGAGCTTCCATCAGTCATGGTAGCATTAATCTACCAGAACTGTTTTTACCTTTGTATAATATGGCTCATTCGCAGCATGCCAACTGCTCAGAAAGTGAAAGAAGCAAAAGCAGCATGTTCTTTCTGACTGCTCAGGAATTCAACTCTCCAACTTGGCTGTTGTCTCCTTCTAATCTCTAGCTTTTCTCCTGCCTCTTTATTTTACTTCCATATGGCCTTTATATTTTCTTCCCTGTTGGCACTCCCTCCAGGCCAAGGGTTGCCAGGTCACGTGAACCAATGTTTCATGTTATCCAAAAATTACAATTGATCACTTGACAACTAACATGAGTGCTTAAAGGTTCTTTCCAGACATTTTTCAAACAAATTACAGCTTCCCCAACCATTTGAAAGTAATTACAAGCTTTCCTTGCTGTTGTTACTTCTGGGTGAATGGCTTTACACTTGCCAATTTGTTAATATCCTGTTGTTAACTGATTTATGGTGATTTAAGAACCTTTGCAGGATCTTTATTGAAGTCTCAGATTTGTAAGAAAACTACAACTTTCAAGAATTTAACCGGTAGCTTGACTTAACTTGCTCCAGCAAATACGTTGCATTGTACCATTAGAAATCTATACAACTATTTGTTTTCAATTTACTACCATCTCTGCTAGATGAATGGATATCACTCCCTTTAAATTTTTATCTTACCCAGATAATTTCATATTCAACTCAATTGCTAGTAGACCATTCTAAGCCACAAAGGATCATTCTGTATCCCTGTCCAAATTATAAGGTTGGAAGTGAAAAACATGGCCCGTACTGCCTTGAAGTGGTTTATTGGGGAACATAATAAAATCACATATGACAGGACAATGCAAATATGTGTGTTGTCTCATTTATAGCTTATGTTTTTCCTTCTTATACTTTTGTTCATTTAATGAAGCAAAAGTAGTTACATGTAAAGTCTTGATATAATTGCTTGAAGTCCTGCCTGAGAACGTTTATGACCCATATGTTGGAACTTGGAGTCTAATTGCTTCCGATGCAACATATGAAGGCTGATGCCTTAGCTTTCATTGTAGTATAAACAAAATTTGCCCAGCTTCTTACAGCTTCCATTGGATCCCTGGAACCAATGTACAAAGGAGGCAGGATTACAGCATTCATAAAAGCCTTTTATTTTTGTGTGTACACTGTGGTGTGATTTAATTTATAAATTTGGATTCCAATTTTCATTTTAGATTGGCTTTTATATTTATGTTCTGGGAAAGCGGACTATGCGGTGGTCAGTAGCAAAGGAAAGACAAAGTATGTACAAGTGTTGGTGTCTGGCAAACTGTAGTTGAAGTCGCTGGTGTCAATCATGGATTATTTGTTGACTTAGAGCCTGGAGTAAAAAGAGTGCTTCAGATGGTGGAAATGTGATTTAAAATAGCAAGTGTGTTAGAAATGGTAAACAGATGAAGCAGCATCTTTGGAGACAAAAGGAGTTATCTCAGATTGATTACTGTTCATCAGAATTGAGGAAAGTCAGAAATATAATAGTTTTGATCAACTGAAAGGGAAGGAGAGGAAGTGAAGAAAAATAGAGAAGGTCTGAGATGGGGTGTGAGCAGGAGAGATTAAATGTGAAAATGTTTCATGGAACAAAAGCCAAAATGAGTGGTAATGTTGCTGCTACAACTCACCTTCTATATACTGTACCAATCAACGACAAAATGTGACTGCTCTCCCATATTTTTTGCTGATTGGTTCACAATAAGTCTGTGAAGGTGGCTCAGTGGTTAGCACTGCTACCTCACAGTGCCAGGGACCTGGGTTCAATTCCAACTTTGGGTGACTATCTGTGTGGAGTTTACACATTCTCCCCGTGTCTGCGTGAGTTTCCTCCGGGTGCTCTGGTTTCCTCCCACAGTCCAAAGATGTGCAGGTTAGGTAGACTAGCCATGGGAATTGTGGGATTACGTGGATAGGGCAGTGGGGTGTGTCTGAATGGGATTGACTTCGGAGGGGCAGTGTGGACTCAATGGGCCCTTCCACACTGTAGGTATTCTATGATAAGCCAGAAATGTGAGAGAAAACAAATCAATGGAGGAACAGCTCTTCAAAGGTTCTGACTGTTCCATGTCGAGGAGTGACTTTTGTCTGATTGGCTCCCATGATTGAATTCTCATGAGTGTGATGGGGATTTTCAGGGTTATTTGTCTACTGGCCCAGTATATTTTGAGTACTTCACTGTAATTGTTAAATTAGAAAATTTGACAAAAGAAAATTATATAGCGTTATGACATGGACAGACGAGCTAAAAACAGGAAAATTCAGTTACAAAACTGAAAATGTTGGGTCTGCCATTGTGCATTTTGAAAAATGCAAGGTTTTTTTTGGTGTTGAATCTTAATTAGTAGTTCAATATATTTGATTTCTTATTTTAAGTGTAATACTTTAGAATATTTCAAATAATTCACATAGTTCCTTGACTCATTAGTCCTAGTGATGAAGAAATTCGTATGTGCATTAAATACATCAAAGTCCTAAACATGCTCATTGAAGTATTTATTACACTGAATGGAATATATGCCATATATATGGAATATATTGTTAACCTATTTTCTGCAGAAAGAATCCTTATGAGTAATTTTTTTTTCATTTCAGGCAGTCTGTACCATAACAATTCCATATTATTGAGTGAATGCAACCGAGTGCTGTAAGGACAGCATATAATGATATCTGAGATAATGATAATTTCTATGCCATCAAAAGTGATCCATCAAACAAACTGGGCATTTTCTCTGAAGTCTTAATGTGGGTATTATTTTCACCTACTCACCTATCTCAATTCATCGTCGAGACAAATCGGGTTGATCAGATTGAGTCCTGTGCTGCTGAGTTGTATGTTCTCTGTATACTCCTTGAGTGTGAAGTTTGAATCTGCAGTCCTGCTGGAAGTGACATTGTGGAAATCAGAGGCCCTCAGTGACACTACATCATCAAATGCTTTTGGTACAGTCTGCATACAAACCACCACCCCACTCCCCCCAAAAAAAAAGTACTGGGAAAGTGGGTATTCCCTACATGTACTGGAACCCTCTAAACTTGTACTGTGCTGACAACAATCAATCTTACTGTCTGATCCTATTTTCAATTTGTGAACTTGAATCTTACAGGTCCACTCAGTGTATTCAGAACAAGAACACAAGAATTAGGTACAGGAGTAAAGCGTTTTGCCCAGCAAACTTCATTTGCCATTCGGTAAGATCATGGCTGAGCAGATTGTGCCCTCGGCTTAACTTTCCTGACTATCCCACATGACCCTTGACTCCGTTGTCATTCAAATACCTATCTAACTCAGCCTTAAAAACATTTATTTGAAACCACAAGCTTTTGGAGTGCTTCTCTGAAAGTTTGTGATTTCAAATAAACCTGTTGGACTACAACCTGATGTTGTGTGACTTCTGACCTTGTCCACCCCAGTCCAACACCAGCACCTCCACATCCATAACTCAGCTTCTACTGTGCTCTGGGAAAGAAAACGCCACGTACTAATAACCCTTTGTGTGAAAAAAAAGTCTCCATATCTCAGTCTTAAATGGGATACTCCTAATTTTTGAACTGTGCTTTTTGGACACCCCAGTGGAGAAATATCCTTTCCACATCTACCCTGCCAGGTGGCAGGATCTAATATGCTTTAATCAAATGACCTCTCATTCTTCAAAACTCTTTAACCCTTCCCCACTAGATAATCCCTTCATCCCAGAAATAGTGTACCTTTTCTGAACTGCTTCTAATTTAATTATATCTTTTCTCAACTTAGGAGACCAAAACTGTCGACAGTTCACCAGATGTGTTCTAACTCAGGCCCAGTACAGCTGCAACAGCACTTACTTACTGTTATACTCAATTCCCCTCGCAATAAACACCAACATTGTATTTGCTTCCTAATCACTTGCTGCTCCTGCATGCCAACATTTTGTGATTCGTATACCAGGACATAAAAATCCTTCCATACCACATAATTCCGCACATTTCCTCATTTAAGTGCTGTCCTACTTTTCAATTTTTCTGTCCAAGTGGACAAGTTCACATTATATTCGAGCTGCCAATTTTTGTCTATTCACTCTGTTATGGCCGAGACTAAACCCTCTCAAAACATTTCAAAGAGGTAGCCTAAACCCTAATATTTTCTTACTTTAAAGGCAAGTGCCAGGCGTTCTGTTCCAGATACAATTTGATTGATCAAACTAACAGGCTTGAAGGAAAACAAGCTTTATTCATACACTATTGTTAAAATACAGGCAAAATAAAAATAAAAGAAAGGAATTGACTTCACTACCTGTATCGTAAAACTTAAAATGATTAACCACTCGTTTACTGTTCTAAGAAATAACATTCCATAAGTATGCCTTTGGCAGTGGCAAAGTCAGGAAAATAGATTGTCTCACATGAAGTTTTAGCAGCAGGTAGAGAACACACAGCTTTTCAATGTAACAGAGAGAGGAATGAGAGCCTCCACACCCAGCTTCAAGATCCCAGTAACTGCTACTGAAGGCTAAACTTAAAAATCCTGGTTCTCTGAGAGCTTGACCCAACCCATTTAGGCTGCTTCTATTGTTCCACTCAAAAAAAAAGACCTCACAAGCTGTTTGCTTTATTGGCTTTGAGCAAACTGCTCATCACCTCTGTGTCAAACTCTCTTCATTTAAAAAGATGCCAGGACAAAATACACCCCTTAAAGCTACAGCATCATCACAATCTGTCTAAATCCATTTGTAGACATTTTCTGTACTCTTGACAAATCACATTCTACCTACATTTGTGCCATCAGTGATTGAGCTATCATAACGTTGGTTCTCACATCCAAAACATTGATACATATTGTAAGCAGACCCTAGCACTGAACCCTCTCGCACTCTGCAAGTAACACCTAGCCAACTGAAAATTGTCCATTTCTCTTTAGTTTCTGTTTCCTGTATTTGATTACAATTCATGAAAGAACATGAGTTTACCTGCATGAGGGCTGGGTATGAGCATTATTTAAATGACCAGGCGCCCAGTTGGCAACTAAAGTCAATTTGAACAGTTGTTGCGATTAAAGAGTCTGTGTATGCACTGTGGAGTATTTTAAGAGGCATTGATGGGTTCCTAGATTTAATGGGGAATGTTGTTGCATCCACTTGGAGTGGGCAAAGGATTTGATGACCAGTCCACGTACAATTTGATACAGGCTTGGCAGCTGTGGTGACAGAACATTTGGATCTGCAGCACAATGGAGAGATGAAGCAGAGGCTTTGGAGAGAGGAAGACATGTAATTTGCCCTGTACCAAGATGGAATCACCACACACCTCCATGCTCCTTGACAGTGGCAGATATTATCAGGCAGACCAACCAATATTCCAAGCATCTCTCTGTGCAGTGTCATTAGGACTATCCCATATGCTTCCCCCTTGATGACCTGGTTTTGATCCCTGTGACAAAACTAATCTGCAGTCTCCCACTCCAGTGATCTAGAACGCAAACCATCTCTGTCCTTGCCGCGGTCCACTTGTGCCTGGTGAATTGATTCCATCTCTAGACTTGCCTCTAGCTACGTGTTGGTGATTGGTTGAGTGCATGTGCCATATCAAATGCCATCTTCATCAGTGTCGCTCTGTTTCTTTTCTAACATGTGTTTGGTTGGTCAGACTGCACCTCGAGGATGTCTAAAAGCAGAAAATCAGGAAGAGGGTTAGTGGCAAGGAACGGGACAGGGAAGGAAGATAGCAGGATGATAATTACTTTGAAATTGCAAATGTCTCCACTCACATCTATCACACGTTATATCTTTCTAATCTTTTGATTCAGTCTTACTTTTGTGATCAGTCATTGCACACAGCCTCTGACTCTCAGTTCTGCCTGCTGCCAACAGCTGTTCAACTATGGAGGGCATCACAGTTGATCCTGTTCACCTGACATCACTGTCATCCTCACGATTCTTAGCAATGCTGGATGCTCCAGGTTCTGACATAGAAAACTCCATCATATAGAGAACCATCTCCTTTCTAAGGCTGAGGAAATGCAGAAGTACTTTTCCCACTGACTCTGCTCTGCCACAATAAGTCTCAGACCTCATGTGGACTGACATGGTCACTGAATGCATCTTCATGTGACATCTATTCCTATCACACTATTCACCTCCCATGCTGCTCAATGCAACACCACCAATCACCCAGCTAGCAGCAGACCCTGACTCTCCGATAATCTACCTCACCGTCACACATATGTTGCCAGAAGCATGCCCAACTCTTAGTGTCTCCAGCTATAGGCATATCAATCAAACAAGATACACCAGAGTAACCCACATTCTTGCCTGCGTAGGACAAGATGACAGATGATGGATTGCAGCCCATGACATGTAATGTCGATCTTTTTACTGTAACATAAGTTTTTTAATATATTATTGTAATTTGAGATCTTGAATTCTAAAGCAGAGGTAAGTGGGTTTTTGATTTTTGGCTCTGTCAAGATTTTTTTTTTTACGGGTCAGAAATTTGTGACCTGGTCAGTTGAGTGAGAGATTAAAGAGTTATACTTTGCTGGGGTTGAGAATCTGTAAGGATATGACTGGGAAAAAAGGTTGAAATTTTTTTTGCTGTTTAAGATAAGAACTTTGGGAATAATCTTTGCAGAAATTACGGAGGCATGGGATTGAGGGTGATTTAGCGGTTTGGATCAGAAATTGGCTAGCTGTAAGAAGACAGAGGGTGCTGGTTGATGGGAAATGTTCATCCTGGAGTTCAGTTACTAGTGGTGTACCTCAAGGATCTGTTTTGGGGCCACTGCTGTTTGTCATTTTTATAAATGACCTGGATGAGGGCATAGAAGGATGGGTTAGTAAATTTGCGGATGACACCAAAGTCGGTGGAGTTGTGGATAGTGCGGAAGAATGTTGCAGGTTACAGAGGGACATAGATAAGCTGCAGAGCTGGGCTGAGAGGTGGCAAATGGAGTTTAATGCGGAAAAGTGTGAGGTGATTCACTTTGGAAGGAGTAACAGGAATACAGAGTACTGGGCTAATGGTAAGATTCTTGGTAATGTGGATGAGCAGAAAGATCTCGGTGTCCATGTGCATAGATCACTGAAAGTTGCCACCCAGGTTGATAGCGTTGTTAAGAAGGCGTACAGTATGTTAGGTTTTATCGGTAGAGGGATTGAGTTTCGGAGCCATGAGGTCATGTTGCAGCTGTACAAAACTCTGGTGCGGCCGCACTTGGAGTATTGCATGCAGTTCTGGTCACCGCATTATAGGAAGGATGTGGAAGCATTGGAAAGGGTGCAGAGGAGATTTACCAGGATGTTGCCTGGTATGGAGGGAAGGTCTTATGAGGAAAGGCTGAGGGTCTTGAGGCTGTTTTCGTTAGAGAGAAGAAGGTTAAGAGGTGACTTGATAGAGACATACAAGATGATCAGAGGATTAGATAGGGTGGACAGTGGGAGCCTTTTTCCTCGGATGGTGATGGCTAGCACGAGGGGACATAGCTTTAAATTGAGGGGTGATAGATATAGGACAGATGTCAGAGGTAGGTTCTTTACTCAGAGAGTAGTAAGGGCGTGGAATGCCCTGCCTGCAAAAATAGTAGACTCGCCCACTTTAAGGGCATTTAAATGGTCATTGGATAAACATATGGATGATAATGGAATAGTTTAGGTTAGATGGGCTTCAGATTGGTTTCACAGGTCGGCGCAACATCGAGGGCCGAAGGGCCTGTACTGCGCTGTAATGTTCTATGTTCTATGTTCTAATCTTTTGATATACATCATGTTTTCGTTATTTTGTTTTGTGTGACAAAATTTTGTTCTTTGGTTAAAGTACCTTGCCAACCCCTATGGTCTGTTAGGGCAGGTTTTACTCCAGGATCTGACTTGTCCAGTACTGCCATCAACTGGAATCAGAACAGTACTTTAGGCCCTTCTTCCCTTCCAGCTCACCCTCATGCTACCATCTATGGACCTCTTGCTCTTCCCTTCTGGTTTTCCTTCTTGAAACACACAAAATTGTTGCCTGCCCAGACAGCAGCTTAAGGAGGCGGAGGGAGAGCAACAAGTCAGCACTGATGAAGAGAATGCTTACTTGATTTGACACTTGCATGATATCAGCAGCATGACATTGGCACAGCACATGCCTTGAATCAGTGAACACAAGTAGGTTGCAGCCAGGTCACAAAGAAAGAACATTTCAATTGATAGGAGGGTGTTGTTACAGATGAGTGCATAAAATAAAGAAGCAGGAGTAGGCCTTTCACAGTGCTACTACAGAGGGCACAAATGAGAACTTGACCAGGGCTCGATGTATGAGACCGGTAAATGCTATGTACAATAAGGTGCTTGGCCTACCAGACAATCTCCTCTTAATGTGAAAGAGCATGGAGCAGTCCAGATCCCAGCTGCCAGAGGGCATTGCACATATCTTGGCCTCATTGCGACTCTACTCCATCTTTATGTCCTTTTGGAGAGCCAGAACAATGACAATCCCCAACCTGTAGCAGCCTTTTTGTGAGCAGGTCATCAAATCCTCTGCTGTCCCTGGAAGGACGCAGCAAACCTCCCTCCAAATCTAGGAGTTCACCACAATATCTGCAGATAAACTACACAGACTTTTCCATTGTGAAGTTTTCTAAATTATAAGGCGTGCTACCTGCCCTACATTCTGGAAATTGAGGGATGAAAATAAAAATCAGATTCAAATGCAAGATAAAGAATTTTTGTTGAAGTAATAAGCTGAGCTATTTGGAGTAACTGAGCTGGGTATTAAAGCTGAAAGTGTTTTTGTGAAATCATTTACTTGAGGCAGCTATTATATTCAGAAGCATTAATTCGACGGTTTCCTTAATTGCTCTTTTTTGCAATTATTTATACAAGAGTTTTAATCCCACAAATATGAAACACAAATACTTAAATATACACAAAAGTATAATACTCAAAACCTTTATACTCTCCATCTTTGGTGTTACAATCAAAATCCTCAGGATCAAAAGCTAGATATTGATCTATGTGTTCAGTGGCAATATTGTGAACATGTATTTCATGATAGGTGTCAAAGGCAAGATGTGTAACATACTGCCTACATTTTCAGTATCTCTGAACAGAAAAGCAGAGCTTTCTGTTTTTGCTATTTGTTCATGGAATGTGGGCACTGTTGGCTGGGCCAGCAATTGCTGCCCACCCTAGTTTAAAACATTAAATATTTCATGATAGACCATATTAGAAAGCCTTCCTTCTTGAGCCAAAATGAAGAGATTTCTTGGCGATCCTGTTCAGCTGTTATATTTTTGTGACTTTTTCAACAACTACATTGACATAAAAACATTCAGTCGGTCAGGTTTCAGCTTTGTACTTTACTATTTGCACAACAGGTTGAAAGTGGCTTTGCTATTTGCTTTATTAGACCACATTCTTTACAAACTTTGAACTACTGCCAACATCATACTCTGGATCTGACTCATAATTTTGATGAGGATCATACAAAAAAAAACTTCCTTCAAAAAGTTTTGATTCATCTTGCATTTTGTTACTTCCTGGCAACATCTTGCACTCACTCCAGCTTTCTCATTGTCCAGTTTCTGTTTGTTGCTTTCTGTCAACTTTATTCTGTCGCCATTTCATCTTCTTTGGCTACAGATGCCACCTGTCACTTTCCCTTACCATATCGTACTTCAGAATATAACTTTTGTGAAATAAAGTATGAAAAGAATTTGGAAAAGATTTATCATAAAAAAATTGCTATTTTTGGAATGCATGGTTAAGGTAAATTAAAGCATTTCTGAGTTGTGGTGTCAGAAGGGTCACAGGGTGGGCCATGTAACAGGTTCTCTGTCTCTGTCTCTCTCTGTCTCTGTCTCTCTCTATACGTGCCAACCCCTATACTGTCAGGCATTTTGTTTTCATACAGGAGAGATGCTTTACCTGCAGTCTGAATGCCAGGACAATTAAATAACGGGAGTGCTGGACCTCTGTTGTGTCTGAACACATTGGATGGAATCTTTCTGGCCTGAACCTCATGGGTATCGGTGTGAAAGTTGGAACATTGAGCACTGAGGAGCTCCCTGCTGTCAAAATCAAAATGTCTAATTTTCTAATCAAATATTGAATGATGAGATGAGTTTCTCACTAGTGAGTGGCGAGAAGACTATTTGCATGCATTAGCATGCACTAACATCCTCAGTATTGTGCTATCTTTTCTCAGTGGCTTGCAATTTTGCTTTATCTCTCGTTGGATAGAAACTGGGTGGTGACAATTTCCGACATGAAAGTTTGTGCAGTAACCTAGCAACTATAGCCTGCTGCTTGCTCCTCCAAACTTCCATCAGTCACAAAAGTTCGAGGGCATGCTCCATCATGGGCACCTCCCTCTCCAGCAGGACCTCCAGGTCCCCACCAGCAAAGTGGAGTGCCAATTGCCCTCTGTCTATCAACTGCGAGGCAAGTTAAGCAAACAGTTTAGGCAGCTGTAGATTATGTGCTGTTGACTAGATTGTATGTTAAAGATGGCACCAGCGCAAGGATTTCCACAAAGTCCTGGCAGTGACCAGTACATCTGCCTGTGGTGAGTGGGAAGATATGATGAGAGGAGTACTATGGGGGAGTGGTGCATAGGTAATGAGGTGAGGTTGGGAAGACAGTGTGGGGAAACTCACTGGGGCCCATGGAAAGAAACTTGCCAAAATTGAGACTGAGCTGAGTTTTGGTAAGATTCAGTCCACTGTCTTCAGCGAGTGATAAGTGAAAAATAGATTTGGAGAGGAATTTTAGATGGTGTCAGGAGCATCATTGTAGAGGTTACAGAAGGTGTGATTGTCTTCCTTTGAGCAGAGAAGGTAACGGAGAGGGCTGTTAAAGGTGTTCAAATTCGAGATGGTTTTTGATAGGGTAAATAAAGAGAAACAATTTTTCAGTAGCAGATTTCAGGTAATTGTCAGAAGGGCAAGAGGCGAGCTGAAATGAAGATGTCTTACACAGTGAAATGTTACGGTCTGGAGCATGCAGCTGGAAACAGTCCTGGGAAGTTCAATAATGACATTTTAAAGGGGCTTGGATAAATACTTGAAGAGAAAGTTATTCAAAGTTATGGGAAAAGAGTAGAACGGTGAGACTAATTGGATAGCTCCAACAAAATATTGGCACACCCACAATGAGCAAAAGGTCCCCCTCTGTATGGTTCTGTAATTGTAATAAAACAAATAAGTATTTCAACAGTAACTGTGAGCCCTACTTCTGTTTTTACTCCTCCTCCTATGAATGCTCATTTTAACTTACTTTCACCAGACTCAGTTGCTAGGGAATTTTTAACTCATACATGAAGATATTGCCAAGAATTAGGCTAAACGAGAAAGTGTACATCACTTATGATTTTGCATAGTGTATTGTACTTTATGACTTTGAGAAACGTTCTGATTGGGATCTTCAGTGACAACAGATCTACTGCTACTAGCTTCCGAGCACTGCTGTTGACAGAGATGCACTTTCTATATTTTTCTTAACGCTTTTAAAAGTTGACGGGTGTGTCCCTTCAGTCATGTAGTGTTGCTGTTTAAACTTTGTTTCCTAGCTGAGAGTCTTATGCGTCACCTTGTCAATAATTTTAAGTGCTGTTAAGGTTACATATGTGGGCCTTTGTTCCACAAATCACAGAATACTGATGTTTACCTTTAGGTAATTTCCTCCTTGTTATACAGGAAGTAGAAAGAATGTTAAATGCAAGATGATATTTTTAAAAATTCATTGAATGTTATTCTTCTTCCATTGCCGGCATTAGTCTGATCCTATGCTAGGACCCTAATAATATTTAGCTAAAAGAAACTCCAGATGTTTCAAAGATTACCTTGTTATGCTTGGCCTCAATAAAACCTCACCTAATGAAAGAATGTTTCACTCAGAATCTAAAATATTGACGAAGTTCTGCTTTATAATTTTGATTTAATTGCTCTAATGTGTTCGAGCAGGCTATCCTGTGTACCCAATGTTCCCTTATCATCACAGATCAGTTGCGTGCGCAGTCTCGGAATTATGTTCTGTAGTTTCCAACTTTCTTTGCTGATTTGTCTTGAATTCTTGGTCAGTACATCAAAAAAGAAAATTAATTCCAGAGATTTGTATTTGTTTTAGATTACTCCATGGTTTTGAAAGCTCATAAACTCATGGCTTTTGGAACTATTCATATCAGCTGTTCCCTCCTCGCATTTTTCTGAATTTTTGTATCCATTGAGGTGAGGGATGTTAGCCCTTCCAAGGATTCAGTTTCAATGGTACAAATTTGGAGTTATTGTAGGATCTTTCTCAACTCATTTTCTGTCAATCACTTAATTTTGTTTCTTGGGAGGAAAGATTAAAATGGGGGATGGGTCGAAGAGGAGAAAACCTCTGTGCCATTTTCCCCTTCTGTCCTGTCTTCCTATTCTCTGACATTGTTTCTCTTCTGTCCTTTGGTAATTCCTGTTCCTGCTGATTTCATCCGCATACTTTCCATTATTTTTATCTATCTCATGCTGTCTCTCTCCCCTCCCTGACCCTTCTCTGCCTCCCTTTCCATTTCTCCTCTCTGTCCTTTCACTCGCCTCTTCTATCTATTCTTCTCCCATGCTTTGTATACATTAGCTGTATAGAATTTGCAGCTCAGAAACAAGCTATTTGGCCTTTGTGGTCCAGTCCAGTATTGCTACACCAAACAAACCATTCCTATTCCTGTTCATCTAATCCTGTCAGCATTCCTTTTCCTCTTGTGGTTTATCTAGCATCCTGTTAAGTGCAACTATATGATTAACGTCAATCAATACATATAATCTTAGACTTTGTCCTGCACAGGATTGAAGGAACATTGAGCAGCTAAATCCATCATCAGTCCATGCCCATCACAATCTCTTTCACCCCAATCCAGATTGAAGGTCCTCCTGAAATGTACTTCACCAAGTCTTCTTTGTTTGACCTCTTCTTCTTTTCCATCTGTTGGTGTCCATTCCACTGCTGCTGTGGCAGGGTGTACATCTGGGAGGTATATATTCATGTCCTGTCAGCCTTAATTCTGTCTCTGTTCCAATGCTTGGATAGCCTCAAGAAGCATGTGACCCACCTGTGTTCCTCCAGCTCCATACTGTGTTGTCTCTGACCCACCTGTGGTCAGTTTAAATCTGAGCAACAGAGCCAAGCCTGTGTAGATATTGGTCAGCATGCTTCAGCACCTCTCGATTGGTGCCCTTGTTCTGTCTTGAGATGCCAAGGATATACCTGAGAGAATGACAGTGAAAATTATTCAGCCTTTTCCCAGGCTACATATAGTGCCAAAGTCTTTCTGCAGTGGATATGTATACTCAGGCTGCAGGCTTGAAAAGCACTAATTTTTTTGATTCATTCATGGGATGTGGATGTGACTGGGTAGAGCAATATTATTTGACCAGTTCTAATTGGGCAGTTAAGAGTCAACCACATTGCAGTGGATCTGGATTCATATTAGGCCAGACCAAGTAAAGACGGCAGATTTCCTTCCCTAAAGGACATTAATGAACCAGATGGATTTTCACAATATCTGACAGGGGTACACAGCCACCTTATAGGACCTGCTTTTTATTCTTGATCGTTATTGGGTTCAAATCCCACCATATGCCATGGTGGGATTCAAATCCATTTTCCTGGGACATGAGCCTGGGTTCCTGGATTACTAGCTAGTGATATTACTCCTACATCACCATTTCCCCCTTGGTATTCCCAGTTAGATTGTTGTCATACTACACACACTGTTACTCTGCTTGAACTAAGCTGCAGTATTTGCAAAGTGTGAGTTGGCAGATTGCTGATTGTGCAACCTCATATATGAAAATCTGAACAGGTTCCAGCTTCACATTTTCCGTGCTGGTGGACAGCAGAGTGGCAACATCCTCGGCCATGACATTTGCCTTTCTGAGGCTGATGCTCAAACCAAAGTCTTCACAGGGTGTGATAGTCTGTCCCCTTGCCACTTCAAGCATTCCTCAGCACGGACTGGTAGTATGACATTATTAACATTATAGCAGCTGTCCTGATAAGGGCTTGGCACATCCTTGTCTGAGATCTCAGGCGATCAAGAGTGAACTGTTAGCTTCCTGATATATAAGTACACACCATTTGTAGAGGATCTGCAGGTGTAAGGTAAGATGCCAAAGAGTGGTGTTCTCGAGTCATAGAGATATACAGCACAGAAACAGACCCTTTGGTCCAACTCATCCAAGCTGACCAGATATCCTATATAAATCTAATCCCATGGGCCAAATGCTGGCAAATATCCCTCTAAACTCTTCCTGTTCATATACCCATTTGGATGCCTTTTAAATGTTGTAATTGTACCAGCATCCACCACTTTCTCTAGCAGCTCATTCGATACACGCACCACTCTCTGCGTGAAAAAGTTGCCCCTTAGGTTCGTTTTAAATCTTTCCCCTCTCACATTAAACCTATACTGTCTAGTATTGGACTCCCCCACCCTGTGGAAAAGACCTTGCCTATTTACCCTATCCATGCCCCTCATGACTTTATAAACGTCTAAAAGATCACCCCTCAGCCTCTGACGCTCCAGGAACGGTCTATTCAGCCTCTCCCTATAGCTCAAACCCTCCAAACCCGCCAACATCCATGTAAATCTTTTCTAAACACTTTCTAGTTTCACAACATTATTCCTATAGCAGGGAGACCAGAATCGCATGCAATACTCCAAAAGTGGCTGAACCAGTGTCCCATACAGCTGCAACATGACCTCCCAACTCCTATACTCAATGCACTGTCCAGTAAAAGCATACCAAATGCTTCCATCACGATCCTATCTACAGTGACTCCACTTTCAAGGAACTTTGAACCTGCACTCCAAGGTCTCTTTGTTCAGCAACACTCCCCAGGACCTTACCGTTCAGTCTGTTAGTCCTGCCCTGATTTGCCTTTCCAAAATGCAGAACCTCTCATTTATCTAGATTAAAGTCCCTCTGCCACTCCTTGGCCCATTGGTCCATCTGACCAAGATCCTGCTGTACTCTGAAGTAACCGACTTTCTTCGTTGTCCACTACACCTCCAATTTTAGTGTCATCTGCAAACTTACTAACCATACCTCCTATGTTTACATCCAAATCATTTATATGAATGACAAAAAAAACAGTGAACCCAGCACCAATCTTTGTGGCTTACTGCTGGTCACAGGGCTCCAGTCTGAAAAGCAACACCACACCACCACCCTCTGTCTTCTACCTTTCAGCCAGTTTTCTATCCAAATAACTAGTTGCCAGAACACAATCCCATTTGGCTCCACTGTGAATCTCGCAGGGTACCACTGCTGCCCTATCAGAGCTGACCTTACCAATCATGTTGTCAAGGAAAGAAGAGAACACATTGCCCAGGTTTAATGGACAGTCAATTTTTTTCCAACAGGTCCTCTGTTCCCATGGCTGAAAGCGTAGGTAAGGTTGATGAAGGCACTCTGTGGCGATCTCCTTTTGGCACAGAATTTCTGTTGCAGCTGCCAGGCTGACATGATTATGTCAATTGTTGATAATCCAGTTCTGAAACTGCACTGGGATTTTGGATAGATGTGGACAGTCAAACTCTGTAGTCTGGTAAGGATGAAATGGGCAAAAAGGCTTCCAACAATCTTCAGCAGGAGATGCTTTGATAAGTGTTGGAGTTGCTGTTCTCTTTAAACAGGGTCAAAATCTATGCATCACATACATCCTGGGCGTTGTCTGCTCCTTCCAGCATAGACAGAATGCCAGCTTCCCATTCTTGGTGAATTCAGACACTCTGGCATCTGTGGCTGATGCCTTGCTCAGGGCAAGCAAACCAATAGCTTTGCTAAGGTCCTCCATTGTGGGTCCAGTATTCAGCTCTGCCATGTCAGGTCCACATTCTGTAATGTCCAGAACTACCTTGGTGACAAATTTTATTGCTGGTGTGTCGATCAAAGTGGTGTTTCAAACATATTTGCAAATGTGCTTTGGTCCAACACTAGATCTCATTAATGCTTCATGTTAAGGGCAGTTCCACTTTCCACCTGGAATTCAGTTTTTTTTTTCAAATTAATTCATGGATAACAGCATTTATTGCCTATCACCGGTTGCCAGAGGGTAATTAAAAGTTAGCCACGTTGCTGTGGGTCTGGTGTCATGTGTAGGCCAGACCATGTAAGGATGGCAGATTAGCTTCACTGAAGGATATTGTAGTGATTGTAATAAAGTCCGCCAGCTCGACTTCATGGAATATGAGTTTGCTGATTGGACCAGATTAACAGCCCCAGTCGGGGAGCCCTAGCTGATGGAAGTGTCAGAGATATTGCCAATCCGAGAGGTAACTCTGAATGAGGAGGACCTAAGGTCAAAGACGGTTCATGTGTAAATAACGGGTGACTTGGTGATGGGATACTGACCTCTGTGGAGTTATTTCAGATATTAGTAAACTTGATAGAAATTTATGATAACTGACCATAGTTACATAGTTGCCATAAGGCCAACTTTTAATTCCAGATTTTTATCAAATTCCAATTTGACCATCTGCCATGGTGGGATTCAAATCTGTATCTCCAGAACATTAACCTGGGTTTCTGGATTAGTAGGAGACAATGAGGACTGCAGATGCTGGAAGCCAGAGTCTGTAGGTGTGAGGCTGGAAAAGCACAGCAGGTCAGACAGCATCTAAGGAGCAGGAAAGTCAGTGTTTCAGGCTGAAACCCTTCATCAGGACTGGAGAGGGGGAGGGGAGCCCAGAGGTAAATAGAGGGAGGGGTTGGGACTGGGGGAAGGGTAGGTGGGATGGTGATAGAGGATGCAGGTAGGGGTTTATTGTGATTGGTCAGTGAGAATGGTGGAGTGGAGGTGAGTAGGAAGATGGACAGCTTAGGTCAGGTCAGGGAGGCGAGAAGGATTGGGAGGGCTGGACATGGGATAAGGCTGAAGGTGGAGGGATTTTGAAGCTGGAAGGTCAGGTTGGTTGGTGCGTGCATCCAGTTGCCATCCATTTTAATTCCCCCTCCCCCTCCCCTGGTGACATGTCCATCCTTGGCCTCCTCCACTGTCAGTGAGGCCAACCATAAACTGGAGGAACAACACCTGATATTTTGCCTTGGGAGCTTACAGCCCAATGGCCTCAATATTGACTTAACCAGCTTCAAAATCCCTCCACTCCCAGATTTATCCCATGCCCAGCCCTCACCATCCTCCTCACCTCCCTGACCTGACCTAACCTGTTTGTCTTCCTACTCACCTATCCACTCCACCTTTCCCACTGACCAATCACAATAACCCCCTTCCTGCATCCACCTATCACCATCCCACCTACCCTTCCGGCAGCCCCAACCCCCTCCTTCTATTTATCTCTGGGCTCCCCTCCCCCTCCCCAGTCCTGATGAAGAGTTTCGGCCTAAAACGTTGACTTTCCTGCTTCTCGGATGCTGTCTGACCTGCTGTGCTTTTCTGGATTACTAGTCTAGTGACATTACCATTACATCATTACCTCCCCAGTATTTGGGGTCTGGTGCTGATGGAACTGAAAGAGAGAACCATTTGAGAGCTCTATATTTAACCTTTTGTGGATCTTATCTGTTGACCCAGTGTTGATGAGTAGAGTGACAGTTGACCATGCTGGATGTGTCTTGAATATAGTGGACAGAACATTCATGGATAGTTTTCCACCTTGCTTTGTGAATGCCAGTGTGGCGTGCTGCACTTAACTCACGGTGTGAATGGTTCTGGAATACAGGTCTTCAGCACCTTAGATGTTGTGGGGGCTCATTTTGCTGTGTTCAGGGTGTGCACTCATTGCTTGATATCACATGGAGTGACCTGACTTGGCTGAAGGGTAGCATATGTGATGGTGAAGCCTGAACAGAATCATTCTTTTTGCAGTTTTGGTTGAATGTTCTTGAGAATGTTCAGTTTTGACTTTTACACTCACTCTGTCATTATTGATGATGATGATGTTTATGGCACCTCCTCCAATTACTTGACAGTTTCACAACATGTTTGATTCATTGCTCTCACAGCTGAATGTGATGGGACAGCAGAGCTTTGGCCTGATCCATTAGTTGTGAAGTCACTGAGCTTGGTTTCCACAGATTAGCAGACATGTAGAACTGCATTGTAACTTAACCAGATTGACACTGTACATACATGTAAACCTCATGCTCCTCTGAAATGCTCCAAATAAAAACCACTCCTTGGATAAATAAAAATACCCTGTTCCATTTTTACATTTATGACTCATAATGTTAGACTCACCCACTGGTGAAAAGATCTTTTATGTCTAACCTATCAAATTAAAAAGGCTGTTGGAATGCTGGTCTTCATATCTGGGGGAATAGCAGCAGTTATGCTTCAACTATATAAAGCTCTGGTTAAAGTACAGCTGGAGCACAGTGAGTGGTTCTGGGACTACAGCTCCTGGAGGTCATACTGGGCATGGAGAGAGGACCGTGTCGGTCGACGACAAAGATTGCTTTATTCCAAGAGTTAAGCTATGAAGAGAGATTGCAGAAACTCTGAAGGGGGTGGTCTGATTGATGTTTCACGATAGTAAAGAGAGTGGATGGGGTAGATTGGGAGCAACTGTTTCTGGTTGTTTGACTCTCTAGGACTGCAGGGCATAGTGTAAAAATTAGAGCCATGTCTTTTAGCAGTGAAATTAGAAACTATTTCCAAAGGAATCTGGTGGTAGAAGGTTGTAAGTCTCTTTTGCAACATACAATTAATACCAGATCAACAGTTAGTTTTGCAAGTGAGGTTGATAACATTTTGTTAGACAATAATGTCAAAGGATGTGGCGAAAGGGCTCACACGAGGATTGAGGTCACAGATCAACAGGAGATAAATGACTGATTCTTGTTCCTACATTCATGTAAAATAAACCCATTTATGTTTATCCAAATTGAAATTAATTTACAAATTACAAGTCTATTCTGGAAGTTTGTTAATTTCTTATTACACATCCTGGACTGTAACGTTACAGATTGTAATGCTATACAGTTCTGTAACTTCTCATGGCCCCCAGTCTCTCATGATTACTCCATTTGAGCCACTACCATATTTTGCACTAAGTGATGGCATCCTCGGTGCCTCTCCAGGAGATGCAGGGTGATTATAATCCCAGTGTTGTCAGGAACAAATGCATTGGTGACAGATTAGCTGAGAAGTACTTAGGAATAGCTTGATGTCATCAAAGCCAATTTATAAATATAATGCTGGTCAGATTGTACCGCTCAGATTGGTGCCACAGTGCATCAAAATCTCATCCTGTTTAATTTGACTGTTTGATATGAGGATTTTTTTTGTGTTATAGACACAATTATGCAGATGCCACATCTGGTTATAACCACCAATTTGACTGCAGTGTTTGAATTACTTATGCAGCTTCAATTAACTATGTGGTAACATAGAAAGCCATGTTGATACTTCTGAAAGCTGTTAAACTTAAACACTCATAGGTAATTATACCTTATTTTTCAACAACATTCCAAGCAACATTGTTATTTGGGTTTGTCAGCTGAAAGCAAGTCTCTTTCATTTAATTGTGTTTGTTCACAAACACAGAACTTCACACAGCCACAGAAATATATTAACAAATTATTAGATTCATATTTTGAACGTACCGTGCTGGGAAGATAAATTGAATATCCTTGGATTGATTGATTTACTTCTTGTCCTTGAAGCTTTTGTTTGGTAGATAGTACCTCTTTAAAAATTTAAAACTCAACTGTGCCTGGAAAATATCTGATATCTGAGACATAGAATTTTCAAATAATTAACTCCAGATTATTTTCAAGTACACTTTTATGTGATGATACCGCAACATTTTTATGAAGCATGGGACAAACACAGAATCCGATTTGAAATGCAACAGCCCCATACAATATAACTATCATTCTGTATCGTAAAATTTCTGGGTTTGATGTTTTGAACATGGTTGTTACCGTGAAGGAAGAAACAGTTAATACTATTAAATAGAGGACCAGTAAGTGACCAATCAGACCAGTCTGTCTCGTTTAGTGGTTTAACTGTTTTGTTTCCCTTCTGGTTGGTTCCATCTCTGTGCCTTCTCCTTTTGGATTGGCGATTGTTTGATTTTTTTTGGCATGTTTCCTACTTTGTATAATAGTTTCTGTGTTCCTGAAGCTCCAGCATGCTTTACCTCATTCTTTGTAATACATCGCTGCACTAGACTGCCCACTCCCATTCCCTATGGTTCACAAGCAGCTGTGGCCTGCTCCCTCCCTTTCTGTGTTGCTCGTTGAGAGGTTTGACCTGTTGCTTAGTTCTCATAGTTTGTGAATAACCCTCATTTGTTGTTTCCTGTTTGCTGTTCATCAGCAACTTTAGCTCCTTCCTTGCCTCCTAACACTGCTGCTAAATACTAAACAAATCGTAAAAGTGTGGAACCAACAAATATAAAAGCTGATGAGCAAGAAATGGAGGAGGAAATGAGAATTTTAAAGAACAGAAGTATAAAAATGCCATGAAAGCTATTAGTCTGGAGGGAGAAACACAATTTCTTAAATTAAAATGGAAAATAAAAGCGGTAAATGCTAACGAAAATTTCTTTTTATCATTTTATGTTACTTCAATATGTTTTTTTCACGAAAGCATAAGAGGTCATTGGAGGTCAAGAGGTAAGATTTCCTGTGCTTGGAGTCACACCTGATTCAAAGAAAGCATGTCAGAGCCCCAGGATATTGCTGCAGGAATTCCTCAGTGCAGCACACTCAACCCGGCAATGTTCAAATCAGTGACATTTCCACAGTCAACGGCTTAAAAAAATTGCCGCTTCTCTGATAATACAGCAAATGGTGGTTGAGAGCAGGGGACAAACAATATCCAAGCTTGGGCTAATACGCGGTCAGTAATATTCGCTCCACGTAAGTGCCAAGATTGGCTATTTCCTACAAGAAAATGCCTAATCTCCTCCCCTTTATTGTGAATGATACCATCGTCCATCACTATACTTAACATCACTGTTGACCTGAAGCTGAACTCTATTTGCCATGCCAACACCATTACTACAAGAGAGTGACCAAGGCTGTGTACTCTGTGACAAACGACTCATTTCCTCAGCTCTCAAACCTCTTTCCCATCTTGCCATCAAAAGGCTTAACTCAGGAGTGCCATGATTTTCACTCAATGAGCTGACCTGGTAACCAGCACGAGGTCTGTTAACAGCACTGCAGTATCCATGCAATTAGATTAGAACATTTTTGCCTCTACTGTGCCAGGGTTGTGTTATTAGCCGTATAGAATCATAAAATCCCTACAGTGTGAATGCAGGCAATTCAGCCCATTAAGTCCAGACTAACCCTCCGAAGAGCATCCTACCGAGACCTTATCCCTGTAACCCTTACGCCTAATGCACGTAAACTACACAATCCCTGGGCACTGTGGGCAACTTAGCGTGGCCAATCCATCTAACCTGCACAGCTTTGGACTGTGGGAGGAAACCAGAGCACCTGGAGGAAACCCACGCAGACACAGGGAGAATGTCTAAACTCCACATAGACAGTCGCCCGAGGGTGGAATCAAACCTGGGCCCCTGGTGCTGCAATGCAGCAGTGCTAACCACTGAGCCATTGTGCCACTGCTCCATTTAAAAAGAGGGTTTTTAACCATGTGGAATACAAGAATGTGTTGTTACCTTCCTACAGTATCTAAATGGGAAGCACACAACAAATTGAAAATGCTTTCGGAATTTTAATTTTTACAGCAGATATTCTATTAAGACATTACGTGTTTTATGACACTTTCTTTTGTTAGATTGATTTACTGTCCTTGTTCCCAGTGCCTTCAGGCAGGACCAGGTTAGAGTATGAACAGTGATTGTAGTGCTTGAGGATCACTGCTGTTACAGAACTGGCACTTGTATTTTAAAGTTAATTGTGTAAACAGAGTTTGCTGCCTGAAGAAGTTTCTTGTTCCCTTTTTTTGTGTAGTTACAAAACTTGGACTGGTCAGATTAGTTCTTAAAGGTGAACTATCAATTAAAAAGACCTTCCTCACAAATAGGTAAGATGTCACAAACTTTATTAATGAACGTTGACCACTCCAATTACAGCTGGTCCTCTCAGCTAAATGGAAATTTGCTGGAAAGTTTTTGAAACTACAGTGCATGTGTACTGTGAATGACTGCACTAAGAATGCTGCTTTGTAAATGCAACCGCACAACTATACAATGTCAATAGGTAGCTCACTTTGCTGTCAAAAAGAATGGAATCTAACACAAGCATTCAATACCTGTAAGTTTAAAAACAAATTGCTTACTTTAACTAGAATTCAAGAACTGCTGTTATCTTCACATAGATTCTGACTGAATGGTCGTGGAAGAATAATCGGAAAAGCAGACAGCCGGGCACCATAATCCTCAGAGTTTTAACCTTGACATGGCACTGACATTGAAGCTTTTTTTTAATCCCCGAGGTCCTGAGAAGGAGATCTTTAAAAGCAAAATGAAGATATATGAAAAGCAAAACAATAATTATGAATTTATCCACAGTTCTTTGATTAGAGTGTCATTATTAATTAAATTTCTATAGTGCCCTTAATTGTTGTATAACATTTCAAGAAACTTAATAGGATTACAATATTAAGAAACAAAATTTGAGAACAAGCCATAGAAAGAGATGTTGGTGCAGATTCTCAGAAGCTTGATGCAAGAGGTATAGATTTGAAAGAATGTCTTATGGAAAGAAAGAGATTGAAGGAAGCAGAGAGCTGGTAGGTCCTGGACAGCTGAACACATGGCATTGCAATTAAAGTCAGAAATGTGCGAGAGGTCAGAATCGAGTGAGCGCAGATAACGCTGAGTTTTTTAGGTTGCAGTAAGTTACAAAGATATGGAAGTACAAATCCATAGAGGGATTAAAATCAAGGCTTTACTGGTTACTGAACACAGGTTGATAGATGAACAGCATTTGGTGTGTATGAGAATACAGGCAAATACACAGTCTTGTGTGAGTTTGTAGAGGTTGTAGATTGGAATACAGTCTAGTTAAGCAAGTTTAGAGATGAAAAGGGCTCAAATGAAGGTTTCAGCAGCAAATATGCTGAGGAATAAGATGAAATGTTGTAGAAGTAGGTAGTTTTAGGGCTGTTGCAGATCATTTCTGGGTCAAATATGACACTGCCTTTCCTTCACTGTTGCTGGGAAAACTTCCTGGAATTCCCTCCCTAGCAGTAATGTGAATCCACCTACAGAATATGTACTGCAGCGGTTTAAGAAGGCAGCTCACCACCACCGTCTCAATGAAGGACGGGCAATAAATGCTGACCTAGGTAGCAATGCCCACATCCTATGAGTGAATAAACAAACAAAGTTATGTATAATTGGTTGAATCTCAAGACGGATGGAGATCATCACTAGGCAGTGTAATTGTGATCAGAATCGAATATAATGGTTTTGGCTTTCCAATAGTTAGTTGGACGAAACAGTTTAACAATTGAGACAGTGAAGGGATCGAGGGAGGTGGTAACGATGTTAAGCTGCATGTTGTCAGCATGCACATGGAACCAGTTGTGCTTTTGGATGATGTCAGGGCAGAATGTAAGTGCAAAATAGAAGGGACTAAAGGATGGATGATCGGGCAACAACAACTGTGACAATATCTGTGCCAGTATTTAAAAATGAGTTAGACAGTAAACTGAAACAAATAAGAAGATGATGTGGGAACAAGATGGGCACATAAAAGTGCTACTTGTGATAGGTCTTATAGCCTAACCAGGCTGTTCCAGTGCTAGACAATTGTGTCTCTTACTTTAAATTAATTGTTGTTACTAATTTTAATAAAGCACCCATGCACGGTTGAAACAGTCCTGTCATAATTCAGCGGAGCTGGTGTGTTGATTCTCTGCTGCATCTGCACTTTTGAGGCCCTGCTGCTATGTTTTACTCTCTGTGCTGATTTTAACGTATTTTTTTTTGAAGTCCTGCTGGCCTTTCTCACTAATTGAGAAACATGTCTGATTTCCTCATCTTTTACATACCTGTCTGCATGTGGCAAGTCAAATGTCATAGGGACGACTTAGGAAGAAGCTAACTGAAAAAGCAAAACCCAGGAAAGAGACATTTAGAAATAAAAAAAGGAAAGAACATGAAAGGAGGGGAGGGAGATACATTTGAGGGAAAAGGAGAAAATAACTTTATACAGGAGAAAGGAAAGCATTGGAGGATAGCAAGAAAGATATAGAAATGAAGGACAGTGATTGAAGTGAATGAAGTAAAAGGGTTCACAATAGTGAATTGAGTAAAAGAGCAAGCATAATGTTAGCTAACTTAACACAAACAGTTCAAGGAGCATGAGAGGTTAAGGTAGTTTCCACAGAGCTCAACCCTGACCAAGAATTTTGGCTATGATTTCTCAGGGTGCAATGAGTTCAGTAAATGTTTGTAAGAATGCAGGAGGGAGGTTACAGTGACAGAAAAGGGGTGAGATCACAAAGATGTATTTATGAAAAAAGGATCGCACTTTTTGTATCTTGAAAGGAATGAACTTGGAGGTAATATCAGTGAAGTACAGAAAATAATGAAATCAGAGGTAAATTCAAAAGGATGACTTGAAACTAAATTGTAAGAATAGGACAGAAGGAGGCAGATTCAACCATGAAAAGACAAATTTCGGATTGATGTCACCAACTACCTCACACAAAGAGTGTATGTGCAATTGATTGCCAGCTACATCAGGGAGAGCAAAGAAACATGATTGAATATTGTAGTTGCGGAGATTTGAGGTCTTTCTGGATGGATTAGCTAAGATTAACTGAGTTTGCCTTCCTACATGTCATCCTAACTTGCATCGAAAAACAGAAATTGCTGGAAAAACTCAGCAGATCTGGCAGCATCTGTGGAGAGAAAGCAGAGTTAACATTTCTGGTCCAGTGACCCCACTTCAGCACTGATTTTAGCCAGGAAAAGATTGGTATTTGTGCAGAAGATGGGTTGGGGGAAGGATGAGAGGTAAATGGCAGGTGAAGATGGAGTCCAGAGAGAGAAGAACAATTGAGCAAACAAAGAAATGGGTGAAGGTCCACCTGGGAGAATCAGTAGCTGCTAATGGAAACCATTAATGGCTGACAATAGGTGGTTTATGGTAACAGCCCAGCTGATGACAAGGTCTGGTGTGTTGCAAATGGGGTAATGACATAGAAGAAGGGGTAAGGACATGGGAGAGAGTGCTCAGGGCTCTAAAATAATTGAATTCGATCCTGAGTCTGGAAGGCTGCAGGGTTCAAAAGTGGAAAATGAGATGCTGTTCTTCCAGCTTGTGCTGAGCTTAGCTGGAGCATTGCAACATGTCTGAGACAGAGATGTTGGCCAGGGAACACGGTTCTGTATTGAAGTGGCAGCCAAAACGAAGCTCAGAGTCATTCTTGCAGACAGAACATAGGTGTTCCCCAAAGCGGTCACTCAGTCTGCGTTTTGTCTCCCCCGTGTAGAACATTGTGAGCAGCGAATACAGTAGACGAGATTGAGTAAAGTGCAGGAAAATTGTTGCTTCACCTGGAAGGTGTACTTGGGGTATTAGATAGTGAGGCGGGAGGAAGTAAATAGGAAGGTGTTGCGCCTTCTGCCGTTGCTTGGAAAGGTGTTGTGGGGGTGTGAGGTGGGGTGTTGGGAGTGAAGGAGGAGTAGACCATGGTGTCCCAGAAGGAATGGTCCCTGTGGAAGGCTGACAAGGGAGGTGGCATCCTGCTGGAGGTGGCGAAAATGGCAGCTAATGATCCTTTGGACATTGACACTGGTGGGTTGGTGAGTGAGTACAGGTGGTCCCTATTGCTGTCTGAACTGAACCTGCTTGTTAACCTTAAAAGAATCTTGAACAGGAACTGCCAAGTCCCTTTGTGCTTCAGGTTTCCAAAGCCTTTGCCCATTTAGAAAATAGTCTCTGCCTCTATTCTTCCTCCGAAAGTGCATGACCTCACACTTTCCCACATTGTATTCCATCTGCCACGACTTTGTCCACTGACCTGGCCTGTCCAAGTCCTTCTGCAGCCTCCCTGCTTCCTCAACATTACCTGCCCCTCCACCTATCTTTGTGTTATCTGCAAACCTGGCAACAGCACTCTTGGTTCCTTCATCCAGATCATTATTATATCATGCCAACAGTTGTGGTCCTAACCCTGAACCCTACGGAACTCCTCTAGTCACCAGCTGCTATCCTGAAAAAGGCCCTTGATGCTAACTCTCTGCCTTCTGCCAGTCAACCAATCCTCATTCCATTCCAGTACTTTGCCCCTAACACCATGAGCCCTTATCTTATTTAGCAGCCTCCTGTGTGGCGCCTTGTCAAAGGCCTTCTGGAAATTCAAATAGATCACATCCATTGGCTCTACTTTATTTAACTTGCTTATTACTTCCTCAAACAGTTGTACCAGACTTTTCTGACATGACCCCCCTTGACGAAGCTGTGCTGAGTCAAACCTATCTTCCATGCACTTCCAAGTACTCTGCAATCAGAGAGAGACAGCGATGGAGAGAGAGAGAGAGAGTGGTGGCTGGGAGTGGTTAAAAAGAGAGATAGAGAGAGAGAAGCTATTGCGAGAGGTGCTCTGGCTACATTGAATATGCAAGAGTTGAAACAAGCCAAATCTGAGGACTGGGCTTCATGAAAGACTAAAGGAATTAAAGAAAAACAAGCAATGATGTACTACAGTCACCTCTCTGAGAATGCCATTTTTGACATGATTAGAGTCTTTTCAGTGCTGTGATGGGTTAAAAAAAGCTTATTGAAGAGTTCAGCAGGGAATTTCAAGTGAGGAGGACACAGATTTTGGAACATCAGAATATTTATATATTTTTGACAGACCATTTATGCTACAAATATAGACTGTGAGGTTCCCTAGATGTCAATAGTAGATCCACTTCATGTACATTTCTTAATATATGCTCATCTTTTCTGCATATGTATTGATGATCTAGGTTTAGGTTTACAGGACAGAGTTTCAAAGTTCATAAGTGACACAAACAGGGAAGATACTGATAGGCTTCAGGAGGACATAAAAGGCCAATGGAATGGGCATGCACATGGCTTGACATGTGAAGTGATACATTTTCTTAGGAAGACTGAGGGAAGGTAATATAAAACAAAGGATACAGTTATAAAGGGGTTGCAGACACACAGAGACCTGTGGCTATAACTGATCTAACCATTGAAGGTAGCAGGGCATGTTGATCTAATGATTAAAAAGACATATGTGATCCTCTGTTTTATGATTTGGGGCATAATGTGCTAAAGCTCATAATTTATAATGAACTATTATGAAACATGTTTAACCCCAGTTGAAGTATTGTGTCCAAATCTAGGTACTGCACTTTGGGAAGAATGTAAAGGCGTACGAAAAGGCACATAAAATATTTGCAAGAATGGTTGTAGAGATATAGAACTACAATTATATGGCTAGGTTAGTTAGGATTAGAGTAAGCATAATTCTCCTTATAGCAGAGAAGATCAAAAAGAGATTTGATAGAGGTGTTCAAAATCATGAAAATCTAGACAGTGTAGTCAGAGAGAAATTGTTCCCATTGTCACAGGTTCTAAGAACCCGAGCACACTATTTTAAAATGAATGGGGAAGGAATCAATGATGATCGTAAGGAAAAGCTTTTTTTTTTATGAAGTGTGTGGTTAGGTCATGAAATGTGCTTCTAGTGAATGTGATGGAGGCAGATTCAACCATGGTATTTAGAAGGGAATTGGGTTATTACCTGAAGAGAAAAACTGTGAACTTGTTGGCAAAGAACAGTAGAACTTCTCTGAAGAGAGGGTGAACAGACTCGATAGGCCAAATGGTTTTCTCTGATGCTGTAACCATTCTTTGATTATAGTTTCCAACTTCAATTGGACATTTGAGGAAAATCTCCAAATGAATTTCAATTGCTTTATACAACAGATGTGGCAAACTGAAAATCAATACTCAAACCACAACTGGCTTTTGCAAAATGGGATGGGGGATTGTAGGTCTGATGTCCTATTGGGTGAATTCAGGAAAAATGCATTTATTGGTCTTGGCCTCAGCAGTATCAATAAATGAAAAGCAATTGTCTCAAAGAAAGCAGGTTATTCAATATCAGTGCTCACCTCTGCATTACGGCATTCTGGTGCCTTGGCTGGATAATAGATTTACAACAACATGAGTACAACAGCAACATAACAGCTGCTCATATGGTTGACCTCTATGTTTAAGCTAAAGACGACATGGCTAAACCATAATATTTTACACCAATCCAAACAATGTGCACACAATATGTAAAGCTTTAATTCAAACTTTTTTTTTAATTGAGCAACTGAGATGAGATCATTACTAAGACATTAGCTGGGACATTGCCAAGATGGAAAGAATTGAAAAGATTAAATCTTACTTTAGAGCAAGAAATCTTACTTATTTCAAGACATAGGAAGCAACAATTATAGAAGGTAATTGTCAGAGTTTACATATTGGAAATGGAACCTCACAATGGGTTCTGAACATTAAAATAATCTCTAACCTGTGTTTGCCATTGTCAAGGTCCTGGCTCCAAGCAGAACTGTGTGAGGTTCCTCTTTTTTTTAATTAACAAGGAATTTTGGTAATTCAACAGCTTGTGGCTCTTTATTTTGATTGCAGCTTTACTTGTCTGATATGCTAAATCTACTTCAAAAGGAAGACGAATTCCCTGTGCCCAATAGATTGCCTAATGAATATTAGTTGGCAAGTTCTCAGAAGATTTCGGCTAATATTGTGTGGGTGCAAAGAGATAGTAATACTTGGTGCAGTTGTTTGGCTCAGCAGTAAAAAAATGCAGCTTTGATGTTAGAACCATTCCAGGCTCTTCATACAATAGTGTCACAACCACACCAAGAATGTCCACTGAGTAGTCCGTGAATGAAGAATTTGTATAAGCTCATATTTAGTCCCCTCATAGTTTTCAAGTGTTTTGGGTTAAAGATAAACATCAGCACAGCTTTATGCTTAAATAAGATGAAATCAAGTTTATTACAGAATCAGCGTTGAAGTTGTTCATGTAAAAGTGATACAATAATTAACTAAAAATAAATGTACAAAAATTAAAAATGAGCAAGGTTGTAAGGTACTTATGAAAGTCAGGTCAATCTTAACCCTCTTAGCAGGCCTATGACTTCTTCAAGTTCCTTTTTCTGAAGTGAAGGTGTTGAAACTTAAAAGTCAGATTCAGCACTTGAGATGGATCCTGTTGTTGAAAAGTCAACGTTGGCCTGTACTGGACATGGGAGTAAGAAGGAAGATTTCTTGACCCTCAATAGTTCTGCAGTTACTGCACTTGCAGATTGGCTGGGCTCATAAGGTAGTACAGCTCTTCATTTCTGAAGGTCTTTCTTCTTGGGCTGTCTTTGGCCAGCAGCTCTCTCTGAGGATGTCTCTCAGAGTTCTTTGTGCAAGTTCTACACAAAACGTGTTTAGTAAGCAGCCTTTTTCTCAGCCATAGTTACTCTGTTAATTTCAAATAGAAGGTACAGCACGGTACAGGCTCTTCGGCCCACGATGCCCTTCAAATGAGTCCTTGTTCCACCAGGCAGAGGCTTTAATTACATTGAGGGCCTTTGCTGTTATTTATTCTCCCAGACATTTGGAATTCTTACACCGTTAGTAGGGCCCATTGTGTTGTCCAAAAGTTAATCAAGTTCTAAGTATCTCCTTCCATGATTGGTGCAGAGAAACTACAATTCAATACAGTTTGAACCAAACCAATGTATCAGATGTTTGTATGCTGTGACTTCTATTACACAAAATCATAGTTCTGGAAGGCTTTTATATTGGAGACTGTATGAACCTCATATGATGCTATACAGTCTTGGTTTGGGAAATTAGAAGAATAGTTCTGGGTCTTGATGTGCCTTCCCTGCTTCCTGAAAGTCTCAGTATCAATGTCTAACTAGCTAATGCCACCTATAACTATTGCTATCATGCAATTATCTATGTCTTGTCAGGACAAAAGTTTCTTCTTATTAGGACTTAATAGTGATCGATCTTCTACCCGTGTAAACCAAAAAGGTCCCTGGACCTAAGGAAAGAGGAATGGTGACAACCTCCCTTTGCCTGCACATATCACAAATTTCCGTTTGAAAGGAATTTTAAAACTTAACTTAGTGTGTGTTTTTTTTGTTACAGATTTCAAAATCGAAACATTTTTTTGAAAGTCTCTTTCTTTCAAATCTGCAATATCAGAACTGTAGAATCATAACAGTAAACACACTGACAATGAGATCTGGCATCAAGAAGGAAAAGTTCATGGTAACTTCTAAACTTCATTAAAGAGATGATCAAATTTGCCAAGCGAACTTTGGCATTGGGAGCACAGCCTTCAGCAACCTTGGCCCAAAACATTCAATGCCAAATGAAAAGAGGTGGACAGAGTGTCTTGGGTGGGTGTGGCTGTTTAAGTTCCGCAGAGGAACATAGCTGTATTAAGCGTGTGTACTCAAGGGAGTATAGAGCTGTAGAAGCTTGCAGAAATACAGTGAGGAAAAGTCATGGAAGGATTTATAAGTAATAACTAAGGACTTGATTACTAACAGTGACATGAATTTGGTCATTTTATTGCACAATTAAATACAACCAGGTTTTTAATGAACACTTCATGATAATGCAATCTCTTTGCAGTTTTCTGGCTCAATGTCTGTGGTACGCTCTGTAGCTTTTCCACGGTAAAGTCTTTTCTAGTAAGAAGAAAATGGTCACTTGATATTTCTTGAGATAGAAGATCTTTGTAAAATATATTTAATATTTTGTAGGCCTGCTCCTGCTTCTGATTCATATATTTGTATATATATACTGTAAATTGAGAACTTGCTAATGGCTGTGTTCTGGGCCATTTAGCTGTAAAAGTGAAGTACCAAATATTATTTGGTAAATTAACTTTGGGGATAGACTGAGGATACAAGTGATTGATTCCACTTTGGTCTCTTTTTGGCCCATTACTCAGCTGCTGTGACTCACCTTGTTATTATAACTAATGTTGTAATATATTCATAAATGTACTTTGCTTTGTTCAGATAATTGTACTTTGCAACATCCTTTATACTAATTTATTTTCAGTTATTTTCTTGTTTTGTCTCCTCAGATCTTTTTTGCTGGCATATAGTCAATTACCTTACTCAATTGTTCATTCTCTTTTTCCAAAATAGTTATCAACAGTTAGAAGTTGTTTGACTGCAAGAGCAAAATTAACTGAGGCAAGTCCCAAATACGTGTACATACTTTCCAGCAGGGGCCACCAAATGTGATCAGGAGCAAGTCAGCTGAGGTCATTTTTAAAGTACTTAACGCTGTCTGTTCTCGATCAGCATTTGCAGCATTGAATCTAACATCTTCAGGAATTTATGATTTGCATAAAATATACATTGAACTTCAATTGTGACTTTCTAAACTTCCAAAGATAATAAAAATCATAAGACACAAGATATAAACTGTTATAGTATATGTCATGTGCATTTCATCCACAGGAAGTCAAGTCTTTTCAATGGAATTTCAATTGCAAAGCAATGTTCAGCTTTTCAGCATGCGTACTGAAAATAATCGACTGAAGGTTTTGACTGTGCATCTTAATCAGATGCAGGGAAATAATGAGTAATTGCAGCCACATTCTGCTTTGTTGGTGTAAGCTCTGGTGTGCAACTTTTAGTGGGAATGGAACTCAAGCATGAGGCTATCATAGGCAAAAATAACGATATTTGAAGATATCAATTTCCTGCCAGTTCCACAGCTCACATGTTTGCCAAGTAGTTTTTTTTCTCCTACACTGACACTCAAATAAACAGTAGCAAAAATCACTAATAGGCTCAGTAATCGTAGGTCTCCATGAAACGTGTGCATTGAATTAATCTTGTTTTGTTTGAGGCAAAGCAAATGATTGATGCGCAGCATTTAATTGCTGATGCATTAACTCATTGTGGTTGCAATGGTCCAAAATGATGCCCTTGAGGATGGGAGTTTGGAACTGAATCAATAGTCTGTGGTAGATTACGTAATGTGATAGCTCAGCCAGGCAGGTTTGCAGTATTTCAGGATGCTGTGATAAATGACAGCCAGCCAGCCTGATTTATGAAACATGGGAGAATGCACCAATACTGGGACTGGAATTCTTCCAGATAACCTTGCAAGCCTGTGCCACAATGGGTATAGTTCTCCTGACGAGACAAGCAATTAGAAGTTTTTCAGCCTTTAGGCTTGAAAGGTCCACAGTTTCAGCTAATTAACTTCCAGCAGTATACCTATGATTTCGAAATCTGATTGGCCCGATGACTGGTCTTCCTAAATGGAATTTATCAAACAGAATGAATTGCTTATAAACCAATGTAAAACATTTATGTGGATTGCTGAATATTTAAATGTTCCGCATCGCTGGCACAAGGCATTGAAGAAATTGGATAAAAAGAAGGGTGGCATTGAGACTGTGCAGTTGTACAGTACCCAAAATTCTAATCACGGTAATAGTGAGAGGACACCAATGTAGTTGTAACTGGTCTAGGATCATTTTGTAACAGTATTTTACATTATCAAATGCAGTATAACACCAACAAACATGGATTCAAATCCCACATGGTCTTGAGGTTGTCATAAAGTACTTACCTTCTCAACCTCTCCCCTTGCCTGAGACATGGCAAACCTTAGGTTTAACCAGCACCAGTCATCGCTCTCTAATGAGAGGGCAGCCTGTGGTTGGCTGGGATTTTGGCAACTTTACCTTTGCTTTTAATACCTATTCACATTCGTGAGGGAGGGCTTTTAAACAATAATTCATCCAAACTGCAGCTTTAAGGTATGTTACTGCACTGATCTTGCCCTGTGTATATGACCACACAGACAAGAAGAATTGCACACTGAAAGAAGTGGGTTGTGCACAATTGGAACATAATTTTCAGTAGCAAATTAAGCTTGGGCACGCCCAAAGGCATAGATTATGATGAGACTGTACCATGGGCGACCAGAACAGCCTGAATTTTCTGTTGTTTCAATAATGCAGTGAAGACCCAAACGTGCCCTGAGCAAAGCTGCCACCCTTATTGTGTTTTTGGGGGATGGGACAGAATGGAGAGAGGCTCGAGCTTACATATCATTGGTTCACAGAAGCAACTGTAATCACTCATGTGCCGCTGCCTCCGGTTTCATTGATGGGATTGTGTAATTTTGATTGTGTAATTAGTTGATCTAAAGCTGTCAGAGTTCTTTGGAGAAGTAGCATATCCACTTGGAGAGGTGGGTATCCTTCTGGATATGGTCAGAGGATACCTATAGGGAGGTCAGGTGGCCTTAAAGATTGTTAAAAGTAGACATGATTGTGCACAAAAATGCATAAACTCATTGTTATGAGAAAACTGTTCTCCCTTCTGAATTTCAGACCCAATTCTAATCAATGGAACTGAAGTCACTTCTTAAGCTAATAAACTCTGCTCTGTTTGTTAGCTCAGCAGAGTAAACATTCCAATCATTGACACCACAGGTATCCTGTTGGGCACTTGACTGAAGTCACATACCTTCTTGGAAACCATGTATTTAGCTAATGTTTCCAAATAACTTTCTGACATTTTTTAAAAAGATATTATCTTCATGAAACTGACCAAAGTCTATGGGACTCTATTTTAAAACCCGAATCCCAAATGATAATAACTTGTGTCTGCAGTATACATTCTTGTATCCACACTATCGGTTGTTGTTGTCTGCTTTGACACTGTTACAGAGCACCAGGAATGCCCTTTTTCATGTTTTTTTATTTACCAGAATCCATCTGTGCCTTTGCAAGAAATAGCAACTTTACTTCAATGGTTGGCACAGAACAATAGGATCTTCACAAAACTTTGAAGAATCTTATGAAACTATTCATATTCTCAGTTTCCAGACGACTTCACAGCGACCAAACCGCTAATCCAGTCTGGAGGAGTTGTCACTTTCTTGATTACTTCCTCCTTTTCCAGCTCCTCAATCTTGTCTTTCCAGCCGGCATTGAAGACAGCTAGATCTCTTCTCAACAAGTGCTATGCTTTTCTCTCACTTTCATCTACTTTGAGATGATGTTCACCAGGAACATATCCAAGGCCTACGCAAACATCTTTGCAAGTTGTTATGATCTGTCAATGGCTTAATGATCTGTGAAAGTCTGCAAATCTCTTCTGACACAGTTTTATACTTGCTTCTGCAGAGATGAGTGGATTTTGCTGAACATCTGCTGTCTGGATTTCCAGATCTTTGTTCTTCCAATTGCATTGGGATCTCAGCATCATTTGTACTCTTGGCATGAGGACCATTTCATGATATAACCTCAACCTCACTTTTGAGGGCTTCGTTTTTGGCTCACCATCCTGAGCCACTTCAAACAGGACTGAAAAGCTCATGATGTTGTAAGAAGCACCGATGACTATCTGATACTTCACACACAGTTGATGCTCTCTTTCTGCAGTCATCATTCTAACTGTCACAAACCATTCACCACCTTTCGAGCTGATGACGTCAACTTTTAGTGTAGAGGGAATTGTCAGTGCCATTAGCTGATATCAGTCCAGTGGCCACCTTTACAAGCTTGTTCTGTTCCTTTCTTGCGAGGTGTGTATGTGCAAAGTGATTTAGCTTCTTGTAGATAGAGAACCTTTCCCTCAATAGACATGCTTCCCTTTTTTTTAACGTGATGTCCTTCACAATATTTACGTATTGTCCTCTAGCCATGATCTTTTTCATTGGCTTTTTTGCAAATATTTCTTCTCTTTTTCCGGTCTGTTGTTCTCATTTGGCCTGGCATGTCTTTCCACATAACACAAAGCCTCACATGTTCTCCCATTAATATGCTTTAGCTGTTGATTGACAACCTCAGAGCTTCTTCACATGTCAACAGCTTCCTTGGAAATATTTTTTTTCTCTCTTAGTCATTGAGCTCTCATGACAAATATTCTTATGCCTATCTCTGATGTGATCATCTTTCAGTTGTCCAGCTCTCAGCATTCAGCTCGATGTATTCGTGTGGCCACATACTGGTCAATAGTCTTCGTTTCCTCTTGAGCTCTGATGTTTAACAAATGCAGTTCAATAATAACATTAATATGGGGTTCAAATGTGTCTTCAAAATCTAAGTGCTCCTCAGTGAGATTGATGTAGCAGTGCACTTTCTACCACTTATACTCTCAAATTTTTAAATTAATTGCGTGGCCATTTCAGTGTTGCCACTGCGAGTAGAAAAATTCCAACTCTACCTTATAGCTCATTCATTTAAACAGCAGCAGGGTGTGTTTTGATTTACTCAGGACATCAAAGTTGCAAAATATTTCTTTTTGTTTTTTTCTTGTCATTTTATCAGTAACTGTCTCTCTTATAGTTATGGAAATCCACACTTATTCAGCTGGATATTGCAGCTGTTTTTTGCACAACAGCTCCAGAAATCCACACATTTTCAGCTGCTCAACTGTGATTCCCATAAACTGCGCAAAAAGACTCTCACAGCAAAGGTAGGGGCTACATGATTCCATCAAACACCCAGAACACTAAGTACAACGTGTTTCTCATCACCAATCTATTAGCTTCCATATTTTATATGGTCAGCATAACAAGTTAAATAATTTCCATATACATATATTTATCGGTCTCATTTCCAGTAATCTCCTTTAGGGAAAGGAAGAGTTGGATGTTATTGATAAATGTGTTTCAAGGTGCAATTCAGTTTCAAACTTATCACTCTTTTTTAGACTTTCACCTGTCAAACTGGCCTTGAATTTTCTCAGGTCACCTTGTAACTGTCAGCTGGAGACTGATGGAAACTTTTGGGTGTGAAGATGCTGGAGTTGTTGCATTAGTCCAGTAGAATTTGATGGAACTTTAAGACTGCTCAATCTCAGCTGTCAATGTGCTTGTTGTGCCCAAAAAAATAAATTTGATACCTTTAAAACAACAGTGAGGAACAAAATGGAGAATAATTGTTATTTAGCACCTCGTTTAAGACTGTAATCCGCTCTCTAAATTCTGCTTGCAGATACTTATGCACTGCTGCCCTGTACGTGCAATTGCCATTTATGAAGTGATTGGAACAATTTGCCTGGATTACCATTTTACAGTTCCGTTGTCCTACAAATATTTTCCATTGCTATTAGTGCAATTCCTTTGCAGATGGATTAATAATTAAATTCTGGTGCAGTGGATGGTTTTTATGAGGTCATGGAATGCTAACTTGAAAAATGAGATCCTGTGCTACCATTCCAGCCTCTCAGCAGTTCATATAATTAGGAAAGCAAGAGTGTGGGGAAGGAAATGAATATTCTTTTTATATGTTATGCTGCTTTGACATACAGTACTGATTTGTCAATAAGTTTGTACAATATCAGTTACTCGACAGCCTCTGAAGTTGTCATTGTAAGTTTATTCTAGTGTTATATTCTGCAGAAGAAGAGACTGAGAAAATTGGTGAGCGGTTGTTGTGTGAAGATCAATCAAAATGGAATTTATTTGTTGCTGAATGACCTATTTCTGTCCTCGAAGTTCTTACATTCTTATGACCTATGCCTCGCCGTCAACATCCACATATTGCTTTCAACTCAGGAAATATCATGTAACCAAATAAGAGAACAAAGGCAAAATAGCCAGTGCAAACCTCTGATTGTATTCAGATGTTAAAACATTTACAAACAAAAGTATTTTCAAATTAGAAATATTCATTTATTGATCTACCATTTATTACTACTTTGTCATGTTCAATTTAAAAGTTCATGATTCATTCAGTTAACTGCATAAGTCCATTGTCAAGACACAAATTCATAATGTTTAAATCAATTCTATTTTTATTACTACAGATTTGTTGATTTTTTTTGGTAACTCTTGGCAATATATTCCATAATAAAATCTATTTGCAATGAAAGCGAAATAATATTGACTTCGTAATAATTGTGTTAATACTAATGAAATTTTTTTTAATCAATGGCTGCAATTTCAGTTCTATAGAAGTGAACAGAGTTTTTTTTTGCAGACAGGGGTGAAGAGTTTGAATACGGGGTGTTAAATTCCTTAACAGTGATGTTGGGTCAGGATCTTGATTTCATCCCACCCACTTCCAGGTTTCACTTGGATGAGTTTGAAGTCAGTCCCACTCCCCAACTGTTTTCCAACAGCTGTGTCAGTATTTTATTTTGACATTGGCCTGAGCTACCTTTCTTTTTAACTTGTGGCGTTGAGTCAACCAACCAATTTCCTTCAACCAAAATCTGTTTCTTCGATAAGGATGTTTATGAGGACAAAACTCTTCTGAAAGCTTGATTTCTTCTTCGCTACGGTTTGAATTAATATAGCAAAATTGATAAGTGGTTTCAATGTCCATTTCTTTTATCTTAAAAAAAACAAGGCATACCACAATAAACAGATCAACGTGGAATGGCATCTTATCTAAACTGATGCATTTAACGATGTAGTTTGCCTAAAGTTTCTTCACACATTGTGAGCTTGAAGTTACTCTCGTCAAATTCAAACAAATGTGTAAGATTACCTCAAAATGATGTTTCTTGCCACTTCAGTGACATATTATATGCAGCAGCAACTGGTGGGAATTAAACTGGTTAAACTTCCTTTTAATCTTTTTGATGTTAATAAAGTGTCCCATTGGCTTTTTGTTGATGATCAAATTAAGCTTGTGTTCAGATGTGTGTCAGCAGATATCACCATACAACTTTGTCTTCTCAATAGGAGGCCCAAAAAGGTGACTTACATGTTAATTTCCTGTCCGTATATGAGGTTAAATTCCAGTCTTTGCAGTTTCATTTATACTGGCAAACAAAAGGGCAGATCAAGTGACCTCTCAATTCCATATTGTTTCAAAGTAGACTGTTCATTCTCCTCTTTGCTTTTGAATATTAAATGACCATTTCCATAAGATTGTTAGTATGACTCAAGGGGTGTAACAGAAATTGCATGAGCAGATACTAAATAATGTTGAACCTTAGGAGATAAACAGGCAGTTCTGGGTTGGATTAGGAGCTGTTTGCATTGTCTAGAAGGTAATGTTTTATAGTAGTAGTTCAGTGCAAGTGTCGTTGTTAATAGAGTTCTACCAGGCGATGTGTCAATTGCTTCTTCATTAGTGATCTCATTAAAGGAATTGGGGAAATGCTGCATCAATTCTCAAATGACACAGATGTCAAGACCTTTCAGATGAGAAAGCAGATCACAGGTGGATCAAGGTATGGTCCAGTGTTTGGTTAATATGTTTTAGTATATATAATGTGAAATGCACTTAGATTGAGACAAAGCCACTCATATATATATATATCTTGCAGAATTACGTACTCAAGGCAAATCAGCCAAAAGGACCTAAGCGTGTTAATGCATTAATTGTTGAAGGTCCATACCTGTGAGATGAGGCTATCGCAAAAGCAAACAATGGGCTGGATGGATAGTTGGAATAACTAAATATAATAAAGAAAAATTATTCTAAATGGTACAAGAATTTTGTCCTGCCTTGGATAGAACTGTGCCTCCTGTTTTGATTTGATTTGATTTGATTAAAGCTTTATTGTCACATGTGCTCAATAACAGAAGTACAGGACTACAATGAAAAGTATACAATGTTGTCACACCTGCTTGGTCCACACACATACTGAATAGAGGCTTTGGAAAAGTTCTGGAGAAAGGTCTCTACTTGTGCAACTAATGTAACAGCCATTAGTTGCCATGTTCACCATGGGATAAGGCTTTTTGCTTTGGAAAAATTATGTAGACATGAAGGAAGTTTGATTAAGATCCTCAAGGAAATGAAAAGATTAGCCACTATACTGCAACTATACTGTAAATTGTTCAGAACCCCTTTCATTCTCAGTGGTACAGACGATGGTCTTGTGGCACAGTGGTAGTGTCTCCACACTCTGCATTAGAAAGTCAGTGTTCAAGTCCCATCCATCTTGGAGGTGTGCTGTAATATATCCAATCAGGTTGATGCAAGAAGTGTTGAGGGTTTGTATCAGTTCATATTTTTGAAGCTGCTGTTGGCATTTCTCATCTTTGAAATTGTGCTCCTTTGTAAAGGTGGCTGGATTGTTGAATGACAGTGACCCAGTTGATGACGTAGAACTTCAAAAGACATTTGAATAATTACACGAATAAGAAATGTTTGGAGGAATACAGGCCAAGTGTTTGGGATTATGGTTGGCATGGACTGCTTAGACCGAAGGGTCTGTTTCTGTGCTATGATTCTATGACTTCATAATTTGATTTCCAGAAAGCCTTTGGTAAAGTATTGCATAAAAGTAAGGTCTGGTCATGTGAGATTGGAGTGTTTATTTTTAAAAGCTGGGTAGTGAATTGGCGACATTCCAGTTGGCAATGGGGAATAACTAATGGGCAAAAATCCTCAACTGGGCTTTAGTCACAAGCAGGCATCATTGAAATCCAAGATAACAAGATGCAGGGCTGGATGAACACAGCATCATAGGAGCAGAAAGGCTGACGTTTCGGGCCTAGACCCTTCATCAGAACAGGGGGAGGGGAAGGGGGTTCTGAAATAAATAGGGAGAGTGTGGGAGGCGGATAGAAGATGGATAGAGGAGAGGATAGGTGGAGAGGAACCAAACAGGTCGAAGAGGCGGGGATGGAGCCAGTAAAGGTGAGTGTAGGTGGGGAGTTAGGGAGGGGATAGGTCAGTCCAGGGAGGACGGACAGGTCAAGGGGGCGGGATGAGGTTAGTCGGTAGGAGATGGGGGTGCGGCTTGAAGTGGGAGGAGGGGATAGGTGGGAGGAGGGGATAGGTTAGGGAGGCGGGGACAAGCTGGACTGGTTTTGGGATGCGGTAGAGGGAGGGGAGATTTTGAAGCTTGTGAAATCCACATTGATACCATTGGGCTGCAGGGTTCCCAAGCGGAATATGAGTTGCTGTTCCTGCAACCTTCGGGTGGCATCGTTGTGGCACTGCAGGAGGCCCAGGATGGACATGTCGTCTGAGGAATGGGAGGGGGAGTTGAAATGGTTTGCGACTGGGAGGTGCAGTTGTTTATAGCGAACCGAGCGTAGGTGTTCTGCAAAGCGGTCCCCGAGCCTCCGCTTGGTTTCCCCGATGTAGAGGAAGCCACACCGGGTACAGCGGATGCAGTATACCACATTGGCAGATGTGCGGGTGAACATCTGCTTGATGTGGAAAGTCTTCTTGGGGCCTGGGATGGGGGTGAGGGAGGAGGTATGGGGGCAGGTGTAGCACTTTCTGCGGTTGCAGGGAAAAGTGCCGGGTGTGGTGGGGCTGGAGGGGAGTGTGGAGCAGACAAGGGAGTCACGGAGAGAGTTGTCCCTCCGGAAAGCAGATAAGGGTGGGGAGAGAAAGATGTCTTTGGTGGTGGGGTCGGATTGCAGATGGCGGAAGTGTCGGAGGATGATGCGTTGGATCCGGAGGTTGGTGGGGTGTTACGTGAGGACGAGGGGGATTCTTTTTTGGTTCTTATTGCGTGGATGGGGTGTGAGGGATGAGTTGCAGGAGATGTGGGAGACACAGTTGAGGGCGTTCTCGACCACTGAGGGGGGAATGTTACGGTCCTTGAAAAACGAGGACAACTGAGATGTACTGGAGTGGAATGCCTCATCCTGGGAGCAGATGCGGCGGAGACGAAGGAATTGGGAATAGGGGATAGCATTTTTGCAGGAAGGTGGGTGGGAGGAGGAGTATCCTAGGTAGCTGTGGGAGTCGGTGGGCTTGAAATGAATATCGGTTTCTAGGTGGTTGCCCGATATGGAGACAGAGAGGTCCAGGAAGGGGAGAGAGGTATTAGAGATGGTCCAGGTAAACTTAAGGTTGGGGTGGAAGGTGTTGGTGAAGTGGATGAACTGTTCGAGCTCCTCGTGGGAGCACGAAGCGGCGCCGATACAGTCATCAATGTAACGGAGGAAGAGGTGGGGTTTAGGGCCGGTGTAGGTACGGAAGAGGGATTGTTCCACGTAACCTACAAAGAGGCAGGCGTAGCTTGGGCCCATGCGGGTACCCGTGGCCACCCCCTTTGTCTGTAGGAAGTGGGAGGAATTGAAAGAGAAGTTGTTGAGGGTGAGGACGAGTTCGGCTAAGCGGATGAGGGTGTCAGTGGAGTGTTACTTTCCACCATCCATATCAATGATTTGGTTGCAGAAATTAAATAAATAATGTATAAATTTATTGATGAAATAATTATGTGCTAATGTTACAAATATTGATTACATTCATTTGGTACAGATACATTTCAATACATAGGGAGCATGGGGCTAGATCTGCCAGATGTAGTTCAAAACAGGAAAATACAGTATGATTTATTTGGGTCTGGGTAATTTCAGTCATAGATTTACATTGTGAACGATCAACTAAGAGATACAAGGTTGGAAAGGGATATGGTACTCATAATGGATGAAACACAGGAATCTGGAAGCAGCACAGCAAATAATGGAATAAACATGTGTAAAGGTCTGGAGAAACTCAATAGGTCTGGCAGCATCTGGGAGAGAGAAACAATGTTAACGTTTGAAGTCTGACATGGCTTTGAACTCATATGCTTTTCTTCTCTTTACTGCCTACCTGTTTTTCAGTGCAAAGCGGTGCTACAATCAATAAGGCAAATTTTCACTTACACTGTTTACTCATCCTTCAGTGTTTTATTACTAGTCATCACAACTGAGTAGGTTACTAGTAGGCAATTGAAATAGATAATATGAGAAAATTGTGCAGACAAATCATATTCATCTTACAGAAAAACTGAACGGTAACTTCCCACCTTAACATTGTGTTAAATCTTAGGCACATATAATTGTGCAATTACAAATTCTTTCTTTTCTTCTATACTACTTCTACTTGGTGAACACCCTGGTCAATCATCCTCCTGCTCTGACTGCCGAGCTACTTTTGACTGATGTCTTCTGGGTTTTGGAGTTTGTGAGGATATCACTAAAGTCTGCCTGACCTGCAACTGTTCAGGCGCAAACCTGACCATCAAGACACCAGGCAGTGTGCATAACTATGCTCAGGGGATTGGTGGAGCCGACGAATGACAGTTAGAAGTGATTTGAGTAGGGTCCCCACATCCACGTCTTCTTACTCCATTTTGCCTCTCATTTTCTGCCACTCTCCATGCTTCTTCCAAGTGTTGCTTAACATGGAGGTGTGCTGATTCACAAGCCGGGGATTGGAGGTGAGGTACATAGTAATTAGCAGGAGGTTTCCTTGCCCATATGTGACCTTGTGCCATTAGATTTCTTGGGGCCCATATTCAATGCTGAAGACTCCCAGGGCATCTCCTACCTGGGTGTATACACTGTACCACCACTCTGCTGGGTTTGTCCTCCCAATGGGATAGGACATACCCAGGGATGTGATGGTGTTGCCTCGGACATTGTCTCTAAGGTATGACTATATCAGTCTGTTGCTTGATAAGTCTGCGAGACCCATCTCCCAGTTTTGGCACTAACACCTGGTAAGGAGGACTTGGCAGGTCAACAGGGCTGCTTTTGCTGTTGTCTCGGGTGCCTTGATGGATGGAAAGTGGTCTGTCCAGTTTCATATCTTTGTTTAGACTTTGTAGCGATTGATACAACTGAGTGGCTTGGTAGGCCACTTCTGAAGGCAGCTAAGAGTCAACAGCATTGCCGTGAGTCTGGAGTCAGATGTTGGCTAAACTATGTAAGGATAGGAGTTTCATTCCCTAAAAGGCACCAGTGAACCAGATGGGTTTTTACAACAAATAACAATAGTTTCATTGTCATCATTAGATTTGTAATTCCCAATTTTTCATTGAATTCAAATTCTACCATTTGCCATGGTGGGATTCCAACCTCTGCTCTGACAACATTACCATTGTCTCTGATTACTAGTCCAGTAACAATACCACTGGGTCATCACCTCATCATTGTCTATTTGAGTCTTTCACCTCAAAAATGCACCTTCAGTCTCCTCAGGAGCATCAGCTTCTTCAGGATCTTTGATGAACCTCTAAAATAAGATTTACAATTGTTAAGATAAGAAGGCTTTAAGGCATCATTCTTTGCACAATCAGTTTTCATTGGTCCCTGAAATCAAGCCAGAATGAGTGAATGTTCACCGCCAGGTTGCTGTGAGATGTTTGATTCTGGCACCACAGTAGCTCTCTATCTCCAATGACATATCTTCAGGGATACCTTCCCAACCTGTCAGCATGGAGATGGCCACCTCTGGTTCTCTGCTATTCCCAAAGGAGGAAAGCAGAAAGCCTCGAGCGGATTGCGCTAAGGGCAACATTGTGTCCGTTTGGTTGGTATCAGAAGGTAATATGAGGAGCAATGTTCCCTTTGAAATGTAGTTGTTCTGGACAGCCTATTTCTTTCTTGTGGAGTACCTTTACGTTTTTGGTGTGTGGTTGTGTACTTGTGTAACTTATCATAGAACAAGACCAGTATGGCACCCTTAAGACAGTAGACACATACAGCATAGCAGAAACGTTGGGAGCAGACTCGAGAAGGCAGACTGAGGGGAAGGTGAATTTGACACATATCCTTGAATGCGCCTTGCTCCCACTCATCTTTCTTGACTTGATTAAATATCTGCTGCTGACCTCCTCCACAATCTCCAACCGCACCATTATTCTCTGAGATAGGCTTCTTCCTTCCATGGCAAGGAAATGTAATCCCTCCCGATTCCAGCATCAGTTGTAGCAACGTATTATTGAATTAGAATTAGCTTTATTGTCACACGTACTCACATGAGTACAGGGAAAAGTTTATAAGTTGCTACTTACAGCGCCATAGAACTGAGGTAATGCCATGCAATTTCAAGAATCCAGTGCTGCACGCCCGGTCTCTGTTGGAACACCTGTTCAATCCTTAACCTTTTACTTAGCAGGATCATTTTACCTACAGCAAACTTTGTTTAACCGGTACTCTTGATAAAGCGGCTATAATATATACCTGTAAGTTTACTGTGTTATCACAATCTCCACCTTGTCTTAGTATTCAGTTGAGAAAGCTGTCCGACAGTAAGTTTTATTTAAGTTATTATTTAAGTGATTTGTGCTGTAAATAAAGTATAACAGTGATATGTAACCCCCTGCATTATATTTCTATTACTTAGCATGTGTTTTTACATTGATTAAGTGGAACTCTTGATCAACTGGAATATTTGATTAACCCGTAGACTCCTGGGCCCGCGGGTATCAGTTAATAAAATGTTTGCTGTACTTCAGCTGGAAAATATTCATGCAGGTTATCATCAAGTCCATTTGTGCAATTCTTTCGTGAAACTTCAAAATTGAATTCAAATGCCATGATTGGGTTTAATGGTCATTGACAAATGCACTGCAGGAAGTTCCAGTTTCTCCCAGCAATACTGAACCTCCCCCACTGTCACCTAATTGGAGAACTAAAACACACCCCAAAGGCCTGGTTTGTCATGAAAAGTAAATTTGCCATTTTACATAGAAACATTGAAAATAGGTGTGGGAGTAGGCCATTTGGCCTTCTGAGCCTGAACCACCATTCTATATGATCATGGCTGATCATACAGTTTCAGTACCCCATTCCCACTTTCTCCCCATACCCCTTGATCCCTTCAGTTGCAAGGGTCACGTCCAGCTCCCTCTTAAATATATCTAACGAACCGGCCCCAACAGCTCCCTGTGGGAGAGAATTCCACAGGTTCACAACTCTCTGAGTGAAGAAATTCTTCCTCATCTCAGTCCTGAATGGCTTACCCCTTGTTCTAAGACTGTGATCCCCAGTTCTGGACTTCCCCAACATCGGGAACAATCTTCCCACATCTAGCCTCTCTATTCCTATCAGGATTTTATATGTTTATGTGAGATCCCCTCTCATTCTTCTAAATTCCATTCAGTATAAGCCCAGTCGATCCAATCTTTCTTCATGTGTCATTCCTGCTATTCCGGAAATCAGTCTGGTGAGCCTTTGCTGGACTCCCGCAACAGCAAGAATGTCCCTTCTCAGACTAGGAGACTGAAACTGCACACAATACACAAGGTGTGGCCGCACCAAGGCTCTGTACAACTGCAGCAAGCATGATGTATACATGGCTTTATCATAGATCGGAATGAGGATGTATTCATTTATCTACCTGCAACAGGAGAGCACTTTTTTTTATGAGCAAAAACAAAGTTGCTGGAAAAGCTCAGCAGGTCTGGCAGCATCTGTGGAGGAGAAAACAGAGTTAATGTTTCGGGTCTGGTGAGGAAGTTCTGAGGAAGGGTCAGTGGACCCGAAATGTTAATTCTGTTTTCTCCTCCACAGATGCTGCCAGACCTGCTGAGCTTTTCCAGCAACTTTGTTTTTGTTCCTGATTTACAGCATCCGCAGTTCTTTTGGTTTTTACTTTTTTTTATGTATTTCCAATGGAGCAACAGCATAATCCCTGATTCTCTTTAGCAATTCCAAGCATCATCTAATTTCCATAAGACTTATGGTTTTGTTTCCCTGCTATTTTCAATTGTGTGCCTCTGCAATATTAGAGACTGGTATCCCAAGAACTGTGATCATGTAAAATCTCCTTGTAGAATTTTAGAATGTCTTGAAAATTTCTGAAAGACAAATTAGTTGTGATTTCTAATTCCACAGTCATTTTCCACAGACTGTAATAATAAGGATGTATAATGTTCTGGGACAGCAAAATACAAGAACCTAAATTTAGATACCATTTTTGCACTTATTTTGATCATTTCCTGGTGTACAGCGTAAATTAGCAACAGCCATGCAATTAAAGCATAGCTCTAATTTCATTGATTTTTGGCTTGGTATCCATCTGAATGGTACATAGTGTCCCAGGCACGAGCCAGTTCAAGGATTTGAAGATGCTCTTTATAGAATCACAGAGTCATTGAATCCCCTACGTTGTGGAAGCAGGCCATTTGGCACATCGAGTCCTCACTGACCCTCCAAAAACCATCCCACCAAGATACATCCACCGACCCCAACTCTGTGTAACCCTGCATTTCCCATGGCTAATCCACCTAACCTGCAATCCCTGGACGCTATGGGCAATTTAGCAGGCCAATCCACCAAACCTGCACATCTTTTGGACTGTGGGAAGAAACCGGAGCACCCGGAGATAAGAATTTGCAAACTCCATACAGACAACTGCCCAAAGAGTGGATTTGAGCCCAGGTCCCTGGCACTGTGAGGCAGCAGTGCTCACTTCATGTGGTTTTATATTTGGCAAGTCAAAGTGGAAAGTATTAAAATATACTTGAGCATTGAAGCAAAGTGGATTATCTGATTCAGATGGAAAACCATAATCTCAAGTGGCCTTCATGGCAATGGCGATAATAGAGCATGGAATGGAAAAATGCATACCAAATCCAAGCATGAAATTTAACTTACCATTCTTGTTTGTTTCTATTATGCACGAGCTCTTGTCCAACTGTTACATTTCAGCATGAATTAGTTCTGCATTTATCAGAACTCAGCAGTAATAATTTTCTAGGTTGTTTTCTGTTTCATTCAAAATATTATCAGAGCCAATTCTCTAAATTTACCAACAGTGAATTAGTTTAGCAGCAATTTATTCTCGGGTATGTTTTTCAAATTATTTATAAATAAACAATTATCCGTATGTATAAAACACTTAAAATTATAGTAAGTTATGTCGTCATTGTGTCAGAGGATAGTAGGGCTCCTCTCTCATCAGAAAGGAATGATTTGTGGTGGTTTAACCTGAGGGTCACCACACCTCAGGCAAGGGGAAAGACTGCGAAGGAGGGACTTTCACGGTAACCTCAGCTGGTAAAGGAATTGAACGTACGCTGTTAGGAACATAGCAACAGAAGTAGGCCATTCAGTCTGTCATGATTGTTCCACCATTCAGTGAGACCATGGCTGCTCTGTGGCCTAGGATCATAGAAACCCTACAGTGCAGATTGAGGCCATTCGGCCTTTCAAGAGTACACTGAGCCTCTGAAGACCATTTCCCACCCCCCCCAAACCACCCTATCCCTGTAACCCCGCATTCCCTGTAGCTAACACGCCTAGCCTGCACATCCCTGGACATTACCGAGCAATTTAATATGGCCAATCCACCTAACCTGGCCATCTTTGGATTGTCGGAGGAAACCCATGCAGAGAACGTGCAAACTCCATGCACAGTTGCCCGGGCCCCTGGCACTGTGAGGCAGTAATGCCAGCGACTGCGCCACCATTCTGCTTAACGGAATGTACCTGCCTTTGGCCATATCCTGTAATACCTTTGCTTAACAAAAATTTAATGACCTCAGATTTAAAAATAACTATCTATCCAGCTTCTACCATCCTTTGTGAGTCGAAGCCCTTCCTAACATAGGGTCATAGAGATGTACAGCATGGAAACAGACCCTTCGGTCCAACTCCTCCACACCAACCAGATATCCTAAATTAATCTAGTCCCATTTGCCAGTATTTGGCCCATATCCCTCTAAACCCTTCCTATTCATATACCCAGATACCTTTTTAGTTGCTGTAATTGTACCTGCCTCCACCATTCCTGTGGCAGCTCATTCCACACACTCACCATCTTCTGTGTGAAAAGGTTGCCCCTTAGGTCATTTTTGACTTTTTTCCCTCTGACCTTAAACCTTTGCCCTCTAGTTTTAGATTCCCTTACCATGGGAAAAAGACCTTGGCTTTTCACCCTATCCATGACTGTTATGATTTTATAAACCTCTATAAGCTCACTCTTGAGCCTCTGATCCTCCAGGGAAAATAGCCCTAGCCGATTCAGCCTCTTCCCATAGCTAAAACTTCCAACCCCAGCAACATCCTTGTAATTCTTTTCTGAGCCCTTTCAAGTTTAACAACACCTTTCCGATAGGAGGGAGACCAGAATTGAACGCAGTATTCCAAAAGCGGCCTTACCAATGTCCTGTACAGCCACAACTTGACATCCCAACCCCTAGACTAAATGCACTGACCAATAAAGACAAGCATACCAAATGCTTTCTTCACTACCCTGTCCACCTGCGATTCTACTTTCAACGAGCTATGAACTTGCACTCCAAAGTCTCTTCTGTTCAGCAACACTCCCCAGTGCCCTACCATTAAGTGGAAAAGTCCTGCCCTGATTGGCTTTTCCAAAATGCAATGCCTCACTTTCACCTAGATTAAACTCCATTTGCCACTCCTTGCTCCATTGGCCCATTTGATCAGGGTCCAGTTGTACTCTGAAGTATCCTTCTTCGCTGTCCACTACACCACCAATTTTGGTGTCATCTGCAAACTTACAAACCCTGCCTCCTATATTCACATCCAAATCATTTATGTAAATGACAAAAAAGCAGTGGACCCAGCGCCGATCTTTATGGCTTACTGCTAGTCACAGGCTTCCAGTCTGAAAGGCAACCCTCAACCGCCACCCTCTGTCTCCTACCTTCCAGCCAATTTTGTATCCAAATGGCTGGCACTCCCTGGATTCCTATGATCTACCCTTGCTAGCCAGTCCACCATGCGGAATCTTATCAAACACCTTGCTGAAGTCCATATAGACTACGTCCACCGCTCTGCCTTCATCAATCTTCTTTGTCACTTCTTCAAAAAACTCAATCAAATTAGTGAGACACAATTTCACAAAGCCATGTTGACTGTCCCTAATCAGTCTTTGCCTTTCCAAATACATGTAAATCCTGTCCCTCAGGATTCCCTCCAAAAACAGGTCCACCGCCAGTGTCAGGCTCACCAGTTCATAGTTCCCTAGCTTTTCCTTACCACCTTTCTTAAATAACGGCACCATATTAGCCAACTTCCAGTCTTCCAGCACTTCACCTGTGGCTATCGATGATACAAATATCTCAGCAAGAGGCCTAGTCATCACTTCCCTAGCTTCCCACAGAATTCTAGGGTACACCTGAACATGTCCCAGGGATTTATCCACCTTTATGCATTTTAAGACATCCAGTGCCACCACCTCTGTAATATAGACATTTTTCAGAATATCACTATTTATTTTTCCAAGTTCTCTAGCTTCCATTTCCTTCACCACCGTAAATATTGACATAAAATATTTGTTTAGTATCTCCCCCATCTCCTGCAGTTCCACACCTATATGGCCTTGCTGATCTTTATGGGGCTCTATTCTCTCGCTAAGTGCTCTTTTGTCCTAATGGTATTTGCGGGATCTCTTTAACCCTACTTGCCAAAGCTATCTCATGTCCCCTTTTTGCCTTCCTGAATTCCCTCCTGCACATACTCCTACTGCCCTTATACTCCTGTCGGGATTTGCTCGCTCCCAGCAGTCTATACCTGACTTATGCCTCCTTCTTCTTCTTGACCAGAGCCTCAATTTCTCTGGTCATCCAGCATCCCCTACACCGACCAGCCTTGCCCTTCACACTAACAGGGACATACTGTCTCTGAACATGCACTATCTCATTTTTGAAGGCCTGGACAGTCTGGCTCTAATTCTCAGACAATGCCCGCTCGTTCTAGAATCCCTAACCTTGGAAATACTTTCTTTATCTACTCTGTCTTCTCCTGTTAATATCTTGAAAATTGACTTTGCTCTGCATCACAAACCAGCCAATTTAGCCAAAAAAAGCTGACACGTAACAACATTTATAGTGGGTGTGTGTCTGACCAAAAAAAAGAGCTTTACTGAACTACTGGACGGAATTTGTACTCATTTTATTGTCATATTTTATTGTAGAATTCCATTTGGAATTCTGGCACAATAAAAATTTGATTTGAGAAGATTATAGCACAATTTTTTGTCTATATCAAATCATGTTGGAAATTAGGATGAATGTACTGTCAAAGCTCAGCATTTCTGGAGTGAGGATTCATATATCCAGCAACTCTCTGCTGGTCTGGGCTGGCTCCCTCCTATTGTGGATCATTTTGTCCTGCAAACAGAGAAAGAGAAAGACTGAGTATGATGATAAAGAGTGCACAAGCACTTTATAAACATGCATAACCATGCCAGGCCTCAGTGAGTGAGTAAAGGATGCACTTACATTTAGTAAAGCCACTTCAGATCCCATCTCTGGAACATTGCCTGTCTTTGTTGCTGCTTCATCTCTTTGGCTGCCTTTACTGTAATTTTCTTTTTTCATTTGTTAGCTCTAGATTATTGCAGTCTTGGTTAGCCTACAAAATTCTACCCTTTGCTAACTTGAGATCATCCAAGACTTTCACAGATTCACTACCCTTTGACAGAAGAAATTCCTCCTTACCGCTGTCTTGTATGGTCAACTCCTCATTCTGAGATTATATCTTCTGACCCTAGATCCGCCCACAAAGGAAAACAATTTATCCGCAACCACCCTGTCAAATCCCCTAAAAATTTGTATGTTTCCAGAAGGTCACCCCTCATTCTTCTAAGCTGGAATAGCTACATAGCCAGCTTATTCAACCTCTCCTCATAAAACAGTCATCAGTGCTCGCCATTAGCATGAGAATCTTCAGTGGACTGTCACCAATGCCATTATACCTTATCTTGAATAAGGGCTGAAAACTGTTGACAGTATTCCAGCTGTCATCAAACTAGTGCATTTTATAGTTTGAGCAAGATTTCCCTATTTTTATACTCTATTCCATTTGAAATAAATGCCAACATTCTGTTTGTCTTCACTACTACCAGCTGAACTTGTATGCTAACATTTTGAGACATCCCAAATCCCTCTGTGGTTAGCTTTCTGCAGTCTTTAGCTATTTAAATGATGTTCAGCTCATCTGTTCCTCCTGCCAAAGCGCGTAACCTCACATTTTCTCACATTATATTCCATCTGCCAATTTTTTGCCCACTCACTTAACACTGTCATTTATTGTTTATTATTGCCTGCTATTTGATTTCTAAGTTTAGTTGATTCTGGGTTTGAGGGTAATGAAGGTTATCTAAGAATGCACTTGGTTTGTTTGTTAACTTCTGTAAAGTAAAAATTATTTTGTTTTAAATCATGGAATCAAGTAGTTTCATTAATTCACTAAATAACAGGGATTTTGGGTTTACATTTTTCATTTAAGATCAGAACCTGATAATTTCCACCCATTAATGAATCTGCCAGACAAAGACTTAATTAAACAGAGTTGAATCCAGCACTATCTAGTAATGAGTTCAAATGGTTATGTGGTCTGAGCTATGCGTATAGTTGTGAAATTTATTTAGGGGCCGTATTTTAATATGAATGTTATGTTAAATTCTTGAGGCCCAGCCTTATTTTTATCTCCAAAAATTGCATGCCTGATTTTTCCATGACCTGTCAACATGCAGAGAGAATGTGTGACACTATGAGGAGATAGAAAATGGAGGGCTGAAATATTTTCTATTTCTGTACTTGGCGTCATCAACAAACACTATAACTTCAGACAGACGAATGGTGCAAATTGTTTCTACCTTGAAGTACCCATAGAATATAACCTGGCTCACAGTAATATTTTTAGGTTGATGCTGAGTTCAGTACAGTCAGAGTTGTACAGCATCGAAACAGACCCTTCAGTCCAACTCATCCATGCTGACCAGATTTCCTAAATTAATCTAGTCCAATTTGCCAGCATTTGGCCCATATCCCTCTAAACCCTTCCTATTCATGTACCCATCCAGATGCCTTTTAAATGTTGGAATTATACCAGTCTCCACCACTTCCTCTGGCAGCTCATTCCATTTACGTGCCATGTTCTGCGTGAAAAAGTTGCCCCTCAGGTCTCTTTTAAATCTTTCCCCTCTCACCTTAAACCTATGCCCTCTGGTTTTGGACTCCCCTACCCTGGGGAAAAAGACCTTGACTATTCATCCCCACCATACCCTTCATGATTTTATAAACCTCTGTAAGGTCACCCCTCAACCTCTGACGCTCCAGGGAAAATAGCTCCTGCCTATTCAGCCTCTCCCTATATCTGAAGCCCTCCAACCCTGGCAACATCCTTCTAAATCTTTCTGAACCTTTCAGGTTTCACAGCATCTTTCCTAGAGCAGGAAGACCAGAATTGAACGCAGTATTCCAAAAATGGCCTAACCAATGTCCTGCACATCTGCAACATGATATCCCAACTCCTAGACTCAGTGTACTGTCCAATAAAGGCAAGCATGCCAAACGCCTTCCTTACTACCCTGTCCAGCTGCAACTCCACTTCCAAAGAAGTGCACCCTAGGTCTTTTGGTTCAGTAGCACTCCCCAGGGCCTTACCATTAAGTGTATATGACCTGCCCTGATTTGCCTTACCAAATGCGACACTTGACATTTATTTAAGTTAAACTCCATCTGCCACTCGTCGGCCCATTGGCCCATCTGATCATGGTCCCATTGCACTCTGAGATAACTTTCTTAACTGTCTACTACACCTCCGCAAACTTATTAACCATACCTCCTGTGTTCACATCCAAATCATTTATAGAAGAGGACCCAGCAGTGATCCTTGCAGCTCACCGCTGGCCACAGGCCTCCAGTCCAAAAAGCAAACCTCCACCACTACCCTCTGTCTCTTACCTTCAAGCCAATTTTGTATCCAAATGCTAGCTTCCCTGTATTCCTAGTGATCTAACCTTGCTTATCAGTCTACCATGCGGAACCTTGTTGAGTACCTTGCTGAATTCCATATAGACAACATCTACTCCTGTGCCTTCATCAATCTTCTGCATTTAGATGAGCAATGGGGCTCCTTGTTTCTTGACTCAGAAGGCACTCATGCAGCTGTTAGTAACCCCAGAGTAAACATGCTAAAGTTGCATTGGCCTCAGGAAAATTACTTCAGGTCTCTATCCAGCTATGCTGGACTTGTGCATTAGAAACTGCAACCCCATGAATCTAATATAAAGTTGCTAAAGAATCAAAAATCTTCAGTTCCATCTTGGATGTACCTCATTTTTATGAACATAAAGTTCATACATCTCCCACAAAAAAATCTAATTACATATTTGGGTTATACAGACTTTATTGACCAATTATGCAATTTATACTTGGCATTTTAATTCTGGAAAATGTTACCAGATTTTATACATGTAATTAAGATATCAACTGTTCTTAATCACAGTTACAGCAATTAAATTACAGAGAGAGAGAAATTAAGGCTTTACAGCAAGAGGCCTTTTAAATTTTGGTTGAAAATAACAGAAACTTGACAGGGCCATAGATTCACAGTTCTTCAAACTCGAACTGAAATCTCTGCACTTCTGTACAAAATTCAGCTGGAGTGTCATGTTGTCAAATACATTTTTCCAAAAAAGACAACTGATTGCATACATTCCAATCTACATTTTAGAAGCATCCTTTCGGGTTTCATTATTTTCTGAAAAATAAATGATTTTTCTCCTTTCATGCTATACTTATATTAAGCAAATACAAAAGGCCCCAATATTTAAATGGAGATTTGAAGAATGTGATAGCTTTGGGAAAACCTAGCAAGATTGGAGTGCTGAGATCTTGCCAGATTTAATGGCAGGAATATATTATAATATATTTTTTTCTCTTTTGCTAACCTGCAAATGATCAAACTGACAGGTTGATAACTTCCTAAATGGAAACATTAGTGGCAGGAAGCCACAGGCCTTGGGATTAGTAGCTCGTATTTGCAATCATGGGACTGACCACAGATTTGCGCTCGTGGATGTGGAAAGAAGGTTGGCAATTATTGGAATGGTGAGGGAGATGCCACAATCAGCAGGAGGAAGGCTAATGCTCCTTGAAGAGGCTCAGAATAGTGTTTCTGCTTCTCTCAGCCCAAAAGATGTATTGTGAAAAGCACTTAGCTTCTGGAGTCAGAATCTACCACTTCCCTTTCTCTCCTGGAACTCTCATACTTTGGGAAACCTGGCCTACAGGAATTAAATTGAAATCAGGCTCTCTGTTGCACATTGGTAGCCTTATTTAAATACCTTAATGATTGACTAATGATTTCTCTCAGACCATTACTCTAGAGTCTCCTACAGTGCAAAAGGAGGCCATTCAGCACATTGAGCCTGCACTGAACCCCCTGAAGAGCATCCCAATCAGACTCTCCCCCTACCCTATCCCTGCATTTAGCATGCATGGCAAATCTATGTATCACTGGACAATTTAGCTTGGCCAGTCCACCTAACCTGCATGTTTTTGTACTGTGGAGCACCCAGAGAAAACCCGCACAGACACAGGGAAAGCATACAAACTCCACACAGACAGTCGCCCAAGGCTGGAATCGAACCTGGGTCCCTAGCGCTGTGAGGCAGCAGTGCTAACCACTGCGCTGACCCTTGTGGGACATGTTACCTACTGCCAGGAAATAGAGCAACTAGCATATACATGGTGGATTGAGAATACATTTTCCATTTGTTACAGTTTATTCTTTTACCCCAGGACCTTGTTTCCCAACTTCTTTGTTGAGAGGTGCAGAGCAGACTGCTGGTTTAAAACAGGCCAAAATGATTCGGTACACAGGGAAGTGGACTTAAGGCCACAATTAGATTATCTTATTGAACGGTGGAGAAAGCTTGATGGGCTTAATTGTCTCATTCGGCTCCTAACTTATCTTTTAAACACGTTGAATTTCAATACATCGACCAGACATTTTGCTCGCATGACCAGACATTGTGGTGTATTTTGGCAATTTAGACTGCTGGACAAGATGATTGATGTGAATGCACACTACATGAAATATGACTGGTGCAATCTAAATTTTAAGATGATAAAACATTCAACCTAATAGTGTAGCTTCAGTGTTGTTCATTTTCATGTTACTGTAAGTTTTCAATGTTGTTTTAATTATTTCATTCTGCCAATGCCATTCCTAATCACTTCTACATGCCTCTCCTCATGTTGGCATAGAGCCAGTGTCCTCAGCTAAATGTTTACATAACCTATAATTATATTAGACTCAGTAAAAGTGGAGCATCTTTTCCAATTAAAATGGAATTATTGTCATTGTGTGTAAACTTCTACAATTGCAGTCTGACAAGTAAATGAGGAAAACAACTTCTAGGTATTCCTTTATATTGTTATGTTATCTTTAACACATAACCCTTTAACGTTGTATTGTATATGAGGATTTTTGAGAATTTAGTTTCTGAAATGCTTCTTATAACACAGAGTGATTGAATATCTTCTGTGTAAATATTCACAGGCTTGTATTTCTTACTTTTAGCTTGTTTCATTGCTCCTTCTTCTTTGATGGTGTGACTCCATGCTGGATTGCTGTTCCATCAGAATGTAGGAGCACAAGTAGGCCATTCAGCCCATCGAGCCTGCTCCACTATTCAGTATGACGATTGCTGATCATTCACTTCAATGGCTGTTTTCTACATTATCCTCATATCCCTTTAAGTCATTGATATTTAGAAATCTGTCGATCTCTACTTTAAACATACTCAAAGACTGAGCTTCCACAGCTCTTTGAGGTAGATAATTTGAAATATTTACAATTCTGAGTAAGATCATTTCTACTCCTTTCCATCTTAATGGCTTTCCCCTTACTTTAAAATTCCAACACCTGGCTCTAGTGTCCCTGACCAAGGGAAATATCTTATGTGCATCTACTCTGTCCATCCCTTGAAGTATTTTGTAAACTACAATGAGATCATTTCTCCTTCAAAAGTCTAGAGAATATGAGCCCAGTCTCCTTAATGTTTCTTCATGGGACAATCCATCTATCACAGGAAAAGTTGAGTGAACTTTCATTACATTCCCTTGATGGCATTATCATCCTTCCTAAGGTCAGAGAATAGTACTCCAGATGCAGTCAAGCTAAATTTTTTTACAACTCATGCAAGATTTCACCACTCCTACATACAGATTCTCTTATGATCTCATGAGGAGCCCTCCTCAAGAGGCCTATTAATTTTTTGGCAAGCGATTCAGATTGTGAATCATAACTGGTCCTTATCCTTCCATAAACTAACTCCACATTCATGGACTGTTTTGGAGGGGTTGGGAGGATAATGATCAGAATTGGAAAGCTCATTGATTTTCCCATTCTTTAATCGAGCGCGGCTGAGATTGATGACAAGATCTCCACCACGATTTAGTCTGTGGTCAGCTAACTCAGAACAGAATAGGGAACGAAACTAAGCCTTTGTTGTCGATATGGCTCAGTAGGTAAATTTAACAAGGCACTCCTAAAGATATTATTGCCCTGGGTTGCCGCATGTCTTGTTTAACGTTGAGAAAATATTGCATTTCTTGGCAATATTTTTCTGCCAAGTGTTCAGAATATCATGCCATAATGAAGACACTTTTAAATATAAAAACAAAGATTCTTCCAATGTAGCTCAACTAGGCATTGCTTTGATCTTTTTAATGTTTCCTATTAAATCAGGTTACATCATCATATTACAATGAGAGATGAATACTGAATATGTTCTGAAAAGTATCTTACTTAAGAGAAAGTTACACAATAAACAAGGCTAGCTACAATAGACTAATTACACAAGCAATACTTGTTTGCTGTGAAATTCCGAAGTGTGAAAAGTGAAGTTACAATAATTATATATGTTTTGAAACAACACGTATTGCTAAACAAGCTGTAATGTGTGTAGGGTGCTGCACCTACGGAAATGTGCAAATATACCTGTGATGTGAGAGAAATTCCTTCCTTGTCAAACAGTTTTATCAGCTTACATAACATTTGATGTGACATTTAAGTGTTTGAGAGAGAAAAGAAACATTTATGACATGTGAAGCAAAGTGTTTGTGAAAGGGTTCATGTAAAGCTGAAACACTAACTTCTTGGATTGAATTACCTGTTTCTTTATTTCAAAGTTCTGTAAAAGTCATAGATACAGATTGGGACTCTATGCACTAGAGTCTAAAAGAATGGGAAGTGATCTCATTGAAACATCTGAGATTCTTGACGGGGTAAATGCTAAGAGGATGTTTACCATCATGGGAAAGTTGGCCATGGTCTCAGAATAAAGTGATGTCAATTTATGACTGAGAAGAGGAGGAATTTCTTCTCTCAGAGGATTGAGAGTCTTTGGAATCCTTACCACAGAGAGCTGCGGGGACAGTGTCTTTGTGTATGTATAAAGTTGAGATAGATAGATTCTTGATCAGTCAGGGAATCGAGAGTTGTGGAGAAAAAGCAGGAAAGTGCACATGGTTAGCCATGATCCTATTGAATGGTGGACCAGGCTTGAGGGATTGAACAGCCTACTTCTGTTCCTATTTCTCATGGTCTTATGGCCCTCAATTATTATTAGTGCCTCTTTGATTGAAGAAATGATCATTTCAACCATCTAATAATCTTTCTCTTTTCCAAATAAAAAGAAAGAACGAGAGCTGCAGGTGCTGGAAACAAAAACAGAAAGTCTTAGTAATATTCGACAAGGAACTGACCTTTTCATATTTTTGTTGTCTCAATATTCACTTGTTTTTCTTCCATTTTTTCAGATCAGTTGAAGGGCTGTTACATTGACATTAATTCTGATTAATAGAAGCCGACAGCTCCATGTTTCTTGCTGCATGTTATGTTTCTTCTTTATGTTTCTTTCTGATGCCTGATGGCATCAGCCAACTTTTCACTGACAAAAGATTTGAATTTGAAAACTTATTGCTAGTTGTGGCTCAATCCCACTGCAGCTACTACCTTTATACATGGAAAGCAAACAATTAACAAGACAGTAGGCCTTTTAAGTCAATATGTTGTTATGGCATGGAGACAGACAACTGAACCACATCTGCCTTTCTACCTCTGTATTCGCAACACCGTAAAATTAAACCATTGAAGACCCCTATAATTACTCCAGGGGCTCCTAACCAGACTTTTGAATAACCAGTCCCAGTCTTTGTGAATAATTAATTCCAGACACCAGTTTTGTATCTCAAACAAAAGACTTAACTATTTATTAAATACACAATAACTACAGCAGAGAAAATATAAACAACAAGGTAAGCCGAGGGCTATGCTTTTAATCCAAAACATGTGTTCTCAACCCTGATTTATACAAATGCCAGACAGACAAACAAACACAGTTAAGAGACAAATAAAGGAAAATAACAGTAGTGGCCAGATTACTTAAATGGCTCTCATTTATAATGTATTGTTTACGGAATCCTTGGTTGCTTTTTTGGAATTGCCTATGAGGGTCACCTTTACGGTTCCCCCAGGCAAAGGCAGCAATACTTCTAACTCAGCCTTCCACTCTTTGGGCGTCCAGAAGCTGCTGTAGCAGAATAGGCAGGGAGCTCTCAATTCTTTATACAACCCTATAAGTAACCAAGCTCATTTCCTCAGAAAACACAATTCAAAAAGCAACTTCAGCTCTCGTTCCACATTAATAGATTGATTGATTCTTCCTGAGGTGTCAATTACCACTCAATATCTGCCATCTGTTTGAACAGAGGGTATCTTCCAGACTTGCCAGAACCAATTTCTAGGTACTGATCTTGTTCAGAGCCACCTTCTATTATATGTTAAGTACATTGCTCTTCCTGGGGTCGCTGTGTCTATTGGAATTCCTTTATTAACAAATTAGCCTGCAACTAACCACAAGGCCTGGCCTCACAAATAAAAAAGCTTGTTTGTTCCATCCCATTCCTTTCACTGCAAGTTGTCCCAGAATCTGGGAGATGATTCCAGCTCACAATTCCAAGTTCACAACTCCAAACCAAAATTGATGAAAGAATAATTTAAAGAAAAATTACTAAGGTTTCTAACCGAATGTGTTTGGTGCCAGTGATCCTTCAGGGAGTCTCCTGTATCAGAGATTGTAACCGTCTTTCACATTGAACAATTTACTAGTATTTTAATGAGTGCTTTATGAATAAAATGTGTTCAGTTTCAAATGTTTCTTTGATCTTCAGTGTTTTAAATGTCGTGTGTTTTTACTCTTTCAACCTAATACTATGATTAAAAATTGCAGCTTTCAGAGAAATATTGAACTTAAAATGTTTCAAAATCATGGGACTGCGATTTGCTCACTGACCCATTCTGAACCCTTGGCTGCCCCACTTTGAACATGCTTTGCCTTCCTGGCCATCCCACTCCCTCGCTGTCTCCCTCCTGCTCAGCACACTGTTTGCTCATTGTTTATTTCTCCCCAAATGACAGAACAGGATGGTGAGTGGGAGGGAAGGCACTGAGGGGACCAGAGAGCCAATGGCCAGTGTGCGAGACAGCCAGTGAGGCAGCGAGTGGGCCAGTGGTGCAGTCAGTGAGGCAGTGAGAGGGACATCCAGTGGGACAATGAGGCAGTGAGAGGGACATCCAGTGGGACAATGAGGCAGT
>NC_063333.1:85278885-85311699 GCF_021869965.1 Rhincodon typus
GAGAGACATCCAGTGGGACAATGAGGCAGTAAAAAGGGCAGCCAGTGAGGCATTGAACAGGGTGAGCATGAGAGGTGACTGTTCAACAGGTGCACAACAATATCATGCATGTGCTTACAGAAGGAGTGGGTACCAACTTCCTGCGAAACATACAATGATGATGGCAGTGGCACTGGTATCCTGTTCCAGTGTTCTGGCAGAGGATAATGTTACAGCATTCAAATTGTGTGACTATTATGATCCTTAGGAGTTTTCATTTTGAAGATCTTTTTCTTCACTCCAATTGAAGCAGGGCTTCATTCCAATTTCTTTACACTTTAGTCACCCTTTGACTTCCGGAAGAACATTAGGGCATCGTTTTCGACCTGGTTCATGCTTCAGAGTCAAGTTCCTCTACTGGGTCGCAGTTGCAACAGACTCATACAAATGTGGACAGCTATATTGAATCTTATAAAGGATTCCGTTCACATTATTAGGGGATTATCCAGGGCACATCACTAAATCATGGACAGTACTCTCATAATATTTTACATTCACCCTTTCCAAAGGTGTTTGGAATCTTTAGGTTAAATCTTCTGCAGGAGCTATGAGCTTGAGATGTGTGACATGGTGATACATAGAAAAATGCAAACTGAAGTTAGTAATGGAGTAGAGATAGTAGTCAAAAGTAAAAGGGTGGTGGAGGGGTGAGGGATGTAGTGCAAAGAGGACAGGCTTATGCTCACTTCTTTCTGGCTGGTTCATACACTGACAGACAGGTTAGTTGAAGCAGAATTTTTGGAGCATGCAATTGTTTGTGGCTCATTGCAATCTAGCTTTTTATACCCCAGTAGAATTCCTCTTTGGTTAACTGCAGCTACCAGAGTCAAATGAGTTAGAAAGTGATCATTGCATCCCCTTCACCCACACTCCACAACCCCTGGCTAAAGTGTGTCTTAAAAAAAGTATCTGTTCTAAAATTATAACTTATCGTGAAAATATTTCACTAATTACTAGCTGCTCGTGGTAAAATTTGAATGGTAATCTTTATTTGATTCAAGCTTATGGAACTGTGGAATGTGCCTTGAAGATCAATGGAAACCAGTGTCTCCAGGTTGGAAAGAGTTGAACTGTAGTTCTTTCAATGAAACTCATAATTACACTTTGAAAAATGTTAACTTCACTTAATTCCACTGCAGGAAAAATCCATTTTCCAGTTTACAAGCTTTTAATGTAATTGTCATTTTTACATCTGGTTTTTAGTTTACGACTCACTGCAGCATATTCTTATTGTAAACTTCAAACTTTCCAGTTTCACATATCTTCCAATAATATTATGTCATACATTGAGCTCGACCCTTCTGACATGCTTTTAAAATCGGGTCCAGTGAAACTCAGGATATGATGGCTTGTGATTTCGGGTAGGGAGAGGAGGGTGTGTGTGACACTGGACGCCATGGCAGAGACTTAGTGCCTGTCCCCTCCCTGTCTTGTCATGTCCCAGGGCAATTGTTCCAGCAGCAGGGTTGGCCTGCTTGTCCAGGGCTGCTAAAAGCCCAATTAATGTCCACCTAAAGGCTTTCTCCCATTGATGCTCGCCATTTACTTGTGGTGAGGGAGGCCAAGGCAAGCTCCCATTCACTAAATCAAGCTAGCAAAGTGGGAGCACTTCTTAATTTTTGGTCGTGCGCGTACACGCACAGACACATGCGCACACACACACATACACCACCACCCACCAACCCCCAGTCGCCCCACCCCGGTTTGCACGGCCCTCATATTTTATCAGAGCTTCTCTCTCTGCTGGCCTGACAATCTCAGACCCCAATTTCTCCTTGTCAGGAGGTGTGAGTATAACCCCAACATCCCGACCTATATCGGAGTTAAAAACCCAAAGAACTGCTGATGCTGTAAATCAGAAACAAAAACAGAAGTTGCTGGAAAAGCTCAGCAGTGTCTGAAACCGAAACATTAACTCTTATTTTTCTTTACAGATGCTGCCAAACCTGCTGAGCTTTTCCAGCAACTTCTGTTGTGCCCAAGTTTAAGATCACCATAATCACCCCATGTCCCCTTTAGGCTGTGGGACAGCTACGCATGACGTTGGATGATCATTGTTCCCTTTCCCGCCTTCATCTGAGGGTTAATTTATCATTCTTTCTAGGAAGAAATACTCCTTACTTTCAAAACCAACACACTGACAATGTGGTGCATTGGTGCCAGATAAATTGTTGACGCTGGTTCAATGGGCATTCTAACCTCTGTTTTCCATAATTATTCCCTTTCTAACCATATGCTGGAATTTTGGAAAGTTAAGTACTACTGTAATAGCTGCCAAATGAAATCTCATACTACACATTAAATACTAGGAAATTTCAGTTATTACGGAATCCCAGTGTTCAACACTCTATCATTGTTGTGTTGACTCAGACTTATTACCATTATGTACTCTTCCTTGATGGTCTTCCCATTTAGGTTAATACACCATAACTACAAGGCTGAAAAAGTGCATTTTTTTTTTGTCTCTTAACAGCTTCCATGTCACTGAAGGAGTTTCAAGCCAATCCTCATCGAACAACTTGCTCTGAAAACTCTGCTCACATTTTTTGCATTGAGAGATTCCAGCAAGAGAGGCGAAACAACCCATAATGTCCTAAAATAGTGAAAAACTTTTGAAATGGTACAGCAAACTTTTGTTTTAAAAATGCTAACTTTCCCAATCTCCCAATGTTAACAGATCCTTTTAAAAAATTCCAAGATCTGGATATGCACACCTACCAGTAACTCTTAAGATATTCCTTGGGCCTTATCCAACCTGTGAACCACATTTTGTCAAACCCTGTCACTTAGTTTGTGATATATATTGTTTACAGATGAGCAGACTTACAAACAAGCCAAAAACATTACCTCATGCCACCTTCAATGGCAGAAAGTAACTACTAGGAGAATTCTGTTACTATGCATTAACATGATACCTTTATTCTTAGCTAAGCTTATGCAAAATGAACATATGTCCTTGGTCTAGGTGGGCTGCACAAGTAAGCAATCTCGCTGTAAGGAAGATGAATGAATATACTTCAGCACTTCTATTAGTTTTACTCAATTGGAAGTTGTTCACATTCTTCATTCTCCCTTCTTGCTTTGTGATTGCTCTACATGTATCCTTTCTTCCATCTTTGTTTCCTCTTCTTTTCTCTGGTTGGTCTTTGTTGAATCTTTGTACTGTTTTAAATTTTATTCAAGCTAAACAGGAATCATCACATTGAGGCCTCACATGTGAACATGATGGTTCGTGTTTTTATGAATCAAAATTGCATCAGTTGTCAATTTTAATCATTTGTGCCCCTTGGCATGTCTCAATTGTGAACTGTGATGATAACAACTGAATTTTTGAGTTCTCTGTTGATGGGTTGCGGTGATGCTATACACTATACCATTAAAAATTCCATTCTAGTCACCTTTCTTCCCTTATTCTGCATCACTTGGCTTCAAGAAACAATGTTATCATCTTCCCTCCATAAATAGACAGCTGGACTTAATTAATTTTTAAAGCTGCTAACCTGAAGAGTTTACTTCTGACAAGCCAGTGTTTCATCTTTAGGCAAAGAACCATGCCATTGAAGATCCCCATCATCTTTTCAGGAGCTGAAAGCTTCCTCAATTTTCCACAGCTCTGTCAATCCTACATATACTTTATGCTTTACTTTTTTAGGGCAGTTCAGATGCTTTCAGCTTTCCTGTACAGCTAAATACCTTTTGGAAATAACATTTCAGCTGACAGTTTGATATTACCTGTTTGATAATACCCTCTCTGAGCACCCACTGGAATTTGGAAGCCTGTGGCCTGATCAATATCAGACTTGGCAGCCATCACTATATTTCTGATGAATTGAGGACACCTAACACATCTCCAGAAGCAATTCAATCATGTAATCGCCTCCACGGAGCAAGCAAGCCTAAGAGAGAAGTTTTTTTTGAGCTTCTATGGCTGGGAAGGCAGTTAATGGTTTGATGTTGAGGTTGACAATCTGTTTAACAACTTCAGCCGCTGTTGTGTGAATGGTTGAATAGCCTGCAGGAATGCAGATGTCCAGTATTTAGGTGATTGCCCAACATGGATAGCCACAGTCACAGTTGGAACTGTTCCTCATGTTCCAGTTGTGGAGCAAGTAGCCACATCTTCCCTGACCTGTCCATGAGCATTGAGGGTTGTCAGAATTTTTATAGCAGGTTGAACCTGGGACCTCGGCACTCAGTTTAGTTACCAGGCTGTGGTTGGTGATTTTTGCAGACAGCCATGAGGTGTGTCGTTAAGAGATTTTTTTTGGCAGTGCAGACTTGATTGGCAGAAGGGCTGTACTGCATTATAATTCTGTAGTGAGACAGTAATCAGTCTGTAGGCATGGAAGATGTTTCATCAGAGATTTTGAGATTTCAGACGAGTGCAGGTTTGTGTCAATGGGAATGCTTTATCATCTGATAGCCGGTGGTATTCTTTGTGGAGAATGTTTTCCCTGCAAACATCAAAAAGTTTAATATGTTCTAATGCGTGTGATCACTGTTGATTCATCATCCCTGAAATATTCCACATGACCTCCTGGCATCGGCTGAGTTACAGAGAGCCAGCACAGACACAAAAGGCCAAAAGATCTCCTTTAGTGCTATAGTCGTTGTGTTCTATTGGAGTTAGTTACATGGCTGTTGGTGGCCTTAAGGTATATCTTGGCTGGTGCAGGGAAGTTGTTTGTGGACTAACCAGGGTTCTCTGAAGTGTTCTAGAGCTGGAAGGAGCATTTTTGGAAGGTAAATAAATGGAAGGTAAACTTCAAGAACTGTCTACGTATTTGCCAACAAGTACTTTATACTCTGAGAAGAACTTGTTTAGCACATGCTTTGATTAAAAACTAAAAACTGCTACATCTGAAATAAGAACAGAAAATGCTGGAGAAACTCAGCAGGTCTCGTAGCTTCTCTGTAGAGAGAAACAGAGTTAATATTTAGAGTCTGGTATGACTCTTCTTTCAAATTGGATTTGATTCGTTTTGCTAAGGTCCCTTAAATATGCATTAGGCTTTTTTAGTAAGAGAGCACACCAAGAGTTAATTTCCTTCCCTCCCTCCTGGATCTCCTTTTCATACCCTCCTTGCAGCTGTTCCTTGAAAGTTATCAATGTGAAATGATATAACAAACTGTATGCCCTTTGATAAGGAATGACTGGTCAATTTCACTCAATGCCCCAATTCCCAAATGACAGTGGATTCAGGGCACTTATTTATTACTAGATGTTTTTTAACATACTTACAAGGAAGCATGTCCTATTTAATTAATCAACATGGATATTTAATATCTTAAAACATTCCTATCACTCTATTGAGAATAAATATTCAACCACATGTCTGATTAATATAACTTTAGCAGCTATAACCTTCTGAAAAGCTTAAAAATATCAGCTTTTTTGCTCCAGTCATACTACATTCATTGTGAAACTAGCTATCACAAGTTTTAAACTAATTAGACATAGGCAATTCTAATTAAACATTTGATATCTACAGGTAGCACTGTAGCTGAAACTAAAAGAGATCATTCTTTGTTTTTCAAATTCCTTTCATTTGTGTTAAATTTATGTTCACTTAATTGTGAGAGCTTAGCTCAACATGTTATGATTTTACCCAACAGCTATAAATTATATTTTAAATCTTGAACTTGCCCAATGAAGTTGAGTAATTTTTGGTAGGCAAATAGTATTCAGCATGTTTCCACTTGATTTAAGAAAATAAGCTACTTCTTTGAGTAATTCAACACTGGTTTGCATTACTTCACAACGTACTAACCATTACATGTTTGCAAAATACACATCCTGTTAATCTGTTACTCTGATGTCCAATTCATGGATATGGTGTGCTTTAAGAAATCCAGCTGAAATAATAACTTATTATGTTGCTTATTTGTATTTATTTTAAAAATTAGTTTAAATTTTAATACATGAAATAGCAAGTTTTTAAATTAATAATGCAAGGTGTAGAAAATCAAACTGATCTCTGTTAAAAGCTTTCTGCTGAACTTGAAAGAAATGTTTTTTTTAATTTTACCTCAATCATCATCATTCACCAGGACCAACATTGAAGTGTAGAACAGTGTTGTTCTATTTTGGAAGTATAGACTTAATTTGGTTAGTTTCGTTGTCTTCCTGAGCATAGTGCAAACTGGTAAGATTTGAATAGTTAGGGCATAACAATAATTACTGTCCCTTCACTTGTTTTACACTTGAACCACTTAGTTTTTCTCACCCCTCATTCTTCCCCAACTGAAATTAATCACTTCACAGTTCTGTGCATTAGATTCTACCTGCTATTTGTCTGCTATTTCACAAGTTTGCCTAAGTCCTCTTGAAAACTGTCAGGATCCTGCTTACTGTTTATTTCATTTCTGTGGAGGAGTGTAAGAGTGTGTTGGTGGCAATATTGTGATAACCAGTATCAGCAATTACAGTTCCCATTCATCAACTGTACCATACCTTACCTTCCCTCCATAATGCAAAAATAAATGCCATCATAAAATTAGCAGTTGAAACCAAACATGAAATAATGACATGTTTAATTCAAACTGAAATAGTGCCTGCCCTAGTGCCAGTATGGAGTTCTATCCCAGTGGCTACATCAGGACTGGTGGAAAGCTGCTAAATTTCACTGTGGGTGACTGTAAATGGCCTAGGAAGGAAGACTTTAACCACTTCTGATGCTAGAATCCATGCTACAGACTACACAATCTAGCATAGGCAGCTACAGTCTGGGGCACCACTGGGGGATAGCAGATGAGCGCACATGCCATTATCCTGAGAGAAAGAACGACCTGATCCTGCTTGATGGAGTCACTGCCATACTGCCAGGCTCAGCACCTCAGTAATCCCTGTAATCTATTGGAGGACAGGCTGCCATGACACCCTGCAAGCTCCGTTGCACACAGCCATGATCGCTACCATTTGATCTGGTATGACAGCCCTCTGCACTTGCACTCAGTTATTGTGCAGCTGCCGTTTGTGCTGCAGTTCCAGCTGAGCCAATAACTATCCAATGCCATATCCTAGTTGGGTCTACAAGTGTGTTGATAGAGATAGCCATTGTTCCCATACGGGTAAGAATGGGCTGCAACCTTTGCACAAAGTTGATGCTACACATGTGCTGATTCACTGTGCATTCTGTGATTTAAGTACGTGCAGAAACAGTATCTAAGCTCGTGGTTTTGAGTGTGAAATTGAGTGATGGTTTTTATTTATCTGCGGCGTACTCTTGATGCTCCTCCACAGCTTAGCTAGGTTGCACTTCATGAGTATCTGAAAGGGGACAGACACAAGGTTTTGTTCAGGAAAAAGTAGCTTACACCAGTGCTTTCCAGAAAAAAAGACTTTTCAGGAGGACCCCATTTTAACATTTGAAAATTAGCATGACCACAGGTATCAGCATAAACAAAACTGCAATAAAGTAGCACTGTAATATTCAATGTTTAATTTTGAAGTTTATGTATTGTAGATCAACATGCATTATGTTAAATAAATATGACAATATGAGTTTTTAAAATACTTTAAAATACTTTGATTGCCTTTTCTTTGGATGGTTGAAGGCCGGACATATGTGGAAAGATATGCTATTGGGACATCACAGAAGTCCTGACCCAGTGACTATGTGGTGATTGCCTGGGAGGTTCAAACTTCCAATGGTCAATTACCCAGCATCTAGAACCCTCCGAATTAGTTTCAGAGGCTTCAGAAGGTTTGGTTTTATTTATCTGAATAGTTGCCTGGGAAGAATTTAGAGGCATTAACTCCTGGCTAACTATGAAACTGACCTTGCCCCGCCCCATTCCCCAAAACCCAACCCTACCTCTGGTACCTGACTGACCCTATCCTCTCACTCACTTATCTGGCACAACTGCTCCTCACCTGCTTGCCCACTTTAACCCATCATCCACCATTATCATCCCTTACCTAATTAGCACCCATTCCCTTTCTCACCCACTTGCCACCATAAACCCTCACCCACCCAATGACACAATCCACCAAAACTCATCCACCCTGCCATCTTAGTCCCTCACCCACCTGCCATTCAACCCAGTCACTCACCTGATGCCTTAATGCCTCAGCCTCATGTCTTCACCATACTATGTCAACACCTACCCCCTCACCAACTAACTGCAACTCTACTCCCTCACCAACTTGTATTACACATTACCTTCTCTAAGCAGACACTGTTTTTACTTACCAGAATACAGCAAGGTGCTGTTCAAAGGATCATGACTTGTGCAAGGATTCATTCCAGTCCTGCCTTTGTAGTTTGCTGGACATCTGTTGGGATGGACCTTGCGTCGGAAGTCATGCCCAAAAAAAATGTGAGAATGAAGGAGCTAACCTGTTGCCTGACCTTGATCAGGAATAAGGACACTGACCCAGATCGGAAGATTTGGGCTATTGTTGTTTTATGTACTCATGTAGGTGCAAATTATTATTCCCTAGAGATACAAAACTGCACACTCGTGCATACATCTTCCAAATCCCCAGCCCAGCGCAATGACCAGCACCCTTTCCACTAACACATACACGTACACACATACCAGCCTCTCTTTCCAACACCCTATCCAGCTGTCTGCCTCACACAGCAATTCCTCCTCTAAACCTCTTCTATGCACACTGACTAGACTCACTTTCCTTCTCCTGTTTGGGTCTCATTACCGGTGCCTATGAATTGGAGTTGTTATTGATGGGAATAGAAAGACAGCAAAGTCTGAAGTGGCCACTCACCTTTCGGCTCAGCAGCGTGATGCCCTGTGTTTTCCTGTACTCCAGTTTCTGCTAGTCCCTGCCTGCGCCAAATTGACACAGAAACATGCCAGGCCTCACTGCTTTGTCTGAAATTAAAGAGCACTTTGAGCTCATGCTGTTTAGTGAAATTGAATCAGTAGGTCCAGCGCTGTCCCACTGCAGCCTCCAAATTGGATCATCACTCCTCAGTCACCATTGCTCTCATTTTGGTGCCATGAATATCCCTGGTTGTAACTGTTGCATCGTCGGTTGTTCTAGCTCTGAAACACCCTCCCTAAACCTCTCTGCCTTTTTCACTTTGCATTCCTTCTTTAGAAACACCTTAGAACTTATCTCTTTGACCAAACCTTCGGTCATTTCACCTGATATCCATTTACACATCTCCGTGTCATAATTTGTTTTATATTGCCTCTGCAAAGTGACTTTGAATGTTTTATGATGTTAAAGACATTAGGCAAAGGTCAGGCATAGGTTGTAACTGAATCTTTATTTGGGTAATTTTTATTTCAAATTATTATTTTTAAAAGTTCCGAATCCATTAGTCACACAAACCTTAACTTGACTCCCAACAACCAGTCAGTCATAAGCTGAGCACACTTCTGTGAACCTGAAATTCTGTTAAATTCAGAGTGTCTTGTTCTTTTGTCTTAATTCGTGCAACCTAACGGATCTGTTTTTACTTAAAAAATTGCTTCATAGCAATCTGAAATTCTACTTGTTTAGAATGCTCTTTGTGTAGAAAATACAATACTTCCAAGTGCAGTCATTCTTTCAGACATGCTGCAAGCGATACTCGATGCATCTTTGTCAAACTCACTTGCTGAAGGGGTCTGAAGGAAATGCAAGTTACAATTGTATTTGTTGATTGTTGGCTTTCCACTTTACATGCCACACCTGACTGAGACTATGCGGCAACAAACTCACATAGCTCCAATATTCACACCATTTTTGGAGGTAATAAAAACCTGCAAACAGTTGTGTCCGAGCATGCCAGCTGAAACCATAAAATGAGTGTTTTCCTTCATCAACAGAGGTTGCTAGACAACAATTTATGGTCCCTTATGCACCAACATTTCCTGAGGAACACACGAGTGAAGGTCATATTCCTCATTTGTTTGCTTGATGTTTCTGCTATAAGATCACATTAATAAATATCACTTGATTATCAAGACTTGGCTGCTCAAACTCACATCTGTTTTGCAGCAGCTCTACTCACATCATTTCAAAGAAGCAACACGAACACATCAATGTGATCATTAAAATAACCAAACGCTAAAACAGTTTTATTGTGCCAACTGCGTTCTGGTTAGATTTTGTTGTTTTATTTCTTGCATTAAGCTGCACATTCTTTTCGTAATGCCCGGTGCCCTTTCACAGTCCAAGTGAAAACAGTGTTCAAGAATGCTAAGCATATTGTTGTGGTCATCTGTTTTTCCCATGGATGTGAACTCCAGAATCTGTTGAAGTACGTAGGACCATGCAAGATTGTGTGGGCCACGAAAGCATATCTGACCCAGTCAGCCAATGGCACAGAAAAATCAACTTGTGTCCTTGGCAGGAAAGGAGGAGGAGGAGAAGGAGACAACCGAGGGTGATATTCAGCTAGGAAGACTGACGTGTCAGTTGTTGATTCCTGAGGATTTTATGTGGAAAGAAACTCCACTAGTTGCTCTGCATTAACTGTTTTATAATTCTGTACATTTGATATTGGTCCAAATATTTATATGCTGCGTTTTAAGTTTCAATTGCCTTGACTACTATTCCCCCAAGCAATGTTCTTATCTTCCTACTGAGAACAAATCTTCAAATAAATCCCTACCAAGGTGCAACCGCTTTATTTTTTGAGCCAATTTCTGTGTCTGCTTTAATGTTCTGTTCCTAAATGGGAAGGATGCTGGAATCCATACCAAAGCAATAGACAGAGCATCTAGAGACAGAAGGTAGAGTAAAATAGTCAGCATGGATTTCAAAAGCCCTTTAATGATATACAGAAGGCAGATGTAGAGATAAATTTTGGGGTAATCCAAAACTGAGAACTATAAATACGAAATATTATTTAATAAAAAATCCAGTTGGGGAAATCAGGATATGTGTATTTACTTGATGGTGGCAAAATATGAAACTTACTTAAACACAAAGTAGTTGAAACAAATAGCTTAGATGCTTTTAAACATCTAAGTTAGGAGCAGGAATAGGCCATGGGGCCCATCAGCTCACTCCTCCATTTTGGCTGATTTGATTGTGGCATCAACTTCATTTTCCTGCCTACAGTTTATACTCTTTGACTCCTTCATTAATATGGAATCGTTTTAATCTCTGCCTTAAAAATATTCAATGTCTCTACCACCATTGCTGTCTGGGGAAGAGAGTTCCAATGATTAATGATTCTCCAAGGGAGAAAAAAAAATTTGCTTTTATCTCCACCTTAAATGGGAGACACCTTATTTTTAAACTGTGTTGCCCAGTTCTGATCTCTCCCTCAAGGAGAAACATCCTTTTAGAATCCATCTGTCAGTCCACACAGGATCTTAGATGTTTCACATAGATCACCTCTATTCCTCTCCACTCCAGTGATTAAAGGCCCAATCTGTGCATCAGTCAAAATTTTAAAAGGAAACTAGATGGATATATGAGAGAAAAGGGAGCAGGAATACTTGCTCAGCAGCAGAAATGAGGAAAATGTTGTGGGAGAAACTCACATGGAGTATTAAAAATAAAGAATAAGCTAGTTGTGCTGAACAGTAATGTTTCCACCCTCCCTATTTGTCTGTTTGCTTGTTGTCTATGAACAATATATCACAGAAACTAATGCACAGCTTTCAGTGAAACTTAGTGCATGGATAGAGTACAATTTGGAAAGTAAGTTATTAGTTTTTCAATATGACATGGGTCTGAAGCCTGAAATATTTTAAGGAAACAGCATCACTGCGAGGTGAAACTAATTGGCTTTTGTTTAGAATATTGTAGCTGTTTTATATAGAAAGTTGCTGATCATTTTAGAATATTGTGGATTGTCTTAGTTGCTGTGATGGATTACAGAGCATCAACCAGGCAGGGAAAAGCCTCAAGACAGAAATGCATAATTACAATGACATTAACACAGCATGACAGAAGTGTATGCTCCACAGTGTGCCCTTTTGACTTACTTGTAATTTGTTTTTAATCATATTACCATGATACTTGCATTCAACAGAAGCTTGTTTCGTGAAGACTAAAGCTTCAGCTTTATCTGAAGCCTTTGATGGGCTCCTGCTTCATTCACACAGAGGTTGCCAAGAATGCCGCCTGCATTCCTTGTCTGTATGCAACATGTGTAAACTTCACACTTACCGGCATTGAATTCCTGTGAGTTTTAACTTTTGTTCAGTGTAATTAATGGATTTCAATTTAACATCAAAAAGGAAGTGCTCAATCTGTAGCAGCAATGTGCCTCAATCAGGAAATGGCATCCAGGGCAATAGACGCTGAGCTTCCTGTGTCACCTTCACCTCCTGAGCGGACCTTCAGCTAAAACCTCTTCATGTGGGGGATGTACAGCAGGAGCTGGAGGTTGGTGCTGGTATGTGTTTATCCTCAATTTCTCTGCACCTTCATTGTACAGTGGCCACAGTTATGATAGCCCCTGCTGTGGCTGGATCCGTTGGTCATGATTCCAATGAGCTTATGTGGGGGAGATCAAAAACAAACCAGGCCATTAGCAATGTGAGCAGTCAAAAATTTTCATCCCACACAAATGACAGTTCACCATGGTCCTTGTTACTGTAGGACATGGAGGCCACCAACAAGCAAGGGCAGGGAATGCCTGCACATGGATCCTTGACAGATTGAATCTTATTTTTGTGTATGCAACACACGCTTCTGTCACACAAAAACAGGAGGAGGTTGTAACTCCAGTAGGATTACTTAAAGCTTGCCCATTTCCACCCCACATCACACAAGAAAGACGGCATTGAATGTAAGAGAGTGTTGTCAAACACTTACAGTTCCAGCTTCATGTCTGTTTTCTTGTTGTGTAGCCTGCGAGACCTTGGATTGTTTTTGTAAATTCTGGCGTGCTGGTGGCACTTTTAAGGTCGCCTATGATTTGTTGTGTTTCACAGAGATAACTAGGACCAATCTGCAATGGTCAGTGACATGGCTAAGATTGCTTGTGGTCAGGATTTGTATTTGACAGGGTTGAACACCATGTGTGGTTCACATGCGGAATTCTGTGATTACACATTCCTTAAACCTGGATTATGTCAGTCAATGCAATTGCCCCTAGAAGGGCCTAAGAATTAAAGCCCACTTCCTCAGATTGATAAAAAGGAACGCTTACTCCACGTGTTCCAGGTGCGGTAGCAGCCATTTTTTTCATTTCTGTTGTGTATTTGCAACTCAGATTAGGATGAAAGACAACACAGGTTACGTTTTACAGAGGGAGTCACAGACTCATTCAGTCAATTTGTGTGACTCTGTCCCAAAAAAGTTCCTTTCTTTCTTACATTCCCTGAGAACTTATAAACTCTTGGCATGGTGGCTTAGTGGTTAGCGCTGCTGCCTGACAGCACTATGGACCTGAGTTCAATTCCAGCATCAGGCAACTATCTGCATGGAGTTTGCACATTCTCCCCATGTCTGCGTGGGTTTCCTCCGAGTGCTCCAGTTTCCACCCACAATCCAAAGATGTGCAGGTTAGGTGGATTGCCCATTGTGTTCAGGGATGTGTAGGTTAAGTGGATCAGCCATGGGAAATACAGGGCTACAGGCATAAGTTAGGGGGGGTGAGTCTGGGTGGGGCACTCTGCAGAGAGCCAGTGTGGACTTGTTGGGCCAATGGCCTATTTCCACACTGTAGGGATTCCATGATAAGTCTTCATCTTCCCACTTTAACCCTGAGCCCAAGGCTTACAGCTTCGTTATTGCCAACTACCATGATATATGTTTTCCCTGTTGAAGCCAGGGTGATGGTGATTGGCGATGGTGTCCATTGATCCCCATGCCTTCCGATACACTATTATCTCCCATCCTTATACATTGAGTTTCCCTCTTCATAATTATTGTCCCCTCTACGTTCCAGAATGCCGCCCCAATCCTCACAATTGATTTGTCCAACTTGCTCTCTATGGCCGTGGACCCTTGTAACTCTCTTGACCTTCAGTGAACAGACTCCCTAGGACTCTGCCTGCCCAACTGATCTGTAAGACAGTCCCAACAGATGGGTGACCAGGCCCTTGACTGATTTCTGTGCAGCTGCCTGGCTGACTTACTACTTATCCCCAAATTGGTTGCACTAGAACTGCAGGGCTGACTGTGGCTGAATTGAACTGATAGGGAAGCCCTGACCCAGACTGCTCAAGTTGCTGGGTGACCATGTCCAGGTCCCTGGAGTCCAATCGGATGATGGCCTTGACTGACTGTGGTGACACTGCCTGACTGACAGTTCCCCTTGATCTGACTGAGGACTATTCGCATTAGATTTTGAGACAAAGCCATTTTTAGAGCCATAGAGCTGTACAGCATAGAAACAGACTCTTCAGTCCAAATCATGCATGCTGACCAGATATCCTCAATATGCTCGTCCCATTTGGCCCACATCTTTGAAAACCTTTCCTATTCATACACCCATTCAGATGCCTTTTAAGTATTGTAATTGTACCAGCCTCTACCACTTCCTCTGGCAGCTTATTCCATATATGCACCACCCTCTGCGTGAAAAAGTTGCCCCTTAAATCCCTTATAAATCTTTCCCCTCTCACCTTAAACCTATGCCCTCTAGTATCGGACTTCCCTAGCCTGGGGAATACACCTTGGCTATTTGCCCTATCCATGCCCTCATGGTTTTATAAACCTCTATAAGGTCAACCCTCAGCCTCCGACACTCCAGGGAAAATAGCCCCAGCCTATTCAGCCTTTCCCTAGAGCTTAAACTGTCCAACTGTGGCAACATTCTTGTAAATCGTTTCTGAACCCTTTCAAGTTTCACACAATCCTTCCTATAGCAGGGAGACCAGAATTGCATGCAGTATTCCAGTAGTGGCCTAAGCATTGTCCCGCACAGCTGCAACATGACGTCCCAAGTCCTATAGTCAGTGCACTGACTAATAAAGGCATGCGTACCATATGCCTTCTTCACTGTCCTGTCTATCTGTGATTCTACTTTTAAGGAAGTATGAACCTGCACTTCAAGGTCTCTTGGCTCAGCAACACACCCCAGGACCTTACCATTAAGCCTATAAGTCAAGCACACTCAGCGAGTACTGTGTGAGTGACTGGTATATGCTGTATGTTTGACATTGATGTAGCATCGTGCAGCACAACAAAATGTCCACCCCCTCGACTAATCCTTACAGATAATCCTGACAAGTTCCCTGGCTTTGTGATTGTACTAAAAAGCAAGGTAAGACAGAAGGACTGTGAGCCTTTAAGTTCTAAATGATGTGACAATGCATTAAAAGGCAAGCAAGAAATGCTGCGTTCATCAAAGTAGGTGCAAAGTCAGTGAGCACTGGGAGAGCAAGCCAGAAACCTGAGATGCACCTTGCTCTGATGCTTGAGATAGGAGCCACTCCTTGCATGCAAAGTGGCCTCTTAACAGCATTGCAATGAAAGTTGTCAGTGAACTCCATAGTGCACTGTTGAAGTGATGAACTGGATTGTAAGTGAGTCGGAGATGTGCTATAAGGATACAGTGAGGCTACAGTTGGAACATGCGGGACCAGAGGAGCAAGTGGCGATCTGGAGCAGTCAGGTACCCATTCAGAATTCCAAAAGAGGGATTTTTCTCTCCACTGCCTCGGAAAATAACAAACTGCATATACAAGTGATGCTAGATTAGGTCATAATGAGATGTTAATGCATTCAAATAGGCCAGTCACTGCTCACCAGTGAGATGCTCACCTTGTTGCTAAAACCTTGGGTGAAAAGTTGGACTTCTTTTCTCAACATTGAGAATCTCATTTTCCCCATCTCATCAGATTTCCCCAGCATAAAGGCTGTCAAACCCCTGTCGGTTGGGGGTTTGGGAAAACCTACTCAGCAACTTAAGATAAAATAACTAAGAATTTAAATTACAGCCACTGGACTTGGCTTTTTGTAATTGACATTGGGGGTTTGCCTATTTTGTTAGTTTCATCAGAAATTATTCTGATTAATCTGTGGCATTCCAATATAAGCAATATCACGTTAGTGAAGCTGGTATTCACCAGGTGGTTTGTAGTTTCAGGTAGTTTGCACTGAAAAGTGCTGTTTTCAATGTATCTCAAAGAAATAAGACCACATTAAAATTATTTAACTAATCGAGTTTTGTTCTTCTAGTTATCCATCAATAGAAACGTGGAAACATAGAAAATAGGTGCTGGAGTAGGCCATTCGGCCCTTCACGCCTGCACCACCATTCAATACGATCATGGTTGATCATGCAATTTCAGTATCCCATTCCTGCTTTCTCTCCATGCCCCTTTATCCCTTTAGCTGTTAGGGCCACGTCCAGCTCCCTCTTGAAAATATCTAACGAACTGGCCCAAACAACTTTTTGTGGGAGAGAATGCCACAGGTTCACAACTTGCTGAGGGAAGAAATTCTTCCTCATCTCAGTCCTGAATAGCTTACCCCTTATCCTTAGATTGTGACTCCTCGTTCTGTACTTCCCCAACATCGGGAACATTCTATCTGCACTTAGCCTGTCCAGTCCCATCAGGATTTTAAATGTTCCTATGAGATCCCCCTCAATCCTCTAAATTGTAGCAACTACAAGCCCAGTTGATCCAGTCTTTCTTCATAAGTCAGTCCTGCCATCCTGGGAATCAGTCTAGGGACCCTTTGCTGGACTCCCTCAATAGCAAGAAGGGTAAATTATTTCCTTGTGAATAGCACCTGCTGAGATATATTTCCTATCACTATTTATTAATTACAAATCCTCTTTTAAGCCAGTGCTTCCCAGCGTTTTCCCATTGTGATTCAGCAGCACACCTGAGAAAGCGATGGGGAGAGATTCTATTATATGGATATGCTCGTAGGAGAGGAAGGAGGAGTGTCTGTGAGAACAGAGAGGAAGATGCAGGAGAGGGAGGGTGTGGAATGCCCGTGTATAGGGCTGTGGCTAGGGGATGGTGGGGAATGATGCCCATGAAAGCTGCAGGATGTTAGAGGAGGGGAAAGAGACCTTTGAGAGTGATGGGTCAGGGGTAGAATGCTACTTAATCCATTGTATTTTTAACTAAAAAGCACCTACATTCACACTGTGTTTTAGGGGATGTGATGGCCTAGTGGTATTATCGCTTGACCTAATAATCTAGAGACCCAGGCAATGCTCCGGGGACCTTGGTTCAAATCCTGGCATGGCAGATGGTGGAATTTGAATTTAATAATGTTCTGAAATTAGGAGTCTAATGATTATCATGAAGTTAGAAAACCCCACCTGGTTCACTGATATCCTTTAGGGAAGGAAACAGCCATCCTTACCTGGTCTGGCCTACATGAGATGGACCTACAGCAAAGTGGTTGACTCTTAACTGCCCTCAGGGTAATTACGGATGGACAATAAATGCTGCTGTAGCCAGCAATGCCCACATTCCATGAAGGAATAAAAAGAAACACGATTCAGACCTACAAGAATAAGCAGTTAGGTCACATCTGCTGTTAAAAACACTGCTTGATTTAAAGGGGTGACCATCGGAGTGTCTAAACTCGAGTTCCTAAAAAGTTGGCTTCCAACTCCTCTGGGTTCACAGTGCACAGACTAGGAAGCATTGTATTGAATATAAGACTTAAAAATGATTTGGAACGTAAGATTTGGCTAAATATAAATACTGGGCTTATAAAAGCTTTTCTATGAATTTCCTCTCAGATATAACTTAAAATAATTGACAGCCATCTGCTGCCAGTTATTTGTTTGAAGAGGTTCAAGAAATACGTTGCGATGTTTTGAGAAAAAAGAACTTTGAATGTTTGACACGGAGCCAAATATATAACTGATCGTTATCTCTACATACACTTTGCAACCCATATTATCACGAATCTTTACTAGACTCCGTACAATGTTCTTTGCTATTTATTTTTGGCTGTCTTGTCGCCAATGTGTAACTCTAGGCCATTATCCAACAGATGAAACAACACTGTAACAGAGCAACGTGAAAATTAAGTAAATATGTTGTTTTGATACTAGAGACGTGAGCTTAAAAAGATGAATTTCTTTTACACGCAACAGTTTTTCCATCCAGACTTCATAGGTCACATAGGTAAGATCAGAAGTTTGAAATGATTTTAATGTGGTAGAAAGTGTTGAGTTTGCAATATGACGTGATTACATCTCACACTAGTTCTCTAAAGTTATTGCAGTTTACAAAGAAAAATTTATAAGAACAGTTGCATTTTTGGGTATTAATGGGTGATGAAAAATATCAGTACAATTTACGTGGAGTCCAATAAAGATTTTGATAATGGTGATTACACACTATTTGTTGAGTGATATCTATACCAAGTCTGCTGCTTGAGAACAGACTGCATGGTTTCATAACTTGAAGTAATGGTAATAGTGTACCCTAATCCCAGCATAAACACTAAGCATACTGTGCTCCTTATAGTACAAGTATTATATTTGTGGAAAAGGCTGAAAATAGTTAGCAAAGCCAAAAAGCATCTGTGAAGATATAAACAAAGTTGTTGTTTATTATCAGTGACCTGTCAGAGGAACACAGCAATGCCATTTTGTGAATCATACGTTTCGAGTTGAGCCCATTTCCTGGCTCTCTGTCCTGTTTTCGAGTGGTGTAATTTCCAGCCTTGCTTGGACATCTGTTTTCTCCATGTACTCCTTCATATGGGAGCTTATTTAAAATCATAAGAATGACATTGCTTGTCTAAAATTGTATTATTTGCGCTGCTATTGTGTTAAGCGCTGCCAAGATAAAAGAGGTGTATCTATTGTCACCAGCTTTTAAAATTGGGAAACATTCTTCCAGTCTGCAGCTTGTGTTATACCTCAACTAGCAACTAATATTTTCAACAACTTTTTTCTTTGTCTTAATATACTGTGGTGAACTTTCCATAAATCAGGGGTGCATGTCTGGCCTTTGGGAAATTCTCACCCTCCCTACCTAGAATACTTAGACTCAACATTGTTTGTTTTTCTATGGAGATGCCTTGCTCGACATTAGGGCAAAAGTAAGCTATTCAGATCATTGAGTCTTCTCTGCCATTCAATGAGATTAAAACTGATTTATAATCCTTAACTCCACCTTCCTGCCTTTTCCCCATAAAGCTTGAATCCCATTATGATGACAAATTTGTCTATCTCGGCCTTGATTATACTAATAATCCAGCCTTGACAGCACTCTGCAGTAAAGAATTCCACAGATTCACAACCCTCTTCATGCTCATGAAGAAGGAAAACCAGGTAAGCTGACAAAAGCGAAGGAAAAGAAGCCGCTGAAGAAGGATCATTATGCCTTTCTAATATTTCCTCTTGTAAAGAGTCTTTAGACCACACAGATCTTGTGAAAAACTGAGTGAAGAGCATTATGTGAGCTAAGTTGTAAGCTCACTCAATTCTTTTGCCATTGGCTCCTTTCAAGTATCATGGAATTCCTCAGTCTGCTATCATGACACATTCACTCAGTCACAGTTACAGCCTTTAGGAGAACTGGGCATTTTCATTCATATATCTATGGGATATGGGTCTCAGTGGGAAGGACAATTTTTACTGCCCATCACTGGCGCAACCTCAAAGCAAACAAGAAGGTTGCCTAAGGTGGCAGATTTTGTGGGGTAGCAAAATTTTGCTGGAATTTTAAAAAAATATAGGAACTGAAATACAGCAACTTTCTAATCACATCAGTGCCATCAATTGCCATCAACCACCAAAGGTAAAAAAGCTCCAGCTTGAGGCATTGCCGCACAATGGTATCACATCTGGCACCACGCCACTCAATCAAATTCAAACCACCTTAAACTGGGAAAGGGAAAGGCTGGGATTTTGACAAGCTGTAATGGGGTTGGTGAAGTTTGAATTTCATTATGGATCAGGCATGTGGAGCAAGTGTTAGTTTAACTGCAGTGGGTACGATCAAGGATTTAGATCATTCATGCCTGATCGAATCAGTGATTTGTTTTTAAGGTTTACTTCAAATGCATCCAGATTAGTTCTAATAATGCCTGTGGCTGAAAATTAAACAGAGAAACTTTAACCCACAGCTGGCTTGTTGCTTGGGCGTGTTCACGCAGCAGGGAGTTTGCAATACCAATGAGGAGGCAGCCATGTATGACTTATATAAATGATATAAATTCCACAGAGGAGCAACATCACTTCACATGCAGACTTTTCTTGAAGTGTTCAATGTTGGTATTTCTCCAATACAAAGATTATCTGTGTCATATTGAAACATTTCTCATTACTTCAAAACTAATCTTTAGTAAGAACAGTGCCAAAACCTATTTCAGAGAGAGTGGTTGTAGGGAAAGGAAGTTGTGTATAATTATGTGCTGTAACATTTGCCTGCTAAATCAAAAAATGCATTTTTCTATCGCATCTGTATGAAACTCACATGCAGCTGTGTGTAATATATTTGTCACAATGAATGGTTTCTCACACATGGGTATTAATATAAATACTGCTCAATAAAATCTGTGCATATTTGGTACCTGTGCAATAAACATAATTAAACATTTCATGTATGTGTTTATAAAACATATTGTTAAAGGTTGAGTGTCAGGCCAGCTACAGTTCCAGTATCATTCACAGACATTTTTTGAAGCACCAAACTAAAAACCTGCTAGTGCAGGGTACTAATAAACGTGATCTTGTTGTTTGCTGCAAGCACTTTGTTCCTCTGGATGATTTCTTGGTAATATCTGACTTTGCAATATGTATAACACTTCAATATCATTTCATTTTGATGTAAACATCAATGAGTAATATGCCAATATTGCACATTTTAACGTAAAAGTTGTATTGTTTACTTTTACGTGCATGTTAGCAGCTGAATGCCCAGGTTAACCTAGTAAAAGCAAAATACTGCAGATGCTGGAAATCTGAAGTGTAAGGAAAACATGCTGGAGAAACTTAGCAGTCTAATATTTGTGGAGAGAGAAACAGTTAATGTTTTGAATCTGATATGACTTCTTCAGAACTGAAAGGGGCTGGAAAATAATAGAATCCCTACAGTATGGAAATAGGCCCTTCAGCCCAACAGGTCCACACTGACCCTCAGAGTATCCCACCCAGACCAATCCCTGGACACTATGGGCAATTTAGCATGGCCAATCCACCTAACCTGCACATCTTTGGATTGTGGGAGGAAACCGGAGCAAGCCCACGCAGAATATACAAACTTCACACAGACAGTTGCCCAAGGATGGAATTGAACCTGGGTCCCTGGTGCTTTGAGGTAGCAGTGCTAACCATTGAGCCACCATGCCTGTTGACTGAAGGGCTGGAGAGGAGCAGCAAGTGGATGACATGATGAGGATGCCTAGAACAATAGAATAGAATAAAGTAGTAAATTATTGTCACTTGTATTTTTTACAAAAAATACATTGCCATATTCTGGTTCCTGTATTAATTGCAGAAATCATATATATAAAAATTAAGACAAAGTCCATCCTCGTTCAGTTCATGGCTCATGGGTTCCTAAGTATGAGGAAAAGGCAGAAACCACCAGTGCAGAAAGCCGACATCAAAGCTACTGAATGTCGGGCTGTTGGAATCCCAGGCCGGACCACCAGAAGCTGCAGGAGCCACCTCAAGGACCCACTTCATTGCTGAAGCCACCACTAGAGCAGACCACCATGCCGGGCTGTTGGCATCCCGGGCTGAAAAACGCTGGTAGGAGCTGCCTCAAGGAATCCCGGGAAATCGGAATCCCAGGCTGGACTGATCACACCGCCTACGCTGCTGAAGCAGACCACCACTCCACAGGCCCCACCAGGATGCGGCCACATGGCCACGAGGAACGGACCACCCCACCTTTGCCACTGCAGCAGCCTGCTGAAACATCCTTCCTCCACCAGCCAGTAAAGGAAGTGAAAGGATGTATTTTCCTGTCATTTGTGAAATAATTGGAATTGGGTGAGGTTGGTCGATCAAAACCTGTTCCCTAAACCTATCTCCAAGTTCTCAGGACCTGTTTCCTCTTAGAACTTAGAGCTTTGCCACAGATTGTACTGGGTCTCAGTCAGTATGTCAATGTACCATTAAGAGAAATAACCATGATATCATCCCTGTGACGTGGTATGTGACCTGAGAGTACAATGGACTCTGATGCCACTTACACTTGAAGCATGATAAAAGCATGCTGCTCTGTTATAACCAAATAGTTTAATACGAGCCCCAGGCACTAATGTGCCTATGAAGGTTATGTTTGTTTTGGATTCTTCAAGACCACGTTATCCAGGCCCAGTGTCATATGTTACGAGGGAATAACATAAGCATTACCACACCATTCTGCCAGAGGCAAACCCACATCCACCAGCCTTCCATGATGTTCATTCTGCCGATATCTCCCAGAAAATAGAGGGGTGGTGGATGCCAGGCTGAAGAGCCACCTGAGATGGCAAATACCCTTCTGTCAGCCATACTGCCCAATCCCAATTCCTCTTGAGAAGGTGGTGGTGAACTGTCCCCTTCGATGTAACTTAATGATTTGCAAGGCCATCTCAGAGGCTAGGTAAGAGTGAACCACGGGTCTGAAGTTACATGTCAAACGGATCATGTAAAGAAGGACAGATTTCCTTCCAGTGGCTAGAATGGAATTTTAGAATAATCCAGTAGTTTGATGATACGATACTTTTTTATTTAGTTGATCTAAAATTCCAAGCTGCTATGGTGTGATTTGATCTTATAGATGAATTTTAACTGAATAAAACACACTGGTTGGAATTGGGTGAAGAGTTAAAGTGTCAGCAGTCTGCTTCTTGATTCTAACCTACCTCTAAATTCATGAGTTCTAATGCTCTGAACATAGCCGGTGTATGGGAACACCACATGCTGCAGGTTTTCACCCAAGTCACACACCTTCTTAACTAAGAACTATATGGCTGTTGTTCACTGTGACTAGTTCAAAATTCTGGGCCTCACTTCCTTTCAGCACTGTGGGTGTTTTTAATCCTTCACTCCATGGACTATAGTGGTCCAAGAGGGCAGCTCAGCATCTCCTTCGCAATTAGGATAGGCAATAAAAGCCTGCACCACTCATAGCCCATGATTGATTAATAAGGAACCCTGCCCCTCTCCCAACATGAACTGATTTCTTGCTGTCGACGCCAGAGACTGTTATCTGACTCCCCACCCATCTCCACATTCCCAACTGCTGAGGTGGTGGCCAACCAATTAATAGCAACCTGTGGGACTCATGGAAAGTGCTGAACTATGATGGGATGTCCTTGTAGCGCCAATTTGGGCCATGACCAAGAAGAAAGTTCTAGTGCTGGATTTAAAGAGTGGTCGCAATGCCGTTGACACTCGACAGTCAGCATTTGAAATGTGGCTGCCTTCCTGACAAAACCAAATCTCAATATGGGTGCATGTCTATGGGTGGGTATGAGGGAGATTGGTGTAGGAAGTGGGCATTGCAGAAATGTGTCAATGACTGGAAAACGGGCTAATACCAACTCCAGTAGCCTTGGTCCCTTTGCGGCTGTCTCCGGGGTGTGTTTCTGCCACGTGCAAGGATTTTGTGATGACGCAGCTGCTCCAATGGCATGGGTGCAAATCCAGCGTAGATGAAGTGGACAATATTTAAATCCTCCAAAATCCACTGAAAAGCTACACAAGGGTAATTATTTCCTAAGGATTGCACCACTACATTTTCATACTTCCATCTTTTATTAAAAACCATCTTCACTGCTGAATTAGATTTACAGTCCATCCTCCGTATCTGCAAGGATTCCATTTCTAATGACCTCCACGAATGACGAAATTTGAGAGTGCAGAGCTTGTTTAAACTTAGTTTAAAAATAGGTTAGAAGTTGCATATATGCAAGTTTTGCCCGCAAGTGGTGAAGTTAGTTGATACTTATTTTTTAGTGTGGATGGGTGAATTTGTGATTTTGGGGCTACTGAGAATTATAATTTGATTCCTTCATTCCAACAATATAAATAATATAAAAACAGAAATTGCTGGGGGAACTCAGATGAGCATGAAGATGAAAAATCACCAGACTCAAAATATTAACTCTGCTTTCTTCCCACTGATGCTGCCAGACCTGCTGAGTTTCTCCAGGAATAACTGCTTTGCTTCAGATTTCCAGCATCTGCAGTTTTTTTTGTTTTATTAACATAAATAATATTCTGTTTAATTAAATCCACTTGTTCAGATTTTGATGTAAAACTAGGATCTTCCAGAATATTTCAGGCACAGGATATAAAATTGCAGTAGTGTTATATATTATGTGATAGATGCAGGTTATGTCTAATCATGGGAAAACAATTGAGAAAAACAAAGATTTTTTTTCTGTAATGTTCATAATGTTGTGATATCTGAAGTTTAACTAGTCACTAATTCAGGCCAATATTGACCTTGTTGTTCGCAAAAAAGTTTCTCGTAATGAAAAACATAAAACAAATATTTAATTCCTGATTTTAATTCAGGCAAAAGGTCAGAAAGTTGTTGGCAGAACAAGAATCAAGGTTGAACCAACCTGCTGACTTGAGATTCAGGTCATTTTACCTTTAAGGCCTCGCTACCATATTTCTTATTAAATCCAAAGCAATGCAGTGAGGATTGGTTGATGAGAACACTGAAAACATGGCAGAAGCAGGGACCCATGAGACAGGTAGTAGAAAATTCCAGTACGTAAGTGAGTTAGGCTGATGGTTGGTGGTGACAGTGTGGTAGGTGTATAGACCTGACAGTATTTGAAAGGGACAGACATCCATGACAGGAGAGCCAATGATTTCATTGTAGGGCTTGAGTTCTTGGCTCACGAAGACACTTTCAAACTGTAATTAAATTGCCTTTGCGGCTGTCTCCGGGCTGTGTTTCTGCCACGTGCAAGGATTTTGTGATGACGCAGCTGCTCCAATGGCATGGGTGCAAATCCAGCGTAGATGAAGTGGACAATATTTAAATCCTCCAAAATCCACTGAAAAGCTACACAAGGGTAATTATTTCCTAAGGATTGCACCACTACATTTTCATACTTCCATCTTTTATTAAAAACCATCTTCACTGCTGAACTAGGAGATTCTTCTGAGGAAAACATTTTGCTACTTTAGGCTTGTACCACAAACATTACATTCTGCCAGGGGTAGATCTGATAATATGCACTGGTCAGGCTCGTAGGAGCCTCGACTGTGGGAATAGATCTGCATCTCTCACCTCACTGCAGACACGTTATACTGGAGGTGCCTGAGGCACTGATGTTTGGGTTACACGCACTCTTGGTGCTTCAGTGCTTTTTGTCTGCATCTGGAAAGAAGTTCTTTTTTCTTATATTTCTGTCAGCCAGACAAAGAATGAGAGAGCACAGATCATATTTGTTTACAAGTGAATTGCTTGGGGATACAGACACATTTTTCTCTTTTATTTTCCCGGCTAATCTGTTCCTTAAAATAACCATTATTTTGAAAGAAGACTGGAAGTATAAAACCTCCTATGTTAGGGAAGGCGACGTAAGTCTCTTTTACTGTTATGTTAGAGCAGTGTTGAGTGACATGACTGCAACTTCGACAATCTCCTCTTGATTTCTGCTTACCTAGAGTTTACTAAAAAGCTAAGTGCTAGGGACATGTGAACTCGTTCACCATTTTTGTAATTTGGAGAATGCTTATTTTCATTTTGATTTTAATGTCAAAGCTTATACATTTTGTGATGGAATTTCAAAGCAGGGATGAAAACCTAATGCCGACATGATTTCTGGATCTTGATCTGGTGTCACGCAATGCTGTTCTTAAATGTAAATTCCCTTATTGTATCAGAGGTGACCTGGTCTCCCAGTCTGTGGCACCAGGTATCACCTGCCTGCAAAACATGAACTGTATAGACAGAGGATGGCTATTTTGGCTACCCTGCTCAAGCGAACAGGTTCCTGGAAGGGCCAGCAGCATAAATGTTCACAAAGGTGTCATATGACCAAAGGGGTGATAATGCACATATCTGACCCAAGGTCCTCAGATTCAAACACATTTTACTGTATAAATGCAACTTTTTGAATTTGCCATGCCTGGAGCCTGTCACCTATGCACCTATGTGCACCAGATTGTTTGGTCCCCTGAATTCGCATTTGAAGATTACATTCTTGTGCTTCCCAGCCTGTTAGCAAGCTCCACATGAAGCCTAATGGACCATTTGTTAGAGTTGAATGGGTTCTTTGCCACCTTCCTTTTGAAGGTCAAAGCAGATCACAGAGCCCAGGAATCCTGAGACGCTTTCCAAGAACGCTATTTTAAAATCATGCTCCAACCCATTCCAAACCTTTCATTTTACTCTGGATTCAGGGTTGGTGCCAGAAGATTGGAGATTTTGCAAACATTATACTCTTGTTTAAAAACGGTCAAAAAGATAGGCCCAGAATTAAAGACCAGCCAGTTTAACTTCAGTAGTAGTGGAAATTCTGGAAACAATTATTTGCGATAGACTTAACAGTCACATAGAAAAACATGGGTTCATGTGAAAGAGTCAGCAAGGATTTGTTAAGGGAAAATCACATCTCACTTGAGGTCTCTGAAGAGGTAACAGAGCGATTTAGTGAGGCTGAGGCTGTTGGTGTCATCTACATGAACTTCCTCAAGAAATTTGATATATATCTATACAACAGATTTCGCATGAAAGTGATAAAGTTATGACATGTTTCTAATTTTAAATTCATCATCAGTATTGACTGTCAGAATTTTCCAGGAATAAACTTTAAGGAATAATTTGAACCTGTTTCTGACAGATGATCAACAACATTCTCTGGTCATTTTATGAGACAATGCCAAGGGATCGGCTCTATTGGAAATCTTCGGGTAAAATAAACTGGCTGCACCCCAAATAATTGGGTTCCAAAGCAGTTGATGTTAATGACCTACACTTCCTAATGACAAGTCAAAGGTATAGTTTCATCATTGAGAAACTAAGATTAAAAGAAACAAGACCATCACTATAAAAGGAAGGAAAGACTGGGAGACATGAGAAGTTTTAGTTTTTAAATTCTGAAACAATGTCAGAGACTGTATAAAAATTGAAAGAACTGCGGATACTGTAAATCAGGAGCAAAAACAGAAGTTGCTGGAAAAGCTCAGCATGTCTGGCAGCATCTGTGAAGAAAAAAAGCAGAGTTAACGTTTCAGGTCCGGTGACCCTTCCTCAGAAATGCTAACTCGGAGATTGTATGATGTGTTTTCCTTTCAACACAGTGATGATAAACGGAGGAAGAAGAACGTGTAAGATGAGATTGTGCTGCTTATGACAAAGCATTGATATGACAAAGTGATAATAACTGCTGTGACAAAGAGATTGCAGGACTAGAGGGTTGAGAGTGGTTATTTCTCAGGTGAGAGAAATTGTTAAAATAGCCTGTCCAGCCAATGGAAATTATAAATATGACTTGCATCAATTTAAACTTTACAGGATTTGAAATGCTTTGGAAAATCTCTAATCTGAGCTTCTTCCTGAGATATTCAATTAATGTCCACTTAAGAGACCATCCTGCTGCCATCAGGACTGTATGAGTGGTAGGAGAGGCTTTTGTCAAGTGGCCAGCCCAGTAGGTTTCCGTGGATGGGCTGATAGTAGATGGGGGCAAGGTTCCATCCTTAAAAAGCTCCCTAGACCCATTAGAGGACCCCCTCAACCAAGGAGTCCCAAGTTGTCCATCATCCCCAGGTCCTCTCAGACTCCAGCTTTCCACCAGCCTTGTCAGGCCTGGCACCCAGCAAGAACCCAAACATCCTTAAATGATCCATCACCACAAGCTCAATTTGCTAAAGACTTCCCAGCTGCTGTTCGACTGACAGGCAAATTTCTGAGACTGATGCAGAAAGGTGGAAGTGCTACCTCCTGCCTATTAACGGCCAGTTGTCTACTAAGTAACTTTAGGACAGCCACTGTTCCCACTTGGCAATCTTCTCCATGGAAAAGGGGGATATAACTCAACACAATGGGCTGAATGGCCTCCTTTTGTGTTGTAATCATTCTGTGATTCCAAGAGGTTGAGCATGTGCCCTGATCCCATGTCTGCATCAGTGTTATTGTGGGACTGGCTGCTATGGGGAAAAGATGGAAGGCTGCTATGGGGAAAAGATGGAATAAACGGCCTGGAAAGACTTATTTCACTTCATGGAGTGCTGTGTATTGTGTTTATTTTAATGTTTCTTAATGACTTTCATATAAACACATCCAGAAGAGAACTACATCTTTTATGCTCACCTTCCTACTCTGGCTGTGCATTTGGTTAACACCAGTTTGCATGTTTAATAAAACATGTAGATTAGCTTTACAACAAATAAGCACGAATATAAAGCAAAATGACTGACTCATTCTACATCAGGTGCAATGCTTCCCACAAGAGCAGTCAGCTTTTGTAAGATGCACTTCTGTCTACATTAAAAGATCTAAAATATTATGTGCTGAAACATAAAATATGCAAGAGCATAAACTAGCAATGCAGCAAAACTTTAATACCTTGGGAATCCTATTGAAATAGTTAGTCTTTAATATTGGTGCATAGCTGTTTGCAGTCTTTTGTTCTCCACACTTTCTAACATACACTTCCATCACTTAATACTGCATAGAACAAATCTATATGAAGGTCACTATTTTCTTATTGGCAAACTAAGGTTTATGAGGGACCAAGCAAGATGGTTTGGAAAATGTTTTGACAGTGAGTGACTGTATCTAGGAATAATCACTGTCACATTGTAAAGAGTGGAGTCTAGTCTTTTAAAATGGCCAAGTTGTAGTGACTGATAACAAATCTCTCTGATTCTCACAGCTGCCTTGAATTTGTTATAGTGGTTTAAGGAGTTCTGCAGATAGATCTCCATAGATTGTAACATTCCTCTCATATAGTGTAAGCAAACATTAATGCTGGCTTTCTGTGGGACTTCTTCACGGACTGGTGTTGAGAAATCTTATAAGGGTCAATGGATTAGGGAGTGTGTTCAGCAAGTGCTTTCAATTGAAAAGTAAAACAGGAAATAAGTGGCACATGGATTAGCACACCAGCTTTCACTCTCAGACTCCCTTGAGTTATGAAACCAGCTGAAACTCACGGAATTGAAAAAAAAATCCTGCCTTTGCTGGGTGTTTGTCCTAAATGAGATGACTTTGAACACGTTTTCAGTTCATGCCCCTTACATCATTCCTGACTCTCCAGATCCCACTGCAGCACAGCTCAGACTTCCCTCACTTCGATCACCTTTGGGGGCTTGGAAGAGAAATTCCCCAGAATTCCTTTCCCCTACATTGACCTAGGGATATTCTTTTCAGTAACATCTGTTTTATGGCAGGAAGTTGTGTGATTGCTGGTGGTTAGGGAACATTGTGCATCATGATATTCACTTCAAGTTATAGAGTCATACAGCACAGAAACAGATCCTTCGGTCCAACCAGTCCATGCCGACCATAATCCCAAACTAAACCAGTCCCATCTGCCTGCGCTTGGCCCGTATCCCTCCAAACATTTCTTATTCATGACTTATCCAAATGTCTTTTAAATATTGTAACTGTATCTGTATACACCACTTCCTCTGGGATTTCATTGCACAAACGAACCACTTTCTGTGCAAAAAAATAAGTTGCCCCTCAGGTCTTTTTTAAATCTTTCTCCTCTCACCTTAAAAACATGCCCCCTGGTCTTGAAACCCACCACTCCAGGGAAAAGACCCTGCCATTCACCCTATCTATAGCCTTCATGATTTTATAAACCTCTATAAGGTTAACACTCAACCTCCTACGGTTCAGAGGAAAAAGTCTCAGCATCTCTCAATAACTCAAACCGTCCAGTCCCAGTAGCATCCTGGTAAATCTTTTCTGAACCCTCTCCAATTTAATAATATACTATACTTCCAATATGACAGTGAAGGACAGGCACAATGGAAGAGCTGGACCCCTTCCTTCATTTAACAAAGGGTCATTCTCCCTCTTGGCAGTGGGAATTTCAATAGGAACCTGCCATACATAGGTGATGCAGCCCAGCCCCAGTGCATTGGTCAAGATTGGGAAGGTTTGAAATGCCTGGTAAAAGTATCGCTCTGTAGGAATTTCACCCTGAAAAAGATAATCCCAATCTGACTGTCTGTGAGAAGTGAAAATCACCACTTCACTCTCAGCATTGACTTCTCTCAGCATCTTGGTACACAAATATTCATATTTTAAATCAAGATAATCTACTCCAAAATCAAAATCATCTTAGTGCTTAAAATGTTGAATTATTTGGTAAATCAAATTAACAAACAGAAATTACAAAGCAAAGTACCAAGTTAGGTCTATTCGATCAATTAAATTAAACCACTTCAATCTATGAGAAAAATGTCTCTTTCAAATGCAAAAGGTTTATTTTGGTTTATGTTTAATCTCTCTCTTCAATTCCTCATTTGACAGAAGTTTCTAACAGTTTGAATTATTTTATTAAATATTATTAAGGGGAGACCTTTTTTTACAGATCCAATACAACAGAGAAACCCTTACCTTTATAGATGCACTCTACAACTAACTGCCTCTACACTGCCTTCAATTTGAGTGGATGTTTATGTGGTAATAAGAGTGATTTCTTTTAATTTTAGATATCCATTACAGTTGCTTTCTTTGGAAAACGTATTGTTGAAATAAATCTCAAGGAGGTACAGCTGACAATGAAGTCGAAGAAGACCTAGGAATCTAATAGGCTTGTCTAAACAAGATAGCGCAGCAATTAAGAAAGCCTCTAAAATGTCAATTCTACAGCCAAAACAGCAAAAAGACAGAGAAAGTCATGACCAAACTGTTGAGTGCTGTGCTCGGACTGTGCCCCTGGACCATTATCCAATTCTGGTCACCAAGACACATGGGATGCATTCAACAGTTGGAGGCAGTGTGGGAAAGCAAGGCAAGACTAATCCCTAGTTTTGGAATGAGTTATGAGTTACTGAATAAAACGTGGGCTTTAAACCCTTCAAAATAAGGACAGAATTTTCCCAGCCTTGGAACAGCATGGGCATTGATGAGAAAGTTGAGAAAACAGGATGAGATTGGCAGAACTGAGATTCTCCGACCAAGGGTTGAATGGTGATACGGGAATCTCACCAGTGAGTGGCAACGCTACATTTGGAACCATTTGCATGGATTAACATCTCATTATTACCTAATCTTGCTTCATTTAACATCAGTTTCTCACTGTTGCACCTGCTGCATAGAAATGGCGACAATTCCTGACATGAAAGTCAGTGCTGGTACCTGATGATTTCAGCTCACCACTTGCTGCTCTGGGTCTCCATTTTGGACAGTAGTCTCCAACATCTCAGGGTATGCTCCATGGTCAGTGACCATTCACACCACCTCTCCACAGAGGTTGGCAAAGGACACATACAGCTTCTCCTCACCCATCTGGCAATCTCTGACCCACTCACAATAAAAACCTGCATTTCAGTGCTGTACATTGAAGTGTACTGACCCCCTTCTTGTTGTGCTATTCACAAGACACTTCCTTGCAGAGACAGATACAAAGCTCATGGTTTGGACCTGGCTACGTTTCAGGGCTGCTCGCTGTCTTTGGTGCTCACTGACTTTGTACCTTTGCTCACAACGTCCCTGCCTTACCCTGCTTTTCCTTATCTTTCTGTGCTTTGCCCCTCATCCAGTACTTAAAAACTTAATACTTTGGTCTTGCCTTTTAGTGCAGCCACAAACAGTGTTCCCTCCAATTTTCATACCAGCTGTGTGGGTTTCTGAGGCCTGCATGTGGTAGTGACTTCCGCGATCAGCATGCCAACATCATTGGTAGCGCATGCAAATTCAAATGATGCACAGGCATGCAGCTTAAAGGGAGCATTAGATACAGACCCAGGCAGCTTGCCATGGTTGTCAGCCGTCATTAGTCAAGGGGGTGGACATGTCTTTGTATAGGACTGTGCTAAACCAATCTTACATCTGCACTATGTGCCTGCAGCTTACACAGACAACACACTGAATGTGCTTCCACCAAAAGCCCATCTCTGAAGATGGAGAGATGTACTCAGGAACTCACTGTGCCAAGCTTATGATGCCTTCCATTTTCATCTGACTCATAAATTCACAAATCCTGGATATAAATTCTGTTCACCAGCAATCTTGACCAGGTGATTAGAAATTGCACATTGATCATAGTCATCTCTGTGAAGCAGAAGTAATTGCAGGCAACTTAAAAAGTGTGCATATTTTAGTGCTGCAGCCTGGGCAGCAGTGTTTGCCAACACAGCTGGCTTACCCTAGGTGCCGGGGTCTACAGACTGTACACACATGGCATTCATTGTGCCATATCATCACGCAGCTGACTTCATCAGTAGAAAGGGTTGAAATCCATCAATGTGCAACTCATTGGTACCATCATGTGGAGGTGCCGGTGTTGGACTGGGGAGGACAAGGTCAGGAATCACACAACAACAGGTTCTAGTCCAACAGGTTTATTTGAAAACACAAGCTTTCAGAGCCTCAGTCCTTCTTCAGGTGTTAGTGAGAGAGATAGTATCAGATACAGAATTTATAAGTAAAAGAGCAAATGTTCACACCGTTGATGAGGATGAACTAAACAAACCTAAGATGCTGTTCAATCTTTAATTAGTTAGAAGGTTTTAATTGATTAATATGTATATGTAAATCCCCGAATTCCTTTAGAGAACTAAAGGTTTTATCAGTGTAAAGAAGAGGTGACATTTTAGGTCAGACAATGCATGTTAGCTGTGAGGCTTTGTTTATAATCTATTTGTGTTTTAGTTTGGAGTCAGACTGGCTTTATTTCTAAAGTAGGAATTTATAAGACGCCATATTGATTGACTGTCTATAAATTGTGTGCTTTTTGAACAAAATAAAATGTATCTGCAGATGCACACCCCATACAGTCACGGTGTGTGTGTGTGTGTGTGTGTGTGTGTGTGTGTGTGTGTGTGTGTG
>NC_063333.1:85311709-85391724 GCF_021869965.1 Rhincodon typus
TGTGTGTGTGTGTGTGTGTGTGTGTGTGTGTGTGTGTGTGTGTGTGTATTGTGGTGGGGTCACTTGTGGTGTGACATGATCCTAAGATCCCGGTTGAGGTACCAAGCTTGGCTATCAGCCGCTGCTCGGTGACTCTGCGTTATTGTGTATCCTGAAGTCCGTCTTGGAGTGCATTTTCTCTGAATTGAAAGGAATTCGGGGATTTACATATAAATATTAATCAATCAAACCTTCTAACTGATTGAAGATTTAACAGATCTTAGGTTTGTTTAGTACATCCTCATCAATGGTGTGAACCTTTGATCTTTTACTGATAAATTCTGTGTCTGATACGACCTCTCTCACTAATACCTGAAGAAGGACTGAGGCTCCAAAGGCTTGTGTTTTCAAATAAACCTGTTGGACTATAACCTGGTGTTGTGTGATTTCTGACTTTGGTACCACACCTTTTAGATGTCTGTGCCAGCTGCCCTGGGAGCTGTCATGATGCTTATGTCCTGAGAAATCTCACGTTCCTGCTTTGTTTCAAGAGCCAGATGCTGTGCTTTGCACCACTGGAGGAAGCAAAAAGGGGATGTGATGGGCTCTGAAGAACAGGGAGAGTGGCAGTGGTTTTCTGAGGAGGTTGATGAGGACGTTGAGCTGGAGGAGCATCACATGAAGTTGATGCTGCTGCGCTGTAAGCCAGATTGAATTGACACCTGGTTGTGTAGCTGAGAGCTGGGTGATCACTCATTGCCTGCAAATTTGCTGATGCTTAAAAGGCAAGCAGTTCCTGTTTGTTCCTGCAAGCAAATGCAGCTTTTTTTTTAATTTATTCGTCACTTTGACTGCTGCAGAATAATGGTGAATGTTTTCAACCATTTGAATGTTTTCCAGTATATGCTGGTCCCACATAAAGCAATGAGATGTTATATTATACGAGGCAAGCGGCGGAGAATTCTCAAAAAACTCAGCACATATCCTATTGATGAGCTCAACTAAAGTAGGAACTAAGGGCAGATTAGAGAAAGAAGGCACATCTATATAATCTCCAACCATCGGAAAATGAAAGGACTTCTTGATTCTTGCCAATGAACTGACATCAGGTATTACCTACCACTTCCAACAGAAAAAGGAATAGAAATACAGGTATCTCACTGCCCCTTATCAGCTTTTGCATGGTCTAGGCAGACAAAGAGGTGGTCCCAGCAGAAGTGGGATAGGGAAATCAGGTTGGCTTTATAAGATGGTAGACAAACAGGAGGCTGGAAGAACACAGCAAGCCAGGCAGCATCTGGAATAAAGGAGAAGTCAACATTTCGGGTATAATATGAAATACTGACTTCTCCTTTCCTCCGGATGCTACCTGGCTTGCTGTGTTCTTCCAACCTCCTCTTTGTCTACCTTGGATTCCAGCATCTGCAGTTTTTTTTGTCTCTGGCTTTGTAAGATGTTGGTAGGCTGTGATACCCAATTTTGCCCCTTTTTTGGACAATGTACTGAAGGCCAGTCTGGCTTCTGGTGTCAATATAAGTTTAGGCATCAAAAGCCCACCAATGTGTTGTAATTGCAATTTGAATCCCCAGACATTTTTCAACAGTAAAATTTAAATGTGACATCTAGTGCAACTTGTGGTGTACTTAGATATTGTCTTCAAACCTCTACCTTGAGAAATGGGGACATGATATCTTTCCAAAAATAATTGGACTGGCATTAACTTCTGACTGTCTGAATTGTGCAGAGATCAGCTGGCAAGCCTCCTGAAGAGAAACATCTGGGTTCTTTGGAATAAAACCACTTTTGTGTCAATTGTGCAAATTCAGATTTAACAGTGGCACTCAAATCTATAGAGTAATGGTGTGTGTTCCACAGCTGCCAGCTTTTTTGACAAAATGTTCAGCTGGAAGAAGTTTTAAGTCTTAGTTGAACTGTGATTATTGATGTTTTGCCTCCTATAATATACACTTAGAATCTTTCTTTATTATGAAGGAAGAAAGACTTACATGGGTCAAATATTTATGTGAAAACTTAGAAGTGATGCATGTTTCCTGCAGTAAGTAAATCAGTTGTTGCTGCCATGCCTTGAGAGGTGATGGACAGATGGAGCAGCTATTAGATTACAACACCAGTGTTAATAGTCTCTTGGGACTTTATTTAAAAAAATGAATTTAAAAGAAACAATCACTGCTTGTTTAAAAATAAATTTTCACAAGTTTTGAAATAGTGATTGATGATACAGAAATCATGAACTGAGCTGTAGAGGTAATTTTACGAATTCATACGTGTAAAGTGGAGCTTCACCTATCAGGAATACACATCACCCCCTTGTGTTTTGTATAAGTTCAGAAATGAAAGAGAACTTGGCTGCAGAGGTCAACAAGCAGGATTTTCTGTCTGAGAATGCATATTCATAAAATTACCATATGAGCTTCAGCAAAAAAGAACGCAGGACTTAATGACCACATCATTATAGCGATGCTGGTATGACTTTTGTTTTGCGAAATTTTAAAATGTAGCTCATTTTTCTGTAACTATTGAGCATACAGTGCTGTGGTGGAGAGCATTTATTTTCTCTCCGGCGTGGGAATTGCACATAATGGGCTACATTTTGTGTGGCCCGAAGAGGTGGGTTGAGAGAGGTGGGGTGACAAGAAGTGGTGATGAGATGAGCTTGCCCAGAAACTTGATGATGGTTCCAAATTTTGTCAGCAGTGGGAAAGCTCCATCATTGATAAGACAATAAGGAAGCAAGACTGGACTTTGAATGGCTGAGCAGGCACTTGAATTTGCACAGCACCTGCTTCAAATTTTTTGAGTTTATAAGTTTAATCAGTAGCACACAGAGGTTTATGCGTCTTCCGACCTTTGCCTGGTTAGAGGTGGCAGTGCTGAGGTAAGCATTCCGTGCTGTTCCAAGATGGCTGCCACGTAGAGTGCTAGGAAGACAAAGTGTGAAGGGGAATTGAGGGCCTGGCCATCAGCCATTTAGCATTCACAGCAAAGGTGGGAGCAGAGGGGAAATTCAGCAGGCATTCAGAGGATGTGAGTGGCATGGACGAGGTAACAAAGGCAGGGTCTTTCTTTAAGGGTCAGTGTGTAGGAGGAGGAAGAGACCAGCAGGCATGAGTGTCATACACCCTGCCTTTGTGGACCATAGTGCTGCACAGCAGAGAAAAGCAGAGCCAAGTGAACCTCCACTCCTTAGAATGTCCCAGATATGGCCTGACTTACCTGCAAAGGTCCACTTGCCTGTGACCATGCAACTTCCGGCTCTCCGGATAGGCTTTGATTATGCAGGATGCTGCAGAGTGAGCTGGAGCCGAGAGACTTCAATGGATACTCACTGTCTGTGACCCCGAGGTACTTAGTCTCTAAACATAAAATCATGAGAGGCATGATAGGGTAAATAGACAAGGTCTTTTTCTGGGCTGAGGATTCAAAAACTTTTAAGGTTTAAGGTGAGAGGGGAAAAACTTAAAAGGGGATCCAAGGGACAACATTTTCACACAGAGGGTAGGGTATGTATGGAACAAGCTGCCAGAAGAAGTGTGAAGGTGGATACAATTACAGCATTTAACAGAATCTGGATGGGTGTATGAATAGGAAGGGTTTAGAGGGATATGGGCCCAATGCTGGTGAATGGGACTAGATTAATTTAGGATGCCTAAATGCCATGGACAATTTGGACCAAAGGGTCTGTTTCCATGCTGTACATCTCTATGACTCTATCTGGATTTTTCCAGTGATCTACTGGGGCAATGTGTGGGATCTTGCAGGCAGCTATCCAAAGCTGTGCCAAGGAGGGAACCATTGCCTTGTTCAGGAGGGCCAGTGACTTACACGGGCTATTGAACTTAATCTGACAGTCACATGGAGAGCGTTTTAGATCTAGATTTCCATGGGTGCAAGATGTCATCAACTGCACTGTTGGCCATCAGGGCTCCCACAGACCAGCCAGTGGCCTTCATGTGGGCACTGAAATCCTGTCCTGTAGATGTTTGTACAGTTTCCAGGGAGCAGCCATGGTTCCTACATACTTAGGCAGTACAAGGTACCTGTGCATCTTCAGAGCTGGATTCTCAGGGGCAGTGGATACCCATTGAAGATATGGTTGGTCACACCTATGAGAAGCCATTGCAGAGCAGCACAGAAGTGATTAAATACCAGCATGGGTCCACTCGAGTGACCATCGAGCAGGTCATTAGGCTGGTGAAAGTTAGACTCTAATTCTTTGCTTTAATCTGGTGAAGTCCTGTAATATGCCCCAGCCAGGGCCTCAACTATTGGTGTGATTTTCTGTGCTTCATACAATTTAGCACTAATGAGGTTGGAGGACAACCTCCAGCTTTCTCCAGAGTGGGGGACATGTGGAATATTGGTGAACAGGCACTGGAGGATGAGGCAGTCCTTGAACCATAGGCAAGGGACATTGAGAAATGTGCAAAGGATGCATGAGGTAATCCAACACATCCCTGACTGCTACCACCATGATACACTTTGAAAAATCACTCAGTGTAGTCCGCTTGTCATTTCCTTCCTTTCGCACAAAAACTCCTAGTGCCCAAGTCACCTAGCACCCTCACAGAGCTGATAGGATAAGCGAGTATCAGCATGCCCCACACTGGCAGCGCATCAAGAGCGTAAAGGTGCAGGTCACATTTCTTAGCAATTCCCTCCACGTGTTAGTGACACGTCACCCAATCTTATCAAAACTTCGCAAAGGATTCAAACTGTTCACTTTTGACAAAATGACCTTGAAACTCCCTCAAAACCTGGTCTATCATGGACAGCAAATGCTCGTATTTAGTGGTTCACTGTGACACTACACTCCCCTGGAGTCTGGAAACTGCATTCTTACATTCAATGGATAACTCTAGTACTTTTATAAAAACAGTGAGCTTCACCAAACCGATACTGCCCTAGGATTTGTTTCCTGAGCATTGATATGGCTGAGTTCCATCAAGTAATTACTGCTGTGGGCTTTCAAAAGTCTCCTTCTGAGTCCCCCATAGCTCACAGGACTTTATAGGTTGCCTCAGCGTTTTTTTAGTGAAGATTGATAACAGACTTTAGCCAATTGACAGAGGTTGCTGGAAAAGCTCAGCAGGTCTGGCAGCTTCTGTGAAGAAAAAAATTCAGAGTTAATGTTTCGGGGTCCGATGACCCTTCCTCAGAACTGATGGTAGCTGGAAAAACATCAGTTTGCATGCAGAAAATAAGGAGGTGTTAGGGTAGGGAGTAAACTATACGATAGAGCCTAAAGAGAGAGAAGAACAGTTGGACAGACAATGGAGTCAATAACGATCTGGCTGGGAAGGTGAATAGTTGTTAATGGGGACTGTTAGTGACTAACAACAGGGGGTGTATATTCTTCACATATTCTTCACAGATGCTGCCAGTCCTGCTGAGCTTTTCCAGCAACCTCTGTTTTTGTTCCTGATCTGCAGAATCCACAGTTCTTTCGGTTTTTATTGAGCCAATTGAAAATTGTATGCAAACTATTTCACTTTATTCATCCTTCATGTATAGATTAGTGAGAAGGGATATCTTCTACTAACTACAACTCAGCAATGTAGATGAATTATTTTGATCCTTGGAAAGTGCTTCAAAATTAAGTCAAAACAGGAAGCTCATGAGCCAGTATTATATAACACTGGAAACTTTTTAAATATCTTATTGAGACTGAAGGAACTGAAACACCTTGACAATAATTTATGTTAGAGTTCAGGGTTTCAACGACTGAGCTGTCCTTCATGGATATCATGTGCCATGGAATTGATTTGTGCCAGATTATAGACATCTCTTTGCCAGTGTGAAGGAAACGCCAAGCTATTGTGTTTAGGAACAGCTGATCGGAGAAAGCAACAAAGCTGACCACATTATTAATAAGATGGGAGTAGTGGGAGTCTGGAAATCTTGCTTTTGAACTACTTTTAGTGAATATGTTAAAGGTGAGGTAAATATTAATCTGCTTGTTTTTGCACATGTGGCTAGTTACTAGATAATGAACTTACATAAAACTCAAGTAGTTATATTTGTGATTCTTAAAAAAACAATTGTGCTAATGCCAAGAGTCTAACCTATGGCTATATTTAAATATTATGGATCTAATGACTAGAATCAAAACTAATGTCATCTTATTTCATTTAGATCTTTTAGTTAACTTATTAGAATAACAGATTGAATTCAGCAATTTTAGATCAACACAATGATCATATTTATTTGAATTAGTCTTTAGATGTTTCTCATAAGAAGGTTATTTGATCCTAATTCCACTGAAAATGACCAAGAACTGAAACATTTATTGAGGGTTGGATGGTATATGTAACGTTTTATGACTCTAAACATGGCACCTTCTCATATTCATTCTAAGTAATATAATGCTACTGTGAAATTAAAAAACAACCTTCAGCACCACAAGGTTTGTATTAAATAAATGTAAAAAATCTGTTTCCAATCATATGTGAAGGAGATTAGATCAAAGTATTGATTTTGCAAAAAAAAAGCGTACCCAATAAGTGTACAGATTTTACAGTTAAGTAAATCTGAATGTTTGTATTTTATTAGGGTTACTATTGTATGATTACATTTTCCAAAAATTGATTGTTATATCAGGTGTCATTCGGAAAATGTATCTTATATGATGCTGTAACCTCTGCCATTATTGTTTATTTTATTGATATTGCTTTCAACTTAAAACAACACAAAGATATTTCAACATTACCACCATTTTACTTTAAGCACAAGATAGTAGTACTATCTCCTCCTGCTAAGTATAGGCTAAACTTCAATACCTGTTCACATGGTTCTCAATTCCCTCCTTAGTATGCATGCAAGGGTATCAGTTATCTAGCAAAGATCACTGACCAGTCGGGAATATGACTCGAGTTAATTGTTCCTCTCCTTAAGAGAAGGGCACTGAGGCCAATTGGATCACCAATTTGGATTAAATTAGACATCACAGTGCAAACTGGGCATTATTCGGTTTGGTGAGAATGTAGAACACGCTATATGGTTATTAAGACAAATAGTATAAATGCATTCAAAAGGAAATTAGATAGGTTCATGTGAAAGAAAGGATACATTGATCGATTCAGATGATATAAATACAGGCACGGGCGCCTTGACCCTCCCTATGTCAGTAATCCACTTCAGCTCTCAAACCTTTGAGAGTTAGATGACACGGAATAGAAGGAGAACTAGCCACCTGGATACAGAAGGTAGAAAACAGAGGGTGGTGTTGGAGGGTTGTTTTTCAGACTGGGGGCCTGTGACCAGTGGTGTGCCACAAGGATCAGTGCTGGGTCCACTGCTTTTTGTCATTTATACGAATGGTTCGGATGTGATTACAGGGGCTATGGTTAGTAAGTTTGCAATGACACTAAAATTGGAGGTATAGTGGACAGCGAAGAAGGTCATCTCAGAGTACAATGGGTCCTTGATTAGATGGGCCGGTGGGACGACGAGTGGCAGATGGAGTTTAATCTAGATAAATGAGGTGCTACATTTTGATAGAGCAAATCAGGGCTGGACCTGTACCCTTAATGGTAAGGTCCTGGGGATTATTGCTAAACAAAGAGACCTTGCAGTGCAAGTTCATAGTTCCTTGAAAGTGGAGTGATAGGTGGATAGGATAGTGAAGAAGGTGTTTAGTATGCTTGCCTTTATTGGTCAGTGCATTGTGTATTGGAGTTGGGAGGTCATGTTGCAGCTGGACAGGACATTGGTTAGGACTGTATTGGAACACTGTGTGCAATTCCAGTCTCCCTGCTATAGGAAGGATGTTGTGAAACGTGAAAGGGTTCAGAAAAGATTTACAAGGATGTTGCCAGGGTTGGAATGTTTGAGCTATAGGGAGAGGCTGAATAGACTGGGGCTATTTTCCCTGGAGCGTCAGATGCCGAGGAATGATCTTAAAGAGGTTTATAAAATCGTGAGGGGCAAGGATCGGGTAAATAGACAAGGTCTTTTCCCAGGAATGGGGGAGTCCAAACCCAGACAGCATAGGCTTAAGATAAGAGGGGAAGGATTTAAAAGGGATCTAAGGGTCAACGTTTTCACACAGGAGGTGGTGCATGGATGGAATGAGCTGCCAGAAGAAGTGGTAGAGCCTGTTGCAATTACAACATTTAAAAGGCATCTGGTTGGGTATGTGAATAGGAAGCTGTTTAGAGAGATTTGGGTCAAATGCTGGCAAATGGGACTAGATTTATTTAGGATATCTGGTCAGCATGGACGAGTTGGATCAAAGAGTCTGTTTCCGTGCTGTACATCTCTATGACTCTATGTCTGCACTCTTCCAATTCTGGCCTCTTAAACATCCCTGATTTTAATTGTTCCACCCCTTAGCCAGCATTTACTTTAGAATCTTTCTCCCTACACCTTTTTACCTCTCTACTTCAGCTTTCTCCTTTCACCTACCACTTTGACCAAGCTTCTGCTTTTCTAGCTGAATATATCCTCCTGCGACCCTGAACTGTATTTTGTTTTATAATTCTCCTGAAAAGTGCCTTGGGGCATTTTATTACTTTACAGGTACTGTGTAAAAATAAGTTGTCATTTAAGCCCAAAACTTTGCTTTCTATTTTCCTACCTCCCACCCAAGTGCCATCACGCCTTTGCTGGCTATCTTATGTTGAGTACTTGCCCAGTAATGACTCGGTTTTAAAATGACTAATGCTTCAAATCTTTCCATGCCTTCCCACCTCCCAACCTCTGTAACATCCCCAGTGCTTCAGCCTCCTGAGATGTCTGCATTCAACCAATACCAGCCTCTTGCACATCTATTTTATTAGTTTGCCATTGACATTTGTTCTTTCATCTGCCAAGGTTCAATGTTCTGGTGCTCTCTAAACCTTTCCATCTCCCTCACAACATTTAAGATGCTCTTTGCAAACATCTTATACATGGAAGAGCATCGATTTTTGTTTGACTCCCTCGAAGCACTGTAAGATAAGAGGGAGAAAGCTAAAAGGAGAATAGAGAGATTTTTTTCACCCAGAGGGTAGTGGGAGCCTGGAACTCACTGCCTGAAAGAATGGTTGAGTCAGAAATACTTATAACATTTAAGCAGTATTCAATTTTCACAATTTCTTGCAGTACTTTTTTAAAAAATCATTTGTTGTGGCAAAATTTGAATCTCTCACACATCCTGGTAAATAGTGGCTGAATATGAGCTCCATTTGCAGCACTTACACCTCTTGGTCAAGAACGTTGGCTGTTCAAACCCACTGTGGACCTGAGCATATACTTTAAGCTGACACAAAAATGCATTGTTTTTGGTGTACTGCATTATCACAGTTTTTGCCTTTCCAATTAAGTATGAAGCTGACAACTAATCTTCCTGTTCTTGTTGACACGATGAATCCTATGGCATTTGGCTTTTAAAAAGACCAGGGCCCTCTCACCAAGTAAGTTTTTTGTTCCATTGTGCTTTGGAGGATGTGACAAGGGACTATATAAATGCAAGTTCTTTCTTTCTACTTTCTGCTATTCCTACGGTAAGGGCCACAACAGCAGTCTGAAATATTTCAGAATTGGCTGTCTCTATGCTACCCAGCTTATCGGATATTTCTCAAGCATTGCAGCTGACCTATTTTTTGGCAATATGCTATGTGATAAAATGAGTGAAAAAACTAAAAGACAGAAGTAGGCACAGGAATGTGGTTGCAGACAGAAAATATCAGTGTCACTATATGCAAGGAGGCTTTTTTTTAAACGCTATGTTTCAAACCTTCATATCTATAATGAAAATCACTGTATTATTCCTCATAATCACAAGTGTACATTCACTCTAATTAATTGGGTCATTGTAATTAAGAGGAACTTTTACTGAACCACAAAGTACATCTACTCATATAAGCAGTTTCTGTTTCTTCACCCTCAACTAATGAGATTTACACGGGGCGCCATTGACAGCAGACCTCATACTCTAACTAACAGTATTTCTTGTCCATACATGAACTGACCTTGAGAAACTGATATAACATAAACCCAGTCCTGTGAGTCTCATCAACAATTGTTAGGTCATCAGACAAAGTGAAAAGAACAGGAAAGCTGAATTCCCTTCCTGTTGGCAATTTGAACTGTCTTTGAATTGGAACAGCAGCACAGAGCAACGTATATTGAGAAGAACTTCACATGTGTTGAAGTTTCCACAAAAGCATCTTTACTATGTAGAAGGGTGTCTGGGATGGGAGAGGGGGTTAGGATGCATGACAAATAGCAAGTAGGCCGAAAAATGTTACAGTTAATTATAGTTATGCGTGACTGTGATTTGAAGTGAGATAATTAACAGCAAGTTAATGATCCCGTTCCCTGCTCCTCTGATGCTGCTTGGCCTGCTGTGTTCATCCAGCTCCACACCTTGTTAGCTCAGATTCTCCAGCATCGGCAGTTCCTACTAGCTCTGATCCAGTTGTAGTAATTGGTTTTCAAAATATTTTGCAGCACTGATTAATATTAATAAGTTGTATATACGTTGGTAAAACGGATTTATGCTTTGACTGTTTATATTACGATTAAGATGTAAAGTATCAGATGGATTTCGGAAATATGTGTTAATTCTGGCAGATTTTGGTGCCGGACAAGTGTTGAAATTCACTCCATCACTTTAACTTTGGGCTGATGATTATGTTATCAATCTTTCATTTTTTAACAGGATATGGATAAAATTCAAGAATCTGTGAAAGAGGCTGCTTCAATCGTCAACTCGTTAATAAAGCAGAGGAGTCCTGCCCTAATTGGACAGTTCCTTGTGGTCTGACTGCAGTTAGTAACTGGATGTCTCCAGGCACAGATGTTGTGATGTTTGAATGCTGGCTGAATGAATATACTGCCCTCTAATGATGGCTATGAAAAACTGCAAGTATCTTATCATCATGCTTTTAAAAGGGAAGATGAACTCAAATTGAACATGTCAACATTTCCCTCAAAACTCGTACCCTGGAGTTACTAAGGTCACCCCAGTGCTAAATCTACTTTAACTGTTATTGTCCGTTTTGTTCTTTCAGAAAGTTTCAGCACTGATGGGGAGAATCAGTTGTGATTCTACAGTCCCAATTCCAGTACTAAATTATCCCAACTTTATTACAAAAGAAATTCTGTTCCACATCATCAGGGAATGGCCTTTTGCCTACCAGCTATTTAAAATAACTTGGAATACAGCCAAACTGTACCCTTATATTAATGCAATGCAAAAACCTGAGGAGAGTCTCATTCAGGAGCTCTATCATTTTGATTTGAAATATTGCATTTTGTTTGTAACTCATTGTCTGGTAACTATTCCTTCACATGATTACAGTGAGGTATTTTAAAAATGCTTACCAGGAGCACCAAGTTCTTCTTTTCTTTTAAAATTGCTGTTCTCATTAGAAAAATAAAGGCAGTTGGAAAATAAAGTTATAATATGTTATTCATTAAAAGCTTCTGAATAATTGATTTCAACCAACATTAACACTATCTACATTTCAGTCCTTGTTAATGAAAAGAGAAAATTAGTCTCAAGTGTCTCATTCAGAGCTGCCCTGAATCGGTATTTCGGTGACTGCATTAAACCTTGGTGTCACGTGGCTTGTGTAACTTCATTATTTGTATTACTTGGAAGTTATGTCAAAAACAAAAAGCACTTGCTGCTGAATTTCTCATAGAGTCATACAGCATGGAAACAGACCCTTTGGTCCAACCATTTCATGCCAAACTAGTCCCACCTGCCTGCTCCTGGCCTATATCCCTCCAAAACTTTCCCATTCATGTACTTAACCAAATGTCTTTTAAACATTATAATTGTACCCACATCCACCGCTTCCTCAGGAAGTTCATTCCATACACTAGCCACCCTCTGTGTAAAAAAAAAATTGCCCCTCGTGTCTTTTTAAAATCTCCTCTCACCTTAAAAATGTGCCCCTCCACTCTTGAAATTCCCCCATCCTGGGGAAAAGCCAACTATCATCAACCTTATCTATACCTCTCATGATTTTATAAACTTCCATAACGTCATCTCTCAACCTCCTACGCTCCAATGAAAAAATTCCAGCCTATCCAGCCTTTATTTATAACTCAAACCTTCCACACCTGGCAGCATCCTGGTAAATCTGTTCTGAACCTTCTCCAGCTTAATAACATTCATCCATTGACAAGGTGACCAGAACTGAGCACATCTTGTTGTTCCTTCTGCAAAGTTTCACCCCAACTGATACCACTGTCCACTCTGCCACTTCTTAACTCAGTTGCACATGAAACATGTATGTTTATGCCATCTGGTTGTTTTTGCTTATTTTAATTTTGTTAAAATGGACAAGAGTAAACAGGTAAAGAATCAGCAAGAGATACAGGAAGTAGAAGAAGGACTCGATAAGAAAGCAAGGAGAGATGCAACAAGAGAGTCAAGACTGATGAAATAAATTGTAGGAGATGCAGAGAGCAGAATAGTTTTTAGCGAGAGATTCAGACAATCAACAAAACTAATGTAGAGGTGCCCCCTTCCTTAGCCTGCATTTTCAGCAGTTGCCACTGCTGGTTGGACTGGCCGCTCTGGGATGCAGGCGACTGTCCTCAATTAGGGGGCAGTTCCGACCGTCACAGGCACTGTTGCCTGGTGCCTCACCAACCACTAGGGCAGAGCTGCCTCCTGCTTTCAGTCCAAATGGCAGGACACTGAAAGTTCTTAGAAAGTTTAGCTGTTTCAAAAATTTCTAACAATCTCAAATTCTTTGACTGTACTGCCACCTGCAGGATTTAATGGTACAGTCATAATCACAATTGCCGGTATCTTTTACTCGTTGGATTGCAACATGGAAAACTTAATTTATACATTTGGTTTGGAATTTTTTTTTTTTGTTTTGAATTATATGTTACCATTGTGCCAAAGTAGGAATTGTGATGATATGTGACTGAGCAAATATGAGATGAGGAACTGTTAATAAATAGGGGAATTGCAATTGTAGAATTGGATGGAAGGGAACCATCCAGACAGATTCTTCTCTTCATCTTTCTCCTCTTTGACACATTTCTGCCCCACAGCCGCCCATTGTAAAGCTGATCGACCAAGCACACTAAGGATCCTCCAGAGCAGTCAAGGTGCTCGAACTTTATTTCAGTTGAGAAGTGGACTGGATTTTGAGTAGAATTTCCACATCCATGTGCCCTCTGCCAACAGTCCTATCATAATCCAATTGCACATCACTGCTACCACTCTGCTGTGGACCAGATTGGTGACAGTCAGTGACACATTGTAAGATCTTTGATACAACGTATGTCATCCTGCTTTAAGTGGCTAAGAAATTGCATTACAAGTCTTCATTGTCATGCACTGCATGGACTTATTTGAAAACTTGCTTAGAGCTCCATGGAAGCGTGTGCACTCTCACCATAGCGATATCCATAGAATTTCCTCTACCACCAAACTGCTTGTGATCATTGTAAACTCCTCAATCGTCTCCACTTTTGCTGAGTGTTTGTGTCGCACATCTTTCAGAACCTGGCCAAATTTCTAATGCACTGGCAGTACTTTCCTTCTCAACAGAAGTTTCAGGGGTTCAGCATCTGTGCCCAGCTGAACAGCTGTACCTGCCACAATTGCCTGCTCATGTTCAGTTGAGAGGTTTGAACCAGCAGATAAAAACTCAAGTGAACCCACCAAAGGGCAAGCATTTACACTGGTAAGTGACTGCAGGTGCGGCCTTGGGAGTGAGGTCCTCTGAGGAATTGTCCTGAGGATATCTTAAACACATCAGGGACATGGATAGGGTGAATAGCCAAGGTCTTTTTCTCAGGTTGGAGGAGTCCAAAACTAGAGGGCATAGGTTGAAGGTGAGAGGTGAAAGATTTAGAAGGGACCTAAGGAGCAATATTTTCATGAAGAAGGTGGTGCGTGTTTGGAATGAGCTGCCAGAGGAAGTGGTGGAGGCAGGTACAATTACAACATTTAAAAGGCATCAGCATGGGTACATCAATAGGATGGGTTTGGAGGGATATGCAACAAGTTTGCCATTCTTATCGACCAATTCCAGCTTAAAAGCAGCAGCAGGATGTCAAGGTAAGTAGTGACAGAGAAGGTGCTACAAAATGGAGGTGCCTTCCCTCTGGCATTTTGAAATTTTAAATTTAAAAAATGGCCTTTGCAGTGTGCTCCCAGTGTACCTCCAGGCAGATAAACCATCCCCTGTTGTCTCCGGGAATCTGAAAACAGACTGGAAAATCCCAGTCAACTCTTTCAATAGACCCTTAACTAACCCATTGCTTACAGGTGAGCCATGCAGCTGACCCCTATTCCATCCCTGAGAAAGTGGCTCAGGAGGGGGATGTACCCAGAGAACTGGTTTGCAGGCCAGTGGCATGAAATTCCACATCTGCCCACCTCCTCTCCTGGCCCTGCTGGAGGCTAAAGACCTGGCCCAAAAGCTTGTAAACAGTTGGTGACAGAATTACAAATGTCTCAGATACAAATATGTTGACCTCATTACTGTGTGAACTGTGATAAGACTAAATACAGTGATGCCAAGATTGTGAATTTAACTCAAATAAACCTTTTTGTCTTTACAGACCATTTGTAAGTACAGTATGAAGAGTCATAGAGTTGTATAGCACAGAAACGGGCCCTTTGGTTCAACTCGTCCATGCCAACCACATATCCCAAATTAATCTAGTCCCCAAATGCTGGCAAACAGGACCAGATTAATTTGGGATATCTGGTCAGCATGGATGAGCTGAACCAAAGGGCCCGTGGGTGGATAAAGCCTGTAGGCTGCTGAAAAGTGAGTGGATGGCGAGTGATGTGATGGAGAAGTGTTTGAATGTCCTCATTGTTGCTAAGCTAGTTGAACATTATGTTGCTTTTGACATTGCGTTCATGACTGCACACCTGCTGCACATCTCCTCAACCTTCAGACCTCACTTTCCTTGTGAGACCAGCAGGATTCTCTGGTTGCTTGACTAAGGTATATCCTTCCTAATCTTCCAAATTTGTGGATGGTTCTTTTAAAAATGGTTGAGATAAGACCATGTGATTGTGCATCACTCTTGCTGCAGAGCTTGAGATAGTCACAATTAATTGCTTATCTCTGAATTGTTCATTTAACTTTTGATATTCCCACATAATTTCAACCCTCTTATGACGGACTGAATTTTTGTGGAATCATGGTGGTTATCATGAGCATGTGTAAAAGGTGCAGGTGGTCTGCATTCACAAACTGCCCAACACCATTGTGGCGATAGACATCTCCTAACCCCTGCAACTTTACTGGATTTGGGGCAGTTTCTTAAAGGCCTGCCTCGCAGAGGTAACAAGAATCATAGACTGAGGAAATCTGTTAAAGATATGATCAAAAAGCTGTGTTCCCAATGAGATTGTATGCTTCCCATCCACCTAAAATGGTCCCTTATAACCCCTGTGCAACCTGCACCCCTCCACCCACCCCAACAGTCATTCATATCTCATTTCTCCTCTGGATGCTAATTCAAAGAAGCACAAAGTGTGGCAAGAGCACAAAATATACTCTGATTTGGTTTGAATTGATTTATTATAGACACATGTAGCTAAGAACAATGAAAAGCTTTGTTTTGCAGGTAGCACAGGCAGATCACAGCAAACACGGACTTACAGATCATAATGTGCTTAGACAGATTGAGGTGTACAAGGTTATGGCTCCACAGGAGGTGCACAAAGCAAGTTCAACATTATTTGAGGTTGGAGAGGTCTATCCAGCAGTCCATTACCAGCAGGGAAGAAGCTGTTCTTGAACCTGTTGGTCCGTGTGTTCAAGCTTCTGCATCTTCTGCCTGGTGGAAGAGGTTGCAAGAGAGTATTTACCGGGGTGGGAGGGGTCTTTGAGGATATTGGCAGCCTTTCAACAGTAACAAGAAGGGTAAGTGCAGTCCATGGATAGGAGGTTGGCTTCTGTGATGGTCTGGGCTGTGCACACAACTTTCTGTAGTTTCTTATGGTCCTGGGCAGAGCAGTTGCTGTACCAGGCTGTTACACACACAGATAGAATACTTTCAATGGTGCATCTGTAAAAGTTGGTGAGGATCTTATGAACATGCTGAATTTCCTAAACCGCCTGAGGAAGAAGAGGCATTACTGTTCTTTCCTGACTGTCGTATCTATGTAGGTGGTCCAGGTCAAGTTATCAGTTGTCGTCACTCCGAGGAACTTGTCACTCTCGACCCCCTTCACTTCAGCTCCTTTGATGTAGATGGGGCGCATGCTCCTCCTTTCTTCCTGAAGTCAATGATCAGTTCTTTTGTTTTGCCAACATTGAGAGAGAGGTTGCTTTCACTACACCACGTCACCAAGCACTCTGTTTGGAGCCTTTCATTGTACTACAGTAAGAGTATCCCAGTGTCACCACTGACTGAGCTGACAAGGCCCGAGAGGGTACGGCTACTATACAGGATCTGTGGCAAGTGGTGAGGAAAGAATTTACTTGACCTCATCCTCAAGAATCTATCTGTAGCAGATAGACCTATAGACCTCAAAGTCATTGTAGCGATGAAGTCCCATTTTCACTTTGAGGAGTATCTCCCACTATGTTGCATTGCACTACTAGTTTGCGAAATGGGATAGATTTTGAGCAAATCCAGAGGTGATATGAACATGCAGAAGCAACAATATTGTATTCAACGACAATTTGTAACCTCATGGTGTGATATTACGCCTACTCAACCATTGCAGTCCCTTGCTGAGATATTTGTATCATCGATAGCCACAGGTAAGGTGCCAGAAGACTGGAGGTTGACCAATGTGGTGCCATCATTTAAGAAAGGTGAGAAGGATAAGCCAGGGAACTATAGACAGGTGAGCCTGACATCAGTGATGGACAAGTGGTTGGAGGGGATTCTGAAGGACAGGATTTACACCTATTTGGAAAGGCAAGGACTGATTAGGGACAGTCAACATGGCTTTGTGCATGGGAAATTGTGTCTCACTAACTTGATTGATTTTTTTTGAAGAAGTGACAAAGAGGATTGATGAAGGCAGAGCAGTGAGCATTGTCTATATGGACTTCAGTAAGGTGTTTGACAAGGTTCCACATAGTAGACTGGTTAACAAAGTTAGATCAGATGGGATACAGGCAGAATTAGCCATTTGGATACAAAATTGGCTAGAAGGTAGGAGACAGAGGGTGTGGTGGAAGGTTGCCTTTCAGACTGGAGGCCTGTGACCAGCAGTGTGCCGCTGGGTCCACTGCTTTTTGTCATTTATATAAATGATTTGGACGTGAATATAGGAGGTATACTTAGTAAATTTGCAGATGATGCCAAAATTGGTGGTGTAGAGTACAGCGAAGAAGGTTATCTCAGAGTACAATGGGACCTTGATTAGATGGACCAATGGGCCAAGGAGTGGCCGATGGAGTTTAATGTAGATAACTGCGAGGTGCTACATTTTGATAGAGCAAATCAGGGCAGGACTTATACACTAATGGGGGTAAGGTCCTGGGAACTGTTGCTGAACAAAGAGACCTTGGAGTGCAGGTTCATAGTTCCTTGAAAGTGGAGTTGTAGGTAGACAGGATAGTGAAGGCGGCATTTGGTATGCTTGCCTTTATTGGTCAGTGCATTGAGTGTAGGATTTGGGAGGTCATGTTGCAGCTGTACAGGACATTGGTTAGGCCACTTTTGGAATACTGCATTCAGTTCTGTTCTTCTTGCTATAGGAAGGATGTTGTGAAACTTGAAAGGGTTCAGAAAAGATTTACAAGGATGTTGCCAGGTTTGAGGGTTTGATCTACAGGGAGAGGCTGAATAGGCTGGGGCTATTTTTCCTGGAGTATCGGAGGCTGAGGAATGACCTTATGGTGGTTTATAGAATCATGAGGAGCATGGATAGGTTGGATAGTCAAGGTCTTTTCCCCAGGGTAGGCGAGTCCAAAACTAGAGGGCATAGGCTTAAGGTGAGAAGGGAAAGATTTAAAAGGGACCCAAGGAACAACTTCTTCATGCAGAGGGCATTGCGTGTATGGAATGAGCTGCCAGAGGAAGTGGTGGAGACTGGTACAATTACAACATTTAAAAGGCATCTTGATCGGTATATGAATAGGAAGTGTTTAGAGAGATATGGGTCAAATGCTGGCAAATGGGACCAGATTAATTTAGGATATCTGGTCGGCATGGACGAGTTAGACTGAATGGTCTGTTTCCATACTATACATCTCTATGAGTCCATGACTGAATGCAGTCAACAAGGCAGAGGTTCAACTGTGGATCAATGAAAGAGGGCATGACATAACTAAAGTGAGATTTTCTACCATGTTAAGTAACAACATAGGACTACTTGCATGCCAAACAATGGAAGTCACATCTAATAAGCAAGATATGCAAGCCTATAACCAATGGATCAGATTTAAGCTTTGCAGTCCTGCCACATCCAGCGATGTCAAATCTAATGATGGGTAAGACAAGCTCATTACTGCAAAGACAACGTGGAAACATTTGCAATAATCTTCAGCCAGGATGGCACAGTGGATGATCCATCTGGACATCCATCAGAGGTGCAGCATCAGAAATGCCAGTCTTCAGCTGATTCAATTCACTCCATATGATGTCAAGAAATGACTGAAGATACTGGAATACTGCAAGCAGTTATACTGAAGATGAATGCTCCAGAATAAGTGGTGCATCTAGCCAAGCTGTTCTATGCCTGCGAAAACATTGCCATTTACTTGGCAATGTGAAAAAAATGTCCAGGAATGTCACGTATGCAAAAAGCAGGACAAATCCAACTTGGTCAACTCTTATCCCATCAGCCCACTCTTGGACATTAGCAAATTGGGGTCATCACTGTACTATCGGGTGACATGCATTCAGCAATAACCTGCTCACTGGCATTCATTTCTGGTTCTGTCAGGGCCCCTCTGTCCCTGAAGTCATTGCAGCCTTGGTCCAAAGAGCTGGACTCCAGAGGTGAGATGAGAGGGACTGCATTTAACATCAACGCAGTATTCCTCCGAATGTGGCATCAAGGAGCCCTAGGTAAACTGCAGTCAATTGGAATCAGGGGAAATCTCTGCTGAATGAGTTATATATAACAAAGTTGGATGATTCTGGTTGTTGGAGATCAATTTTCTCAGTCCCAGGACATCTTGCAGGAGTTCCTTAGGGTAATGTCTTGGGCCCAACAATCTCCAGCTGTTTTATCATTGACCTTCTCTCTATCATAAAGTCAGAAGTGGGGATATTTGCTGATGATTACACAATGTTAAGCACTATTTACATCTCCTCAAATGCTGATTCAGGCCATGTGTAAAGGCATCAAGATGTGGGCTGTATTCAGGTTTGGGCTGACAAGTGGCATGTAACATTTATGCCACATAAATGCCAGGCAATGACCATCTCCAACAAGACAGAGTCTACCAATGCTCATCGACATTCAGTGACATTATCGTCATTGAACATACCACTATCAAATTACTGGGAGTTAGTATTGACCAGAAGCTGAACAAGACAAGCCATATCGATACTGTGGCTACAGGTGCAGGTTAGAGGCTAGGAGTCCTGCATCAAGTTAATCACCTTATGAATTCCCATTTGCCTGGACAACAACACTCAAGAAGCTTGATACCATTCAGGACAAGGCAGCCTGCTTGACTGGCCCCACATCCACAAGCATCCACTCCTTCCACCATTGACGCTCAGTAGCAACAGTGTGTACCATTAACAAGTTGCGGTATATAAATTTACCACAGATCCTTATACAGCATCTTCTCAACCCATGACCACTATCATCCTGGAAGGAAAAGGGAAGCAGATACACCGGAACACCACCAGCTGCAAGTTCCCCTCCAAGCCACTCACCATCCTGACTTGGAAATATATCACCATTCCTTCGCGTTTGCTGAGTCAAAATCCTGGAATTCTCTCCCTAATAGCTTTGTGGGTCTACCTGTAGTAAATGGATTACAGCGTTTCAAGAAGGCAGATTGCCACCATCTTCTCAAGAGCAACGGGAGATAGGTAATAAATGTTCACCCAGCCATCGATGCTCATATTCCATGAATAAATAGAAAGAATATGTGAGGTAACCGCATTTGGAAATGCTCTCTGTTGGCATGGGTGATCAGAGAGACTGTTGGAGGTGGATAGAGGGGCATAGGTTGATATGGAAGGGGCATGGTGTGCTGAGGGTTGAGGGGATATGAGTGATGTGGGCTAGAGGGACTAATATTAAATAGAACAAATGGGCAATGCCCCAGAGCACCAAAGTAGATCTTTTAACTAGTCTGCCATTGCCACTTAGCCGCTTCTGTGCCCACCTCTGATCTTTTTCGGGGCGGTAGGCCCAACTCCAACTTGCACCCTTCCTTCCCCTCACCTCAAAAGGAAATTCAGACCGTTTGAAGCATGTTTTCCTGAGGTGGGCATGTGAGCCGGGCCATTTTCTATCTCCTACTACCCACCTCTACCTGGAAAATCCAAGTCCTAGACTGCGTAAAACGTTAGAAAGGAATTATCGTTGGTTGCTAATCTGTGGCATAATAGCACAGCTGTTCACAGAGGAACTTGACAGAAAAGTGAGCTGCCAAAGAAATAATGTGCGGATGTTTAAATTTCCCCAAGCATTACTCCTTTTCCTAGATTGAAAAGTATTTGCCAACTCAGTATGAGGAGAGATGCTCACCAGTTCTCTCCTCTAAAAGGATCAATTATCCATTGCAAATACGGCAATGGGGCTTTAACTAATTGGAGTATCAGTTAGGGTCATGTGACACCATCCAAAATTGTTGTGAGAATCAAATTTTGGCCAGAATCTTCCCTGCAACTTGGAAACCGTTTGGAGGCAGGGATGATGGGATGTGAGTAGATATGGGCATTGCCTCTGGTCAGCTTAATACAGGTGCCCAACTCCCTGCACTTGTGCCAGTTGTAGGTCCTTCACCTGGCACCTTTAATGCGACTGGTTACAAGGCCATTATACACAGAATATGTGGCAATCAATTCACTGAATGTATTCAAGAAAAAGACAGATAAATTTCTAGATTTTAAAGGCATCAAGTAGTATGTAGAGAAAATGGGAATATAGCACTGAGACAGAAGATCAGCCATGATCATATTGAATAGCAGGGCAGGCTCGAAGGACCAAATGGCCTACTCCTGTTCCTAATTTCTCTGTTCTTTAAGCCGGCATTTATCCACTGCAATGTGATTTCACTCCCCAACAGGTCAAAAGAGGCAACCTTACATTGGAAGGTCACAAAATCTCACCGGCAGCAAATGACAGAGTTGTTGTCCACTGTATCACAGCCTAGCCATTATAAAATCATGGAGGTGGATGTCTCTGATGGGCCAACATTTCATCCAATCCACACAATTACAATCCCTCCCAAACACTCTGTCAGTCTGACCCCCAATAATGCACCCATTGATCCTCAAGCTGTGGGCTGCAATATCCTGTCAGGAGCATGCAGATAAATGCAGAGAATCCCCCTTCCTGCTCTCCTCTCACCCACAGTTAGTATCCACGTGTGGAATGTGCCAGTGTATCCATATGAAAATTCCCGGCATGGTTCTGCTGTCTTTGACCAGCAGGAGGAGTGAGAACACCAACCAAGAGGAAAATCTATCCAAATTGTTCCTCGTCACCTGGTTTGATTTAATAAAATGCGTGTGTCTGTGGATATTGCATGTCTGAAGGGGAAATATATTTTACTGAATTGTTCTATAATGTATTACCAAGGGAAGAATAGATGGAAACTTACGTTGCAGTTCAGAAGAAGACGACATCTTTATAGTGTTGCACTTGGTAACATAGATTACCCAGCTCACATATAACTGCCATTTGAGATAAATTGTGAGTATTTGCTTCTGTGGTATCTATATGACACAACAAAACATTAACAGGTCCAATTGAAGGTGTTGGCCTCAAATTTGTTTGGATCGTGATTCTGACAATTACACTACAATTGTCCCTGATGGTGCCTTCCAGGAATGACCCTGCCAGAGTTTCAAATTCAGTCACCCTGTTACAATGAGGCAGATAACTACAACTATCTCTTCAGACGCTAAAACACACGCCCATTAAAACTCCTGTGTTGCTGTACCCTTTTGTAGGATTTCCCTCGGAGTCCCACTCCCTTCCACTCATCCTGATTCAAACATTCTCTCCCACTTGAGCAAGAGGGCGAATATCTAGAAAACTCCAGGTGATAAATCGTATCATGCTGACATTCCTTCGAGGGGACTAGTACACCCCAAGTACTTCCCAGTTCTGTAGGCATACCCAGATGTTGTAACTTTAATTATAGCCTAGTGGTATTACTGTTAGACTGTTAATCCAGAGACCCAGGTAATGTTCTGGAGACCAGGGTTTGAATCTTACTGCAGCAGATGGTGGAATTTGAATTCACTAATAATCTGAAAATAAGAGTCAAGTGATGACCATCAAACCGTTGTCGATTGTCACAAAAAACTCACCTGGCTCACTAATGGCTTTTAGGAAAGGAAAAATGCCGTCCTTACTTGGTCTAACCTACACGTGACTCCAGATCCACCCTTAACTTGACTCTCAACTGCCCTCTGGGCAATTAGGGATGGGCAATAAGTTCTAGCTAGGCAGCAATGCCCACATCCGTGGATGAATAATGTAAAAATATGCTGGCTCCTGGTGACTATTTACTTATTTACAAAAGAAAATAAATTTACTCTCTTTTTTTGCCTTAAATCATTCATGGGATGTGAGCGTCACTGACATGGCCAAAATTTATTGCCCACCCCTGATTACTGCTGCGAATGTGGAGGTGAACAGTCTGTGTGATGCAGTCTGAGTGATATAATGACACATATAGTCAGTGTTCCCTCTAATTTTTTTCACTTTTCTCACCAAGGCCCCTGTGTGAACCGGAAGTCAATGCGCGATCGGCGTGCCAATGGCAATCACCGTGCATGGAACAATGGAGTGACCGTCCACGCCTGCAGCCACACAGCTTAGAGAGAACATTACCAAAGTTCTGCTGGGAAGGGAGATATTTAGATCTTGACCCAGTGACAATGATGGAATATTGATACAGTTCCAAATCCATGTAGCATGTTGCCGGGAGGGCACTTTGCAAGTGGTGGGATACATTGCTGTTGTGCTATGTGGTGGAAGTCACAGGTTTGGAAGGTGCTGTTGAAGAAGCTGTGGTGAAATACTGCATTGTAGTTGGTAGATACTGCACACTGTTGCCACTGTGTACCTATGGTGGAGTGAGTGAATATTTAAGGTGTTGGATAGGTTGCCAATCAAACTGGCAGCATAGTCCTTGATCATGTTGAACTTCTTGATGTTGTTAGAGGTTCACTCACCCAGGTATGGTAGATGGTACACATGCTTTGGAGAGTTAGAAAGTAAGTCAGAATTCTTTGACTCTGACTTTCTCCTGAAGCCAGGCTGCAGATTGCAAAGGCCGCTTCAATTAAATTTCTAGTCAGAGGTAACACCGGGTTGTCCATCGTAGCAAACTCAGCAATGGTAATGATTTCTATGTCAAGGAAAGCTCCTCAGATACTTTCTTGTTCGAGATGGTCATTGTCTGGCATGTAGGCAGCTCATCTATTAGTTGCCATCTATCAATCCAAGATTATCCAGGTCTTTCTGCACCCAGGAATGGAATGCATCAGTATCTGAGGAGTTGCAAATGGTACTAAAAATTATGAAATCATCAACAAACATCTCTAATTCTAACCTTCTGCTTGACAGAACAGTCAAAAAATTCTTGCTTACAAGAGAATATCTGAGAAACACTTCCTGCTGAGATAATTGGCCTCTAACAACCACAGCATACTTATTTGTGTAAGGAATGAGTTTATCAGTATGAGTCTCATTCAGTGTGTGGATATACCTTCTCGAAAAGGTGCAAAACTTGACCTATTCTTGAGAAATAAGACAGGGCAGGTTACTGAGGTGTCAGTGGGGGAACACTTTGGGGCCAATGACCGTAACTCTTTAAACTTCAGCTTTAAAATGGTGATGGAAAAGGATAGGCTGGATCTAAAAGTTAAAGTTTTAAATTGGAGGAAGGCCAATTTTGACGGTATTAGGCAAGAACTTTCAGAAGTTGTTTAGGCCTGGGTGTTCATAGGTAAAGGGACGGCTGGAAAGTAGGAAGCCTTCAGAAATGAGATATTAGAGTCCAGAGACAGTATGGCCACTTGTGGAATAGTGTGTGTAATTGTGCTCTCCCTGCCGGAGGAAAGATGTTATGAAACTTGAAAGGGTTCAGAAAAGATTTACAAGGATATTGCCAGGATTTGAGGGTTTGATCTACAGGGAGAGGCTGAATAGTCTGTGGCTATTTTCCATGGAGTGCCAGAGTCTGGGGGGGTGGTGGGGTTGGCGCATGTGACATTATAGAGGTTTATATAATCATGAGGGGCATGGATAGGGTAAATAGACAAGATCTTTTCCCCAGGGTGGGAAAGTCAAAAACTAGAGAGCATAGGTTTAAGGTGAGCAGGGAAACATTTAAAAGGGACAACTTTTCCATGCAGAGGGTGGTGCATGTATGGAATGAGATGCCAGAGGAAGTGGTGGAGGCTGGTACAATTACAACATTTAAAAGCATCTGGATGTGTACATGAATAGAAGGGTTTTAAAAGATATGGACCAAACGCTGAACAATGGGACTAGATTAATTTAGGATAACTGTCATAGAATTTTCATACAATCCCTGCCCTGTGTAAGCAGGTCTTTTGGCCCATTAAGAGCACACTGACCCTCTGAAGAGCATACCACCTGGATGCATCCCCGACCTAACTCTGCATTTCCCACACTAGACACTATGGGCAATTTAACATGGCCAATCCACCTAACCTGCATATCTTTGGACTGTGGAAGGAAACCCACATAGACACAAAGAGAAATTTGATGGTATTAGGCAAGAACTTTCAAAAGTTGTTTAGGGCTGAATGTTCAGAGGTAAAGGGATGGCTGGAAAGTAGGAACCCTTCAAAATGAGATACGAGAGTCCAGAGACAATATGTTCCTGTCCACAGAGACAGACGCCCAAGGCTGGAATCAAACCCCAGTCCCTTCTGCTGTGAGGCAGCAGTACTAGTCACTGAGCCACCATGCCATCCTGTGTTGGCATGGATAAGTTGGACCAAAGGGTCTGTTTCCATGCTGTACAACTCTGTGACTCCACTCAGTGGGCTTACCCTGAAGTTCCATTAACTTTAATTTTGCCAAGGTTCCTTCATATGGAACTCAATCAACTGCTGCCTTGATGTCAAGGGCAGTTAATCTCACTTCACCTCATGAATTTAGATATTTTGTCCTTGTTTTGTTTTGCAGTGTCATTAGAACTGTTTGACCGAGGCACAACTGACTCTATGAATCTATCCATCTAACTTATTGAATCCCTTCCTGGCCCCCTGGCCCCTGAACAAAAGCCAATCAAGGAAATAACTTAGGATGAAACTTCAGCAGACAATGAGCCAAGGACCAGTCTTTGGACAAAGTACGCATAAATTAATGAATGACTCTTGATAATTTCATTTTCTCATGCACACACCTGACTGTGCCTTCTAAATTATTTTGAACTTCAAACTTTGATATACAACTCTCAATTCCTCCATCCGAGTCAATGAAAATATGGTGTTAAATGGTGCAGATCCCTGTGGAACACCACTTGTCACATTCCGTTAAGTGTCCTTAACATTCCAACTGATCTATGTCACAGAATCCATGCAATTCTGTGGTCTTTCATTTTCATTAATAATCTCTCGTAATTGTTATGATTATCTCTTTACTCTCGAATGCCTTCTTCCTTTCATTTACTAAAGACAGCATTTTTACTCTGTATTCCATCTCCTTATTAATGGTGACCAGTTAGCTGAGCAGTTAGTTTACAGCGCAGACTGCCACCGACAGTGCGGTTTCAATTCCTGCTCCAGTTGAGATTATTATGGAGGTTTCTTCTTCTTAACCTTTTCACTCAGCTGCAGCATGGTGATCCTCAAGTTAAAAACCACCAGCAGTCAACTCTCTGATGAGAGAGCAGTCCTGTATTTTGGTAAGACTATGGCAACTTTATCTTGTTAATATTTATCTAGTATCTGACCTCTGCTTTACAAATCTATGCTGAATCTCATTCATCAGCTGCTACATGTTCAAGTGATCAGATTTATTGTCTGGAATCCCTCATACCGTTCTGTCAGAGATTGGACAGAAAACTCCATGTCATTTCAGCGTGATCATCTTTCATGACATCCTATTACATCTGAAGGCTTGTATACAATAGATGTAAATATGCTGTGCATTTCAGGCTTCCACAAGTTCATGACTGCAATGGATTTTGGAACATGGGCGCGCAGTCTCAGGATAAGGCACAGTCGTACAGAACTGAGATGAGAAGTTTGTTCACTTCAAGGGTTGTGAATCTTTAGAGCACACCAGAGGGTTGTGGATGCTTGATCATTGAATTTCTTTAGAAGGCTTAGGCGGACAGAATTTTTTCTCTCTCCAGAATTCAATAGAGTCTTCAGAACAAAGAACAAAGAAAATTACAGTACAGGAACAGGCCCTTCGGCCCTCCAAGCCTGCACCGACATGCTGCCCATCACAACTAATACCCCCTACCCTTCTAGGGACCATATCCCTCTATTCCCATCCTGTTCATATATTTGTCAAGACGCCCTTTTAAAGTCACTATTGTATCTGCTTCCACTACCTCCCCCGACAGTGAGTTCCAGGCAGCCACCACCCTCTGTGTAAAAAACTTGCTTCGTACATCACCTTTAAACCTTGCCCCTCACACCTTAAACCTATGCCCCCTGGTAACTGACACTTCCACCCTGGGATAAAGCTTCTGACTGTCCACTCTGTCCATGCCCTTCATAATCTTGTAGACCTCAATCAGGTCGCCCTTCAACCTCCGTCGTTCCAATGAGAACAACCCAAGTTTCTCCAACCTCTCCTCATAGCTAATGCCCTCCATACCAGGCAAAATCCTGATAAATCTTTTCTGTATCCTCTCCAAAGCCACCACACCCTTCTGTGGCGACCAGAATTCAACACAATATTCCAAATGCGGCCTGACTAAGGTTCTATAAAGCTGCAACTTTTTAAAGTTACCAATTTTTAAACTCAATGCCCCGGCCGATGAAGGCAAGCATGCCTTATGCCTTGTTGACTACCTTTTCCACCAGCGTTGCCACTTTTAGTGACCTGTGTACCTGTACACCCAGATCCCTCTGCCAATCAGTACTCTTAAGGGTTCTGCCATTTACTGTATATTTTCCGTCTGGATTAGACCTTCCAAAATGCATTACCTCGCATTTTTCTGCATTAAACTCCATCTGCCATCTCTCTGCCCAAGACACCAACCGTTCTATATCCTGCTGTATCCTTTGACGGTCCTCATCACTATCCACAATTCCACCAACCTTTGTGTCATCAGCAAACTTACTAATCAAACCAGTTACATTCTCCTCCAAATCATTTATATATATTACAAACAGCAAAGGTCCCAACACTGATCCTTGAGGAACGCCACTAGTCACAGCCCTCCATTCAGAAATGCACCCTTCCACTGCTACCCTCTGTCTTCTATGACCAAGCCAGTTCTTTATCCATCTTTCAAGCTCACTTCTGACCCCATGCAACTTTACCTGTCATGAGAGACCTTGTCAAAGGCCTTGCTGAAGTCCATGTAGACAACATTCACTGCCCTACCCTCATCGATCATCTTTGTCACTTCCTCAAAAAACTCAACTAAGTTCGTGAGACACGACCTTCCCCTCATAAAACCATGTTGCCTCTGGCTAATACTGGAAAGATAGGTAAGTGGAGTTTAAAACAAAGGTCTGTCATGATCGATTGACTGTGTGACTACTCCTACTCCTATTTTTTACATTCTTATGTTTATAACAGGGGTCACTGTCATTGATCCGGGGGTAAAAAAAGGCAATGGGTGATTTCGTCAGAACCAATTCAAGTAAATCTGACACTCTACCAATAGTGACGCTTCAACATATCACTTGTCCTGCTTTGGATCTCACTCCCAAAGCCATACTGATAGTTCCTTGGTCACCAAATTCCAATCACTGCCTGGTATGTGAAATTGTGGAGCATCCCTTTTAAATTCTCATGCTTTTGCACTCCTAAAAATTACCAGATACAAATTTAAAGAAGCTGTGCCCCCCTGCCTCAGACTCCAATATTATACCGATTCCCACGGGTTCCTTCTGGGCTGTACATTAAAGTTCTAATTTAAGTAGGAATATGAATAAGAAGTATTAGCAGCGGCTGTGGGTTTAGCCAAAGCAATCGGCTATTTTAGCATTTGTCTGGAATTATGGAAGCAGCTTTTAGTTCGTAAAAAAGAGCCTTTGCAGCAAAGTAATATTTATGCTAGTGAGCGATTAAATTGCTGGCTACATGTGAAAACTGGAAATAAGCCATGAAAGCCATGAAATAGATAAAGTTGAAGAAAATCATAATGATCCTTTTTAGTGACCTAAATGGAAATAATAATTCATCCTCAGATATATTGTAAATTATTCCAGCAGTTATACCTCCACAATCCTACCCAGACATATGTTCACATTTTGTTCCTCACATAGTGTTTTCTTGCCATTTTCCCCTTCCCTTCCTGCAGGTACTTCGCTGGCATTTAAGTGCAATAGTGTCAGTCCTCTCCAGGCCTCCACCATGTTGTTCCCAGTTTTGAGTTTACAAACAATCATGGATCTGTCCACTTTTGATTCCTGTATCCTTACAGCTATAACAGTGATCACTTGATTTTTTTTTTAATCTTCTAGCTAAGTTGGCTTGTAAAGCAGTTCTGAAGACTCTATTGATAATATTACATTGGCATATACAAACTCAATCTACATAGACTAGGGTTCAAATGTGGAAATTCACAGCTACTCACTGAAATGCTTATGACTAATACAGCAGATACACATGCAGAGCATTGCCTTGAAACATAAACTCTGTTTTTCACAGTGAAAATGTTGCCCGAATTGCTAAGAATTTCCAGCAGTTTCATTTTTTACATCAGATTTGAGAGTAATATTTATGTCTAAACAGACAGTTCTAGGATCTGAACTTGAGTTGAATTTGAGTTAGTAAATGTGAGGCAGTAAAATAAGACATGAAGGTGGATGACAACTCATCTCGCCTAATCCAGGGATGTATTTTTCTGTACCTTTCTGTCATTGCTCATGGCATTATCAGAATTCCTTTATTCCCTCAAGCCTTAAACTAGCTTTCTTGTGTCTATCAACCTCTATATGTTGTTTCATATTTAATCATAATCAGCTGACCGGACTTGAGCTAAATAAAAAGGAAAATATGTGGCTGTGAGAGAACAGCATTATTTAGATCTCTGGGCTTAGAGAAAGCATTTCATTGTTTTTGCATTTGACTAGAAGAATGGAAGATACATGTTAGAAAAAAAAAACAGCCTTTGTAATTCTAACAAAGTGACAGTTGTGTTAGTGAACTATTAAATTGTTGGCTACAAGTGAAATCTGGCAAAATAAAACACATTATGAAATAGATAAATGGGAGGAAGAAAGCCATAAAGCTCTTCTTTGCTGATCTATACAGAAATAACATCCAGTCCCCATCGTAGATTCCAGATGTGTTATAAATTATTCAAAGAGTTTTACCTCCACAATCCTAGCCAGAGGCACATTTTACATTTTGATCAATCTTTGGGGTATCTGTAGTCTTGGGGTAAAAATCTTTGACATTGTGCTGTTGTATAAAATGGATGATATCAAAGTCATGGCCTGTTTTATGTCCCTTCTGATCTTTATTTCCAATGACTTTTATTGATGTATTCTGTCAATAACTTTTTCAGGGTATGAAAGTAGAGTGGAGGAACCTTTGGCAAGATGTTGTGACTTGTCTTATATCACTCCAGAAAAACTGATCTCAATTTCAAACCTCAGGTGGCCTGCACACCTGCTGACCAGGTGTATCTGCACTTTTACACAAACAAAAAGTCCTAAAAAGGCACAAAACAGAGGAAGACTGAAGTTTCATCTACTTCTACTCACATCTACCTCACTTAATTAGACAACCTTTTTAGGAGAGTGTGGAAACACTGCTTGTATGAGACCAATTCAGGATTTTCAGTGCATGGAACTGACATATTTGAACACCATATTAATTTCTATTTATTATGGGAAACTCCCTCTAAAGTCTTCTTATTCCCATTCATTATCTTTATAACCCAGGATATCTTCAGTAAGCCAGATTCCGGATTCTCCTCTCCCGTTCTCCCTGTCACTAGGTTTGTCACCAGCTGCAAAATCCTATTTACCATATCACAGATGTGTGACTTATATATATTTTAATTCCATTTATTTTTTGGATTTTTGGATTTGAACTATTGGCATAATTATGGATTTTCTGTTTGTAGGAAGGAGTTTACTGATAAACTTAGATAACAAGGTGTAGAGCTGGATGAACACAGCAGACCAAGCTTGGCCTGCTGTGTTCATCCAGCTCTACACCTTGTTATCTCAGATTCTCCAGCATCTGCAGTTCCTACTATTACTGATAAACTTGACTGCTTCAGCGTCTTTGGCAGCATGGCCCTGGATTCCATCAGACTGGTCAGCAGTGTGGATGGCCAGCTTTGGAGATGGGTGGCTTCTGTAGAGTCTTTCCGTCTGAGATTCATGTTGCATGGTGCTCTTTGTAGCGCGACTGTATTTTCCTGAACCAAGGAGCTGGGAATTGAACTAAGGTGGACTTTGTCTTAATTTTGAAAAAAATGTTCTTATCTGTGCCTTCTGTTATTAATCTAGGCACTGTGGTACAGTGACTTAAACACTTTTCACTGTACTTTTTTTGTAAAAAGTACAAGTGCCAATAAATTACTAATCTATTCTATTCTACTTTACACGGCTTGATTTGTTCTTTATTTCTTTTGATTAGGGAAAACACCAATAGCTCAAAAAATAACCATTTTACTTTCAGTTAGGGGAAGTTTTCAGAGTCTTGCCTGAAGCTGGATATGTAAAACAGCTGCTCCTGAGAAAGAGGGCTACTTTTAGGACTGTTAAAGAAAAGGTTACCTTAGTGTAAGGGTTTAGTTTAGTTTAAAAGGTTCTAGGTCATTAGTATTTGGTTAAAACTCTGACGGGATTATTTGAAGATGAAAAAAATCTAAGCTCATTTGTACAAAGGCTCCAGGAAGAGATTATCAGAATCTCAAGATGGGAATCCAAGCCGCAGTTAAATTAAGCCTGATTGAAAGGAAAAAAGAAAGAAATTCTGTGGTGTGATTCCTATAAATGAGTTTTGTTGGGTAATAGGCTTGTATGTTTTCCTGTGCTTTGAAATCTTTAAATTTGTGTTATATCAAAATTACTTTTGAATAATAAACTTCTGTTTTATTTTTGAAGCCAAATCTGCAGAAGTGTAGTTTGTGTTTCAATGAAAGTCCATCTCTTCATAACTAAACAAGAACGATCTATTAAGTTGGGTTTCAGTCTGACATTTGACTTGACCAATAATAACGTCAGTGAGGATCATACCATCGGACATTTCTCACATTGCCAAACCCTTAATTCTGCAAGTCCCAGACCTATCTATCTGAGCAGCTAAAGCATACTACTTTGAAATATTCCTAATACCAGACCGACCTATCATTTTTTTTTAAATCCAGTTGAGTGGAGAGTTTTCCGTCACATTCCTGAATTCAGCCTTGTAAGTGGTGGACAGGTTTTGAAGAGACAAGAGGTGAGTTACTTGCTGCAGGATTCCTAACTTCTGACCTGCTTTTGTAGCTATGTATTTATATAACTAGTCCAATCCAGTTTTTGGTCAATGGTATTCCCTAGCATGTTGATTGTGCAGGTTTCAATGATGGTAATGCCATTGAATGTAAAAGGGTGATGGTTGGATTCTCTCGCATTGGAGATGGTCATTGTCAATTATGTGCTCAAGTGTTATTTACCATTTCACAGCCCAAGCCTGGAAAGATTATCGAGGTTTTGCTATATTTAAACTTCTTTAGTGTTTTAGGAGTCATAAATGGTGCTGAACATTGCACAATCATCAGCAAATATTTCCACTTCTAATCTTATGATGAGCCAATATCGTGGATGATGCAGTTTACAATGTTTGGTCCCAGGACAATACCCTAAGGAACTCCTGCAGTGATGCCCTGTAGCTGAGATGATTGACATTCAACAATCTCAACTTGCTTCCTTTATGGTTTTTATGACAATTTTCCACCTGAAGTTTTACTAGAGTCTGTTGATGCCACAAAATTCTGTTTTGATGTCAAGAGCAATCACCCTCACTCCTTCTCCTGAGTTTCAACTCTTGTGTCCATGCTTGGAACAAAGATGTAATAAACTGATTGGAGCTGGCACAGCCCAAACTGAATGTCAGTGAGCAAGTTATTGTTGAGTAAGTGCCACTTGATAGCACTGACAACGATATCCTCCATCACATTGCTGATGATTGAGAGCAGACCGATGTGGCAGTAATTGACTGGGATGGCTTTATCATGCTATTTGTAGACAAGGCAAACCTGGGCTATGCCATATCCTACATTTTTCCTGGTGGATGTCAGTGTTGAAACTGAAATAGAACAGCTTGGCTAGTGATGTGGCTAGTTCTGGAGCACTAATTCTGGTGCTATTGCTGAAAATTTGACTGGGCCCATTGTCTTTGCAGTCTCCAATACAGAGTGATTACAAGTAGCCTGGAATTAAGTTAAAATACAGACCACAGAGATAATCTTGGAATTACTGCCTGAGCCACATACAGCGTAAATAAGATCAGAGAGCTAATTTTGTGGCTAAAAGATTGGTGTAGGAGAAATGGATTCAATAATGAGGCATTGGCATCCGTACTGGGGAAAGAGAGAACTGTCACGTTGGAATGGACTTCATTTGATTCATGCTGAGACCAGTATCTTGGTGAATCATATAACTAGGGTTGGAGGTGGGGTTTTAAACTGAGCAGAGGGTTAGATCAAATGGAATTTGGAAAAAATCAAAATAAACAAGAGTGTCAAATTGCAGAGTAGTGAAGAGGCAAATGATAGTAAAAATGTGACAGAAAGGAGTAGAAAAAACATCCAGAAGGGTGCAACAGAAATTAGAACCAGAGTAAGAAATAATGAGAGAAAGTTAAAAGTTAAGGCCCTTTATCTGAATACATGCAAAATTTGTTACAAGACAGATGAGTTGACTGCACAAATAGAAATAAATTAATATGAATTGATAGTTACAGGATAGCCAAAACTGGAAACTCAAATTTCAAGGGTTTTTGATGTTCTGGAGGAATAGACAAAAAGCAAACAAAAACCTACATAAGAACAGATTATCTACTAATGCACAATGAGGAAGGATTATTATCATAGTTAATGGTCCTCTGGGGATAGCGATCATAACATCTTAATAGCCACTTCCTAATGCTTAACAAAAGTATATCTGGTCTAAAAGAAGGACTCAATGAGAAGATAGTCCATCTGTGGTCAACAAAGGTGGTCAAGGAGAGTATCTAATCAAAACCTAAGGAATATTAAATGGCGAAAACTAGTGGTTTGCCGTACAACACAGAATCCTTTAGGAATCAGCAGTGGATTAATGAATAACTGATAATTATGGAGAAAATTGATTATGAAAATAAATTGGCAAGAAATATAAAACTGAACAGCAAAAATTTCTGCAGGTATATGAGAAGAAAGACAGCACATGTGGGGCTCTTGGATGCAACTGGGAATTAATAATGTGGAATAGGGAAATGGTAGATAATTTAAACCAATATTTTGTACGAATCTTCATGATGGAGGACACTATAAACATTCCAAAGATAAAAGACATGCAAGTTGCTGACGGACCTTGTTCAAAGGAGTATGTCAAGAATCAGTCTTAGGGCCTCAATAATTTGCTACCTATAATGATTTGGGGTAGGAACAGAGTGTAATGTATCCAAATTTGCCTGATAGTATAAAAATAAGTGGGAGAGCATGATGTGATTAGCTCATAATCTGCAAGAGAATGTCAAACTTGGCAGATGGAATTTAATGTAGGAAAATGTAAGATCATTCACTTTGGTAGGATGAATCGAAAGGTGGATTATGATTTAAATGGGGAGAAACTCCAAAAATCATCTCCAGCACAGAAGGAGCTGGGTGTTCTTGTGCATGAAACCCAACATGTTAGTATGCAGGCGCAGCACATAATTAAGAAGGCAAATAGAATGTTGGCCTTTATCGCTGGGGCTGGGAGTTTAGAAAATAGGAAACCTTGTTACAACTGCACAGTGCATTGGTGACGCTGCCCCTGGAGTACTGTGTACAATTTTGGTCCCTGTATTTAAAAAGGATATACTGGCAGTGGAGAAAGTTTGAAAGACATTCTCCAGGCTGATTCCTGGGATGAAGTGGTTGACTAATCAAGATGGGCTAAACAGTTTAGAATGTTACTCAGCAGAGTTTAGAAGAATGAAGGTGATCTTTTTGAAACATACAGAATTTTGAGGGGGTTTGACAGGGTATAACATTGAGAAAATGTTTTCATTCATGGCATAATCTTGAACAAGGGGACACAGTTACCCAACAAGGGGAATTTCTTATCACAGAGAGTAACAAATGCCTAGATTTCTCTACCCAGAGAGTTGTGGAGGCTAGATCACAGAGAGCATTTAAAGGGAAAGTACATAGGTGTTTGAAATATTGGAGAGTTGAAGAACTGTAAGGAATTGACTCAAAAGAGGAATTGAGTTCGAGGGTAGATTAGCTTTGATCTTATTAAATGGCAGGGCAAGCTTGAGGTGTCAAATGGCCTACCCCATTTCTATTTTTGGTGTTCTTATGCTCTTATCTAGTGCCTCCAACCATCTTTTTGATGCCACATGGAGTGAATTGAATTAGCTGAAGGTTGGCATTTGTATCATCTACTCAGTCTTTCCAGCTATATATACTTGCAAATGCTTCAAACTCATCTTTCACATTGATATGCTGGGCTCCCTTGTCATTGAAGATGGGGACAATTATGGAGCTTCCTCCTCCAGTGAGATGTTTAGTTGTCCACCACCACTACTCATGACTTAATATAACCGGACTGCAGGGCTTAGATATTATCCATCAGCTGTAGGATTGCTTTGCTCTGTTTATTGTGTTCTGGTGGTTTTCACTGTATGCTCAGCTTTTAAATGTCAACGGATAAAAACGAAACACATAGGTGAAGTATACAATATTACTTTTTTTTCCTCAAAAGAACTGTTTATATATTTTGTGTGTTAAGAGAATAATGGATAGAGGCAAAGAATTTGATTCCCAAAGCACCAGTAAAAATTCCAGTACACTCTGTGATAAAACAGAACTTGGCTCATTCCAAAGCCTTGAAGTTATACTCTACATGTTATAACAGCTCCATTGTTGTAAAACAATGTATCCTTAGACTCATCGTGAGCAACAGCATGGGAGATATGCCAATTATGTATGTGTGTGTAAATATCCCAGATTAGCTAAAGGTAACTTGGGTTACATAAAGCCATATCACCTTACTGCAAATTCTAAAGACATCAGGCTAAAATGCTAATTTGATATATTTTATTTAATGCTCTTGGCACATGCCACTTCCATTTTTTCTTAGGCTGTCTGGCTGCATATTGCAGTTACATTTCCCAGTTCATCATAATGTTCACCAAACTTGGAATTGAAGCCATGCTAGGAGAATCTTGATGTTTACTGGATTCTTCTGGTTTATATCAAGAAACATCTGGTACACATGTTTAATGTATGACATCATTTTGTGCTACTTTTTTTCTTTCCTCTTTTTTAATTGATCATGATCACTTTTTTAAGACAAAATGGACAGATTATCTGGACTGAGGTGATTTCAACAGCCACACTAATGTTGCTCCATAGTTATTTGATGCACCTTGAACCTGTACTCCATATGATTACTTATATAGCTTTATTTTACTGTTGTTTTAAAGGAAATGGATTTTGTTCTCTTTTATGCAGCACTTTAAACTGAGAATGACACAAATTCATTCAACAAGGCTAAAAAAGTTTAGCCTATGATTTAGGACTTTGTTTTTAGAATGCCTTCTTTGATTCTGTCTCTGTCTCTGGCAATGTTGTACTTGATCTACAATTGGTCTCAATATCAAGGCTGGTTGTTTATCTATTGAAATAGAGTTATTTTAAACTATTCTGGTCTTTACTATTGCTCCACAAACATATGGCCTTTCTCCGTGCAATTGAAAGCATCAATATCCACTGATTGTCTGTGTTTTTCCAGTGTAGAATATCATACTGATTGGAGACCACATTAGATTCACTATATTTACGTTGAATTACGTAATCCATAAACTCCATTTTGGGTTTTCCCCAAATCAATTTTTTTCTGAAAAATTTGAAGTTTATCTATTGTAAATTGGTAAAATTATTTCTCTACCTTTTTGTCTTGTCTTCCATGTATTTTTACCTAATTTCTGTTACTCCTGCTGAATCCCAATCTGCTGCCTTGTATATTCTTTCACTGCAATAAATTAATTATCAACATTCTTTCCACAAAACAATAGGGAACAAGTAAACAATTCTGCAATTCACTAAGCGACTATTTCTGCCTTTCTCTGAGCAACCAACTCTGCCTTTTTCTTATACTTTCACCTAACTGACAACTTTCACTTTAAGAGTGAGCACGAACTGGGACAGCCTAGTTGACATTTTTAGTCAGGGTAAATTGGTCCTCAGCATGTACCAAAGGCAAAGTTGCTTGTGACTTCATTTAAGGCTGCTTCAGAGCAGTAGATGAGCCAGAAACCAGGCTGGACAAAAACAAATGGATCCAGTTTTGGAAGAAGGGAAAACCGAGTCCAGCGAATTGTACACCTTAACAGCCCAATGTCTTCCTCTCAGGGAAGTGTGGCACGTTGGGCCTCCTGACACATACTCGGTGATGCGTAACCTACACTTGACCAGCATGGCATAAACCATCATCTTACAAGATGGTGGGCAGCCACCACTGATATGGATGGGAAGCATCTCAAAACACGATCAGAAGCTTTTTTTTAAATGAAAATATAACCAACAAAAATTAGTACTAAAGCCAGAAAGAAAACTAGGAGCAATTTTAAATGTTTGCTGTCAATAGAGTTTCCTAGAAGTGCATTCTTGTTGATTTGATTTGATTTAAGCTTCATTGTCATGTGTACTCAAGTACAGAAGTACAGGAGTAAGTGGAAAGTGTATAATGTCACTACATATGGTGTCATCTTAGGTACGAAGGTACCTAGGTAGAAACTTAGGTACAAGTAGCAACAGACTGCAACAAAGTTAAAAGTAAAGTATCAGTCTGTTCCTGGTGTAAGCAGGAAAATAAAGAAATAAAGTTAAATGTGAACATTACAGCCCTTTCTAGTATTAAATGGAAAAGTAAAGGAATAAAGGTAAAATGTCAGGGCAAATTACTGCAGATGCTGGAATCTGTACTGAAAACAAAAAATGCTGGAGATCACAATGGGTCAGGCAGCATTCATGGAGAGAAAACAAGCTAATGTTTCAAGTCTAGATGACTCGTCAGCCCATCTAGACTCGAAATGTTAGCTTGCTCTCTCACCACGGATGCTGCCTGACCTATTGTGATTTCCAGCATGTCTTGTTTTGAGTTAAGGTAAAAGGTCAACAGCCTTTCTTAAGGGCACTCCATGCAAGGGCTCAATCTCCTCTGCTTCAGTCTCATCTCTGGGAAACCTTGGGCTTCCTGCTGTCAACGCTGCAGATGGTGAGAAGTCTTCTTCACTGACACTTTGGGCGCACTCGAACGACGCTGGGCTCAAGCCCATAGCTGCTTCCACGCATTGGACCTCCAGCCAACACTGCTCTGGGACCACAGCTGCTGCCATGCTCCTCGCGATGCCATCAGTGCTGCTGTCTCTCCATAGAACTCCAAAAGGTAAGTAAAAGAAACAGACGAGAAGCAGAGAGAATGGTATTGGGTGAAGAGAACTCCTAGTGTGACCATGTCATAGGCAATGGGAAATCGCAATAGAATTTAATCGCTGTGCTTAGTTAATTAAACACTCGTTGGTTTTATGTGATTACTTCAGATCCGTTCTTCTTTGTCACAGGCTGTAATGGCTATCAAGTATATCTCACATAACCAGGGTCGTGGCAACCGGAAAATATGTCCACTATTCTGTTGGAAAATATACCCTATAGAGCTCTCCTTTAATGTCTTACTTTCTTCACACTTAATTTTTAATAAGGTTCCAATATACAGCCTAAAAGTATGTCTAGGAAAGCCTTTTAACCTACTTTAGAAGCAAATGGAAAATCCGACTTTTCTTTGGCTATATTGCTGCATGTCCAACTTCAGCTATCTGCAGACACCTCGATCAGATTGTCATCATCATTCAAAATGTAATTGTACTTGGCTTGTCAAGTGCAATGTTTTCTTTGAAACCAACTTATACAGTTTTTGTATTCATAAATAAATGTTGCTACTATCTATCATTTTGTTCAAGGATTATTATAGTGGGACTCATTGTGTTACAATGAGAATTTGATTTCATTATGCACACATAAATTTAGATTAAGCTCATTTTGTGGTTACCTTTGAAACCTAATAAACAGATGTCTATTCCCAGTCATTTATTTCTGGCAAAAGAGACTTGCACTACAGCTGAAATAATTCTTAAATCAATCTATACTTTACGTGATAGTTGATTGCAACAAATGGATCAAATTGCAATCCAAAAAAGCTCTATATAAACAAACATACAACAAAGGTTTTGTATAAATCTGTCACTGCTTAGATAAATGACTTCCTTCCAATGTTTAAACAATCAAATGTCTTTTTTTATATATGTATAAAGTTGTGAGCCAATTAATTTAGACGCTGCCCTTTTTTATTTTTCATGAACTAAAGTAGCAAACATATCATTGGTGTTTCTCCAAGAGTTTATCCATAAGCACTCCAGAAGCTCATTTCTAATGGGTAATTTTCCGAATTTGCGCAGCCGTGGGGAATTTTACTACTAGTAGTGCACGTTGGAAATTTGGTCAAGAACTGTGCAAAGTTTTCCATCCATTATTTCAAACAAATATTAATGACTGATACTTTCATGGGCCCCATTGTTCAGATAAGTTTAACACTTTCCATGCTTGTCCAATGATGGATTTCGATTAATACATATAACAAGGCAACGTTTCAGCATAGGAACTGAACCAGCTCAGCAGCAGAATGGTGAACTTTATACCCACCCTGGAACATGCTGCCAGGAAATTCTGGAGCTTAAAATTGCACATACATTTAACCTACAGGGGTTAAGCAATAGCTGGAGCAGGAAATTGTGTGCAGCTGCAACTGGTAAAAGCTGCAGCTGCCATTTAAAAGGGCACATGAAATGCTGCCTGCAGAAGAAGTAGAAATGCTGCAGGTAGGAGCAGCTGTCCATTTACAGATGTGTGTTTCAAAGTGTTGATGGAAGAATTGCAGCAAAGGGGATAGTTAATATCTTTGGCATCTGTGGGTATGCTTCTCTCAAGAGGCTGTTTAGCAGATGGATCTTCTATGCAACAGCGTACCCGCGTGGAATGAAAGACCTAGGAACTGCAGGATGGCAAAATTGTTCCACAGGAATGGTTGACCAAACCAGTAAATTGTTGGGTGCAAAGATGTGGTTGACTGCCCTGAACTACACCTTCAGACATTGGGTTCTGGCTACCAGAAAATCTAACCATGCTCTGACATTTTGATCTATGTCATACATTCAGCTAAATGATCAGGAACAAAAATCTTTAAAATGCAAACTAGCCCAGAAATGCCTGGAAGTAAAATACTAACGGGCTTGCCTTGCTTGGCACCTGAGGTTTCAGAGATGGTAACACATTGAAACACGTTCACTGTTGAAGGACAATTCACATTAACCGCTGAATCAGAATCATGTCTGGAGAACTGCTGGAAGTTATTCTAAAGGTGATTTTGACCTACAGAACATGTGGCAATGGCACAAAACAAGAGAGAACATGCTCAAAGATTTAAAAACACTTCAGTGGAGAACTTGGTGCAGGAGAGGAAGAGGAGGAAAGAAAATGCCAGGGTGAGGCAATGGCCTAGTGGTATTATCATTGGCCTGTTAATCCAGAGACTCAGGTAACATTCTGGGGACCAGAGTTCAAATCCTGTCACAGCAGATGGTGGAATTTGAATTCAACAAATGTCTGATATTTAAGAATCTGATGATGACTGTAACTCGATTGTCGGAAAAACCCATCTGGATCACCAATATCCTTTAGGGAAGGAAACTGCCATCCTTACCTGGTCTGGCCTACATGTGACTCCAGACCCACAGCAATGTGGTTGACTCTTAATTGTCCACTAGGCAATCAGGGATGCCAGTGACACCCTGATCCCGTGAATGAATATCCACAAGAGACTCTCCAAAAAACAGTTATACTAGATATCATGGTAGACACTGCCAAAGGTCTATCTACATGAATACAGTACCTCAAATTTTCAATGACTTCACATGATGGTCAGGGTCAGTGAATATACCTTCAAATGCCATATTCCATTATATTGCCTCTAAAATCATAATCAATGATGTTCCTTTCATTGCATCCTCATCATTCATCTGACATTCGCATATCTCATTACATTCTCATTTAAACCTCATACTCATATCTCACACTTTACACACACTGTTGGCTATTCAACTGTGACAGCGACTTGAAATCTCTAAATCCTGAGCAGGCAGTGGAAGAAGAACAAGGTGGGGAAGATTAGGAAGATAATGATGAAGAGGAACCATTGGACAGTATGTTCGCATCTTCAACCTAAAGTTAAACAAAAGAACTGAGTTCCAGAGGTGAGTTAGAATGACTGCCCTTGACATCAAAATGGCATTCAACTGAATATGACATCGACAAGCCCCAACAGAATTGAAGTCAACGTGACTCAGAAGGAGAACCCGCCAGTGGTTGCAGTCGTACCTAACACAAAGGAAGATGATTGTTGTTGCTGGGGGTCAATCATCTCAGCCACAGGACATCATTGAATGAGATTTTCAGGCCCAGGCCCAACCAGCTGCTTCATCAATGCCTTCCATCGTAAAGGTCAGAAGTGGTGATGTTTGCTGATGATTGTACAATATTCAGCCCTACTTACGACACCTCAGAAACTGAAACAGTTTGATTCCATGTGCAGCGAGATCTCAACAACATCTAGGCTTGAGCTAATGTGTGGTGTTACAGGTTAAAACTCCAAAATACTCTAGGAGTTTTTAGTCCTTAATTCCAAAATGTGTTTTCTTAAAAGAAAGAAAAACCACAGGTGTAATTCAGTGGCTGGTTGGCAAAGAAAAATCTGTTTAGACTCATGGGTTTTACCACCTAAAGTTGCAAAGGAACCTCAGACTATGATCTCTTGTAATCACAAAAATAAGGCTGACAACCCCTGACTCAAGGACAATACTTACGACAGTTTATGTCCCAAACTGCAGACATTTTTTTTCTGTTTTTCCCTTTGATGAATGCACAATGACAACATTTAAAAATCACTTTCAACATTACTGGAGTGGACTCATGGGACAAAATTCCTTCATGCATACCCTCCTGGGTTGGAGTGTTAGCGTGCTGTGAAGGTAACAGTTGAAGAACTCTTACCTAGTTACCCATATATTGCAGATAAAGACCCTCACCCTGAATGCTACAAACCAGTTGATAAAGAAATCAGGACAAAGGGATTTCAAACAATCTACAAAACAAATGTTTGTGAAGCCAAAAGTTCGAGTACAAATGTCAACACTTGTCACTTGTGTTAACCTTCACATCAGTGGCTGCAACATTAAGCTATTCTCTCTTTGCAAACAATCCATAAATAATTTTTCTTTAGCTTTGACCCTTTGGACTCATCTCTTATTTGAATAGGTAAAGTATATGAGTGTTGCGCTGGAATTTCTTCTTGCATTTATTAATTAATAAATTTACTCTTTTTGCTAATTCTTTGGAAGAAGAGTCATTCTGGACTCAAAACATTAATTCTGTTTCTCTGTCCACAGATGCTGCCAGAGCAACTGAGTTTCTCCAACAATTACTACTTTTAATCTCAGATTTCCAGCATCTGCAATTTTTTAAAATATAAAAATCACAGAAACAGCCCATAGAAATTATTTGGCAATTAACCCAAAAGTAGTATGTTTCCATTAAATAGTTTGATGGGGATTCCTGCCTACTGCTGTAAGTCTGTTCATGGTTATTTATTAAAATACACATGTTGTTGTGTGATACCTGTTGAATGATACACATCAACTAGTAGATATGAGACTGATACTATACTGATACTGTAGAGAAAGCTTCGCCTATTGGGAGAGTTTAGGACCAGAGGGCATAGTCTCAGAATACAGAGTTGTCCATTTAAGAGAGAGAAATGAGGAAGATATTTTCCCCTCAGAGGGTAGTAAATCTACGGAATTGTTTACCACAGAGGGCTGTGGGCCATTAAGTATATTCAAGGCTGTGATAGACAGATTTCTAATCACTAAAGAATCAGGGGATACAGGGGAAAAGCAGGAAAGTGGAGTTGAGGATTATCAGATCAGCTATGATCTCTTTGAATGGTGAAGAGGATTTAATGGGCTGAAAGGCCTCTTCTGCTCCTATGACTTATGGTATTGTTCACCTACCATCTGTCTAGAGCTCAGCTGTTTCATTTTTATTCTTAGATAACAAGGTGTAGAGCTGATGAACACAGCAGGCCAAGCAGCACCAGAGAAGCAGGAAGGCTGACGTTTCCGGCTTAGACCCTTCTGCTTACCTGCTCCTCTGGTGCTGCTTGGTCTGCTGTGTTCATCCAGGTCTACACCTTGTTATCTCAGATTCTCCAGCATCGGCAGTTCCTACTATCTCTGAATCACTTTTATTCTTTTTGCTTCTGGCTTTGCACCTGGAGACATGATGGAAAGTGAACTGTTGTTGCTGGCTACTCAGACCTGCTGCAGCAGCATGGTAACTGGCTCTTGAGCCAAACCATAGCCATGAGCCTTCAAGCCAACTATAATCTATACTGCATGTTAGCAGCAAATGTTCCCATCACATGAGAGATGCACTTGGAAAATTAAGACTGTTTACACCTTGCAAATGTTGGAAAATGTCAAAGTCATCTCTGCCATTCAATACAATATATTCAAGACAGAAGTCAATAATACTTTGGTTACCGAAGGCATCAAGGATTATGCAGAAAGGTGAGTTTGATTAGAGGATGATCCTATTAGTACAAAATAGGCTGAAACAGCTAAATGGCCTATTTCTGCTCCTATTTCTTATCTGCTTATCTCCCAAACTATCTCACTTTTCACAAGTTCACTTTTTGAAGAAAGGGTCCCAATTTTTTTTTATGTATAGATGTTGTTATCTTGGATGTACACAGGAGTCTGTGCATCAATTAGGCTTCTGACAGCTTGGCTCCAAATAAGATGTAAGCTTACTTCATAAATACTGAACAGATTTTTCATGCCTGACTGTAGATTTGCTTCAGGGATAAGTGTTTGGGCACGACAAAATTGATCTATAAAAGATTAACACACATCAATTGCCTGGATTTAATGAAGGTGACAGGTGTCAGTTCTTCCAATATTCATGAAAACTCATGCCGAATTTTTAGGTTTTGTTTCAAATAATGATTACTAACAACAGATACCCGATGGTAAGGCAACAGAGCAATGTGTTCTGAGCTACACTGCTTACAACTTTCTAAAAGAGACTATTACATGTCTACACAGGTCATTGTTACATCACACATGTCTCAAAAGCTTAACTATGTTTTCAGTAAGCCCTATTTCTCTACTGCCGACCAGGAAAGCCCTTTTTTCACAAAGGTCAGTACAGGACCCACCCAATGCCTCTCACCACTTGATCCCGGGCCACAGGAGAGTGTTGATGGGAGGGGCATTGTGTTTGGAGATTGAGTGGGAAGGAGCAGAGGTTGTTGACAGCAAGGGCAGAGAGGTGGCTCTCAGCAGACACATCTTCATTCCTAATGGCAGCTCCATCAATCAAACGCCGAGCGCCTTTGAATGAAACATCAACTCCGCACCCCACCACCAGCTCAACCCCACCACCTTCCCCCCCAGAGCCCGCAAGCAATGCCACATTGTTTGATTATTGTACTCACCACATGATAACTCCACCTCATCTCCCTGCACATGCTTCTGGTTTATTAGCACTGGCAGTGGCATGAAGCTTTAAGGCCCTCAATTGGTACTCGGGCGGTAAGACCATTTATTGACTGTCAGCAATGATCCTGCCATTAATTAAGTTACGGGAAGCATTTTAAATTTTATCCGATAATACTATCATGAGCGCCTCAAGTAGCATAGATTATACAGGGATTTTGAATGAAGAATTAGACAACACCAATGGAGCAATATACATATTTACATATTTATTAAGCAATATTCAATTTCACGGACTCTGACAAAATAATTGCTTTGTTAACTTGGCTTCCAGTTTAATGCCTTGATATCAACATTCACAGTCATATTTGCCATGGCTCCCCCCTTCCATATCTCTGTGATTTCATCTAGCCCCACAACCATCCAAGGTATTTAAACTCATCTAATTCTGATTTCTTGATTAAAGTTCTGTTGCACCACCATTGGTGGCCACATCTGCAGCTGCCAAAGTCAATGGCTCTGGAAGTCCTTCCCTAAATCTCTCCGCTTGTCTATATCTCTTTCCTCCTTTAAGACACTCCTCAAAACCTACCTCTTTAATCAAAACATTTGTCATCCTCCCAAATACATTTTATGTGATACCTGGCTTCATAACACTTCTGTGAAGCATGTGGATGAAATATTGTATTATGTTAATGGTGCTGTATAAATCAAAATGGTTTTGTTAATGTAGAGACAACAACAAATGCTGGAGATCACCATAGGTCAGGCAGCATCCATGGAGAGAGAGCAAGCTGATGTTTTGAATCTAGATGACTCTTCATCAGAGCTGACATGAAGTGAGGAGAGGGCAGCACTTATGCTTTGGTTGGGGGGGATGTTACAGTGTAGAGTGCTGGGGGAGAAAGGACATTGACAGTTCAGATTAAGTGATTGGAATGTGAGGATGGCAGAATAATGGTATGTCTAACGCCAGACTGGAAAGAACAGATATTCCGACAGGGGTGGAGAGGTCGGTGGGGAATGGGGTGGGGGGTAGTGGAGGATAGAGGACATGGTGACAAAGAATGTAACAAGTAAAACTAAAAGAAAAGTAAGGAATGGGAGTTGGTTCACAATTTGAAGGTGTTGAACTCAATATTAAGATGAGTTTGGTTACCCTTTATTGAAAATAGTATTATAAATAGCCAGCTCAAAAAATAATTTTAAACTTGATTTAACAGAACCCACCTATTTATATTTAATTTAATTATAATTTCATTCTGCTATATATTTTCAGATATTTTTCTCTTTTTTTAAAACACTATGATGGCTCACAGTTCTGAAAATGTACTAAAGTATGTACACACATTTGCGTATATAGATGGATCTAACAATTTGGCATTCAAGCCCTTTGCCATTTACAGATCAAAATGAGCAAATAAAACAAAGAAATAGATTACATATCAAAAATTGCCCTTCTGTTTGATTGAACTTATTTATTAATTTATTGCAAAGCAATTGTTAATTCTAAGTCCCGTTTATACACATCAGTTATAACTGTCTTCAATTAAACACTGATAGTTAGCATTCCAGAATCCACGGCTCAATTTAGATTCAAATTAATAAATGGATTTCTCTGCTAAACATACTTTATTATTTAAAAGTTTGGCCACCAAGTTAGTTAATATTTACCTTGCAATATCCTTCCCTTTTTGCATGTGTTTAATTAGCACTGGCAGGAATGACTGATAGTATAAATAACATATCAAGGCCAATGCTTGGCTCTAATCACCGTACAACAAAGTCAAGGCTACCCTTAGGTAAATACTTTGGACTTAAACAGTTAATATGATTGGCTTTGGAACAGCTGCATAGCTCATTTTTAAACCAAGAAAATTGCCTGCCTGCCATCAGTCACAAACTTCTTTTTTATGATTGCTGTAAAATATTTTTGTGTTGGAAGGTATCAAATTTTGAATAGAAAAGACAAATAAAAAAATTGAACAAATAAACTTGTTGACTTTTTAAAATCTCCAGTAGTGATTGGTAATTCCTGGATATTTTTCACCAATGTTGCCACTGCTGCCTTTGTGAGATATATTATAGCAAACTGATAAAAGTCAATGACTTTAGAAGATGAATTGTCTAGTTCTGACTTGCAACAGAGGACTCATGGGAAACAAAATGTTAAGGGTTTACTGTGAATGCTTTTGAGTAAACTTATACTCGGAAGTTGAAGTAGACTTGGTTAATAAATGTTCAGCTTTTAATTTTGCTGATTGACTTCATGCCCAATGTTTAATTTTAACATTCCTCCCTCAGTTAACAGCATCAAAACCTGATTCAATCGCTGGTCATTGATTTTATTTGTTTTTTTTTTAAATCATGTATGGAATCTGGGGATCATTGACTAGGCCAGCATTGATTGCCCTGGAGAAGGGGTAATGAGCTGTCTTCTTGAATTGATGCAATCCTTCTAGCGTAAAGATACCCACAATCTTGTTAGGAAGATAGTTCCAAGATTTTGACTAAGTGACAGTGAAGGAAAGGTGCCATAGTTCCAAGTCAGGATGGTGTGTGACTTGTAGGGGAACTTGAATGTGGTGGTGCTCCCATGCGCCTACTGCTTTTGTCCTTTTAAATGGTACAGGATGCTGTTGAACGATCTCGCCGAGCGCAACTTGCCTCTCATGATGGAATGTGTAGCAACAGCCAGTACATTTCAAAGTAATCCATTATCTGCAAAACCCTTTATGATCTTCTTGAGAGATATTGGTGGAAATTTCGGCATTTGTACCAACCCAGTTGTTTTCTTCATTTCTTCCTTTTCCTTCCTTACTTCCCACATTTATCCCTCCCTCTTTTTCTCCTTCTCTCTCTCCTCTCTGGCCCTCCCATTGCTGGCCCTCCATCCTCTAGCCTTCCCCTCTTTATCTAGCTTGTCTCTACCTATCCACTTTTTACAGTGCATCTTCTGTCACATTTGTGAGGGCTTTTTCAGAGACATTCAGAGTATGTGCCTGGAAATGACCTCAGACATTCAGTTTAATGATCTGTAATGGGCCTAATGGCTTGTATCAGTCTGCAAAAGAAATAATTTTAGAGAAAGTATGTAGTTAATTTCCACTCCGTTACCACACTTTAATTGTTTCTGTCAAAGTTAAACTTCAACCCCAGTAAATTTAATCTGTACAATTAAAAATAATTATTGAGAAGCGTAACATTGGAATTGTTATGACACAGGGTTAGCAAGCCAGACCAAATCAGACACGCTAACACCGGATTTGCAGCACAGTGAAATTAAAACATTTGATGACTGTCAAAATTATTCCATTGTTCCTAACCAGATTTTGCAAATAGCTGTTCTTGGACACAAAGTTTATAATGTAAACAAATATTAATAATTTATTTTTAATAATGTAACTTTAGCAGATGAACTATGAGGCGATCCAATTAATATCTACAATCTAAGCCCAATCGCCTTTGTTCACCAACACCCACTCACACACCAATAGACTGACATAGCTAAGAGATAAATTTCAAAAAAATAAAAGCATTGTATGTTGTCAATGCAATAACTGTTTCAATGATGAATACCAAGCCTGGATGAAATCTGATAGGCTGTAGAACAGGCACGTATGATTGTATCTTGCTTGAATTCCAAAGTCACCTGTCAATGGAAATAGCTTCTGCAGACCTCTGGATACTTTTCCAGATTTCTTATCGACTGTGACTCTTCTCAATGAGTCGCTAACTGGAGAATAACTAGAGAGGCCAGAATCGAAAAACCAGTGCTGCAGCTTCCAAAGCAACAACTACCTCCTGCCCAAAACCCAGCCAAAAACCAGTTCACCTTTTGCTTCAGAGATAGTAGGAACTGCAGATGCTGGAGAATCCGAGACAACAAGGTGCAGGGCTGGATGAACACAGCAGGCCAAGCACCTTTTGCTTTCTCTTTTTTTCCCAACATTCTCTTTGGTTGGCTGGTCAGCACTTGTTTTCCACTGATTGATCAATTTAACATCCAAAAAGCTGCCAGTCTCTGAGCATTTTGATATCTTGATGCTGGTTCTTCTATAGTTATGACTGAGTGGCTTTTGAGGCATATGTGGAATAGTTAGATATTTTAGCTTTTAAGATCATGTGACCAGAGAGGTAGGCACAAGAATTCCTGGAAGATTATGCAGTGAATCCACTATCTCTGTCGCTACTTGCCTTAATAGCCTATGATGCATCTCATCAGGTCAAGGAACTTATTTGTCTTTAGCCCCATTAGTTTTTCACTGCTATCTATATTCTGAAGGATCATGAGAACCTAGCTGTTAACCAGAAAGTCGGGGAAAGGAAAAGGGTAATATTTGTTTTCCTGAAACAGGCCCAATTTGGGTTACTCAAGAAATTGCTCACCCCAGGAAAGTGATGCTGTTGGATATTTTAATAAAGCCAAATGAGCAGTGCTACAACCCCATGCTATCAGAGATTGCAGAATGCTATTGTTTTAAAACAATAAAGAATCTGAGGTACATATCTCTTGTTAAGTCAAGATTTTAAGTGATATGAGCAAAGGTCAAGTGGAGTTAGGCCACAGATCAGCCATGATGTTATTGAATTGTGGAACTGGTTTGAGGGCTGAATGGCCTACTCCCATTCCCAAACTCTTTTGTTCCCAACTGATCCCAAATCAGTCATCAGTGAGGATATTGGAAAGTTTATTGTGTCCTTGAAAAAGCTGCCTATTCATTGTAATTTTTGGGAATTTCAAAAGAGTGCACTGTTGGACAGATTTGTTTGCAGTTTAAAAAGTGAATAAATTTTCAGGCTACGCTTTCCATGCCCTCAGTACTTGGTGAGTGAAAAAGTTTTTCTCTCACGTAACCTCTGCATTTTTTGTGAATCACTTTAAATCTACACTCTCTCATTCTTGCTCCTTTTACAAGCCAGAATGGTTTCTCCATATATCTACTGTATCCAGCTCACTTAAGATTTTGATCAGATCTCCTCTCCAAGGAGAACAGTCCCAACTTCTTCAATTTATCCTCAAAACATCCTTGATCCATCCATTCTTGAAAATTGCTTCTGTACTCTCGTTAATGTGTTCACTTCCTTTCTACAATGTTGTGTCCATAACGGTGTCCAATACTCCAGCAGGTTCAACAGATGTCTTATACATATTCAACATCATGTCCTTGCTCTTGTACTGAACGATCCTATTAATAAAACCAAGGATATTGCATGGTTTACTTACTGCTGTTTCCATCTGTCCTGCCACACTCGATGATTTGTGCACATATACACTCAGAGCCCTCTGATCTTGAACCAACTGTAGAGTTGTACCTCCTATTTTATATTGTCTTTCAATGTGCTTCCTACTAAAATTTATCACCTCACACTTCTCTGTGTTGAAACATATCTGCCACCCATTCATCCACTCCACCAATTTGTCTACGTTCCTTTGGAGGTCTGCAATATCCTCCTCAGACTTTACAGTTCTTCCAAGTTTTGTGTCATCTGCAAGCTTTGAAATTTTCACTAACACACCAAGATCTATATCATTTCTGTATGTCAGGAAAAGCAAGGCTTCCAATATTGACCTCTGGCAACTCCACTACAAACCTTCCCCCAGCCAAAAAGATATCCATTGACCATTATTCCGCTTCCTATCATTCAGGGAGATGCAGTCTGGCACAAATCAACAAATAAAACTGAGCCTCCCGAAACACTGTTGTTCAGTAAAGTCACCAAAGCTTTGCCTTTGTTTATACTTATGTGCGCCCCGTATTCAAAACTCACTACATCTTTGCCTTAATTATACTCAATAATAGACCATCCACAGTGTTTATGGAGTTGACAACTCCAAAGATTCATAATCCTCCAGAGAAGAGGTTTCTTCCTGTCTCAGTCTGAAATAATTAACCTTTTACCCTGAGACTGTACCTCTGAGTTCTTGATGCCCCATCCCAGGGAGATACTCATCAATTTTCAAATCTCTTTCTGTACTGAAGTAATATTTCTGTAGCCACGGTGAAATTAAAAAAGTATGAGAAAGGTAGTTCAAGAAGGTTAATGGGATTTTGTTTATCATGGGAGAAGTTTACAAGCAAACAGTAAAAAAATGGATGTGCATTTGGCTTCACTTAGAAGATTCTGGATTTGGTTTTAGTTTCGTTTAGGGAAAACAACTATGGATTAAAGAAAACATTTTTGTGTTTGGCGCTCTTGCAAAGATCTTGGCTTAAGTTGGATGTGAAAAACAGTTGCTCCTAAAGAAGGGAGATTGTTTAGAACTATTAATAAAAATAGGTTACAACAGTGTCGCCTCATGCTCCCTCGAGGAGCTCGAATAGTTCATCCACTTCACCAACACCTTCCACCCCAACCTTAAGTTCACCAGGACCACCTCCAATACCTCTCTCTCCTTCCTGGACCTCTCTGTCTCCATCTCTGGCAACCATCTAGAAACCGACATCCATTTCAAGCCCACCGACTCCCACAGCTACCTAGAATACACCTCCTCTCACCCACCTTCCTGCAAAAACGCCATCCCCTATTCCCAATTCCTTCACCTCCGCCGCATCTGCTCCTGGGATGAGGCATTCCACTCCCAGACATCCCAAATGTCCTCGTTTTTCAAGGACTGCAACTTGCCCTCCACAGTGGTCAAAAACGCCCTCAACCGTGTCTCTTGCATTTCCCGCAACTCATCCCTCACACCCCCACCCTGCAATAACAACCAAAACAAAATTCCCCTTGTCCTCACGTACCACCCCACCAATCTCCGGATCCAACGCATCATCCTTCGACACTTCCGCCATCTGCAATCTGACCCCACTACCAAAGACATTTTTCCCTCCGCACCCTCATCTGCTTTCCGGAGGGACCACGCTCTCCGTGACTCCCTTGTCCGCTCCACATCCCCCACCAGCCCCACCACCCCTGGCACTTTTCCCTGCAACCGCAGGAAGTGCTACACTCTGCCCCTACACCTCCCCCCTCACCCCCATCCCAGGCCCTGTTCACCTGCACATCTGCTAATGTGTTATACTGCAACCGCTGTTCCCGATGTGGCCTCGTCTACATCGGGGAAACCAAGCAGAGGCTTGGGGACCGCTTTGTGGAACACCTACGTTCGGTTCGCAACAAGCAACTGCACCTCCCAGTCGCAAGCCATTTCAACTCCCCCTCCCACTCCTTGGACGACATGTCCATCCTGGGCCTCCTGCAGTGCCACAACAATGCCACCCGAAGGTTGCAGGAACAGCATCTCATATTTTGCTTGGGAACCCTGCAGCCCAATGGTATCAATGTGGACTTCAAAAGCTTCAAAATCTCCTCTCCCCCGACTGCATCCCAAAACCAGCTCAGCTCATACCCGCCTCCCTAACCTATCCTCCCACCTATCCACTCTTCCCACCTCAAGCCCCACCCCCATCTCCTACCTAATAGCCTCATCCCGCCTCCTTGACGTGCCCGTCTTCCCTGGACTGACCTATCCCCTCCCTAACTCCCCACCTACACTCACCTTTACTGGCTCCAACCCTGCCTCCTTGACCTGTCTGTCTTCTCTCCACCTATCTCCTCCTTTATCCATGTTCTATCTGCCTCCCCCTCTCTCCCTATTTATTTCAGAATCCCCTTCCCCTCTCCAATTTCTGAAGAAGGGTCTAGACCCGAAACGTCAGCTTTCCTGCTCCTCTGATGCTGCTTGGCCTGCTGTGTTCATCCAGTTCTACACCTTGTTATTACAACAATGTAAGTAGTTTAGTTCAAACGTTCCAGACTAGAAGTGTTTGATTAAAACCCTGAAGGGGTTATTTGAAGTTGAGAAAGTCTAGGCTCAGTTGTATCAAGCTCAAGAAAAAGATAAGCAGAATCTCAAGAGCAGGGAAATGAACTCATAGTGAAATCAAACCCCACATGTGATAGAGAATGGAATTCTCTCTCATGTTTGAGCACTCTAGCATAAATGGAATTATATTTTGCAATGTGTTTTAAAATCTTTAACTTGTGTTGTATGTAAATAGTTTGGTTTATTCTATTTATATCTTCTTTTGAGTAATGAGCATTTTCTTGTTGTTCTAAATCTGCAGCATTGCATGCTTGAGTTTTAGTGCAAAAATTTGTTGTTTAAAAGAAAAAATAAACACAAAATATGGTCAACCAAGCCAGATTTCAGTCTGGGATCTGACTTGTCCAGTAATAACATTAACTGGGATCAAAAAAGCAATGAAAAAGTTTTAATATGTATCCAGTGGGATTATATGAAGTATGTGTGGTTATTCTTATGAAGAAAAGTCTTTAATCACTTGAGTTCCAAACATTGGCACACAAAATCTATTTCTATTTCTTGAGAGTATATCTTTTTTTAACGTCAACATCAAGTGACATTATACTGGGTATGAAAGATGCAGGTAAAACGTTAGTCCAAATGAGGAGGAAGTATTAGATAAGGGAATGGCATCAGGCCATATACCTTCAGCACTTTTAATAGCATGTGTAACTATAAATTTAGTGATAATTACAACAAAATAGCAAAAACACTATTCATTATAAATATAGAAAACTAATATAATTTTTACTAAACATTCCAGGTCAGTAATAAGTTATTATTAATTCATGATGGTGACAAGTAGATAACATTCATATTTCCTAATTCAGAGCATTCCAGGACACAGTTGTGCCGTCTGGAATTTGCTACCTTCTAAGAGAAAAAGGAAAAAACAGAAACTAACAGGTGAGTTAACCTGAAATTTTACAATACAGGCCAGTATACACATCAAATCTCTACACTCTGTGTGTAATTTACCCTATTATGGAATTTACTGTACCCCATTTATTCAATTTCTATTATAATCCATCAACGTTATGAGCCTGAAAGCAGATAACTAGCTACTGCTTGAATGAACAGCCACCTGGAAGGACGTAACTGTGGAAGAAAATATTTTTTTCATTATTACAGTGAAAGTTAGCAAATGAATTTTAGTGTGCACTTGACAAATAGTAGCAGTAGCAGGATGTTCATGCTGAGCACACTACTAAGCACAGTGATTTTTCATAGCTGAAAACCGCAGTCAACAGCAGGAGCCATCAATGTTTTAAATGCATACTACTGCTCATTTTGAAAACTTAACCTTGTGAGTTTAAATTGAGATTCAAAACTTAGGGACAAGAATGATACTAGTTTGTTAATTGTCTCATATTTTCCCCTCTATTCTGCTCATTCACACTTGGCGATTGTTTAATTTCCATTGATTAAGTGGTAGTGGTCAACTGTGCTGTTGAATTGTTTTTTTACCTGAAAACTTATTTTCTATTTTATCATGGAACAATCAAATATAAACTTAATCAGGGCAGAATTGATACAATCCTCAAAAAGTACACAAGGAAACAGTACTGCAAGGTATAAAGAAGAATAGAATTATAGAGGTTTGTATGAAATTCATCTGCATACTTCAAAAATGTTGCTGTGAAAAGTACCAAAGAATTTTTCTGAAGAAGGGTCAGCTTTCCTGCTCCTCTGATGCTGCTTGGCCTGCTGTGTTCATCCAGCTCTACACCCTGTTATCTCGGATTCTCCAGCATCAGCAGTCCCTACTATCTCTGAAAGAATTTTTGTTTTGCTTTATTAAAATACCCAACACTGTTTCCTCTGATCATCCCTGAATTGCGGAGTGGATTATGCATTCTATTTGGATACATTGTTATCTGTCATAACCTGTGTGAAAGTTGAATACTTGTCCACATATGGTTGGTGCATTTCAGTATTAATGTCTGCATGGCGTATCACAGTGGAAAGCAAGCACCTTAGCCAGCCTGCTGCTAACTTCAACACAGTTTAATTCATACCAGGTATGTGCATTCTATAGTGGTGCAATTTGGATAATATTTGTATGCTCTGTACTTTCATATTTCTGTTAAAAACTTTGCAAAGGAATGGTTAAACCTCTATTAGCTCACCTTTGACCTCTGCTAGCAAGAAGCACAAGTTCATATGCACGCATATCTAGATTGCATAGTGTCTGTTCTGATGAGGATTCTTGAAATCATTCAGCATTCCCATGGACAATTTCTATGTCCAAACACCCTGTAGGCTTAAGGATTGAGCAAATGAAACTTGTATAAGAAACTTTAGTTCCTTCACAAAAGCCCTGTTTGTGATGTAGCTGAGCATGTTTAATATTGGCTGTTTTTTTACCAAGCTGATCTTGGAGTGATTTGTTTTGTATGCCACATTAATCCATTCCACATTTTCTGGAACCAGACAGTTAGAATTCCACTTGTGAGGCTTTTCTTAAAATAAAATAATCTCAGAAGCAAAGCAGCAGGGACCCAAGCTTGACAAGTTCCCCCAAGGCAGCCAGCAGAGTGGGCTATCGTGACAAGCCAAAGCTTTTAAACTCAGTATCTGTGCCCAATATTCTTGGTGGGCTGGTCCTCACAGCTGGTGGGAGGCCCAATTATCCTTTATAATTTGGTTGTAATTAAGTCATGCAGTGAATTGGTGTTTATAAATACTGAACAGAACATATTGAAGATCAGGTGCATGCATCTTGGTAACAAACATGCTTGTCCAAGAGCTTTCCAAATGCATTTTGTATATTTAGAAGGGGTGGATTAATGGGAAATTCAAACAACAGTTTTTTTAAGTGAAATATTAATATGAGTACCACACAGCTGGTGACATCATTACCCTCTGAAGCAGGCTTCCTTTCAAAGCTTTTTATTTCATTTGTGGTAATATTGTTCCTCTTGAAGAAGGGATAAAATGGAGTAACTAAAAGGTTTTTCTGTTGGATCTTTAGCAAAAATAAATGCAGCATTTCAGCAAAAAAGAAGAATTGATTGAAGCAAGTTGCCTATGGCTTTTTCACATTTGACACTAGCTCCCACCGCCCCTTAATATATGTTGTTAAAATGATTCATGGCACTGACTTGCTGCACATATTTTCTTGGCTTCCTTACTGGAAGGAGTACAAAGGTAGCTGACCAGATTGCGATGGTGCAGGCAGATATGCCATTTATGAGAGAGCTACAGCTAACCACATGTGCTTGAATCAGTTCATTCAGCACGTCTGAGACTTCCCCTTGTGCCAACAAACTGCAATTAGAATGCAAGTGAAAAGAAAAGGAACAAATAAGTCGAAAGAATTACAAAGTGCAGGTGATTTTTATAGACATTCCAACACCTCCAGGAAACTTGAACTCTCACCAATGAGTCTGATATTCATTTACAAACCCCTGAGCTGGAGAACATATGCACTTGCTCACACATACATACACCCCCACCCCACCCAACTAGCTCCCCTCCAGACCCCCCGTCCTGATGCACACCTGTAGGACTCCCCTGAACTTGAAGTACTCAGACAGAAGGTGATCTAGTTTCACTTAATTGCAAATTCCTGAAAAATCAGTACCCTCTCAACTAGTCCTAATATTTTCCTTCACCATTTCCAACTCAATGAATATCATAATAATAATTAATCAACCTGTTGCCCAAATGTATTTTGTGAAATTAATGTCAGAAATGATAAGCAGCAACGTACATTCGTGAATCAATGGAAAAAGGTTTACTGTGTGTAGTTCAAGGTCAGCCAAATACAATCTCCCTGAGGACTTTATTGCTGCACTTTTGATGGTCACTGGGAAAAGTTTCTGCCTCCCAGCAGATGGTATATTTGCTGCAGGGCAGACCTTTTTACAGCACAGAGCTTGTGTTTTTATCTTTGTTATTAAGTTTATGAGAAATATAATACATTTGAAGCAGCAGACTCAATGGGAACATAATTAAATCATTGCAACCCTAATTGTATAAGTGGAAAGTGGGGCCTGGTCTAATTAAAAGTGAAGCACATCCTTACAGAGGTTAAAGATACATATTGCTTCTCAGATTACATTGTTAGATTCTCTTCTATTTGATTAATTTGATTCTATCTGGTAATTAAACTTTCAACTCAATTTTAACTTGGCAGAGTTTGGGCACAGGCGGGGTCATAAAACTGAGAAAAATGTCAGTACATCAAGCACACAGCTTCAAGCCTCCAACTTCTCCAATTAATCTGAGTGTGTGAGGCTGAGTGCCCACAACTCTCTCAGAGAGGTGAACTGCCAATTAACGTATGTTAACTGATCAGTTAGAGTGATAGTAACACACGCTCTGTCTCTGATTGAGTTCCACAAATTTTCCAGGCTTTCTGAAACCCATCAATAAATACAAGGTGAGGATGCAACATCATTTGAGGTAACTGAACCAGTCCCACCAAAAAATGCCAGTACATACAGCTGCTTTCTTACTTGCTAGTGGAAAGAGTTTGTTCATTGCATTTTTGCTGAGTGTTACTGTCTGCCCTTCAAGGGGCTGCTCAACTACAGCAAGATGGGTACCACACATGATGTCTTCGACCGAGCCTCACCAAGATGATCAATGACAACAGCGGTAGCAGCATGCTGCTCACAGATCCTGTATGTCCACTGTAGAAAGGGAAACAGAAGAAAATCAACTTGCAACCAGGTGCAGCTCACAGAAACAATACAGAACCAAGAAAGGCTGATTACCTCTGAATACCAATGATAATGAGGTTCAGGATATCATATCAGGTGATGGCAGCTATCTGTAGCTCCCAAGAAGGCAACCTGCTCCCTCCTGGGTTTGGTGATCAGGTATTACAATGGTGATCAAAGTTAGCACTGCCCTCAATGTTCACTTAAGCTGCACCATAATAATTATCATAATCCAGCCCCACATTAGTCCCAATCAATTCATTTTCTTGCATATGCTTGTATCATCGAGCAATTTAAAAGCGTCAGTTAAGCCCAACATACAGGAATTAAAAATAAAAGAATGCTATGATGAAGAATAACATTTAGACAATGTAAATAGCAAACACACATTTATAAAAATGATAGTTTCTGACGGATACAAAGGTTCATATCTTTGTGCAATGATAAATCCCTTTGAGTCCTTTTCTACACTATTCATACATGGTGCAACCTCTGCATATTTGGCAGGGTCCAGACAGGATGCTGAGAAACATAGAAACAAAGAAGATAGGAGCAGGTGGAGGCCATTTGGCCCTTTGAGCCTGCTCCGCCATTCATCACGATCATGACTGATCGTCCAACTCAATAGCCTAATCCTGCTTTCTCCCCATAACCTTGATCTCATTCATCCCAAGTTTTATATTTAGTCACCTCTTGAATACATTCAATGTTTTGGTATCAACTACTTCCTGAAGTAATAAATTCCACGGGCGCCCCACTCTCCGGGCGAAGAAATGTCTCCTCATCTCTGTCCTAAATCATCTACCCTGAATCCTCATACTGTTACCCTTGGTTCTGGACACACCCACCATTGGGAACACCCTCCCTGCATCTACCCTGTCCAGTCCTGTTAGAATTTTATATATCTCTATGAGATCCCCCCTCATTCGTCTGAACTCCAGCGAAAACAATCCCAACTAAATCAGTCTCTCCTCATATGTCAGACCCGCCATCCCCGGAATCAGCCTGGTAAACCTTCGTTGCACTCCCTTGAGAGCAAGAGCATCCTTCCTCAGAAAAGGAGACCAAAACTGCACACAATCTTCCAGGTGTGGTCTCACCAAGGCCCTGTACAACTGCAACAACACGTCCCTGCTCCTGTACCCGAAACCTCTCGCAACGAAGGCCAACGTACCATTTGCCTTCTTTACCACCTGCTGCACCTGCATACTTACCTTCAGCGACCGGTGCACAAGGACACCCAGGTCCCACTGCACACTCCCCTCTTCCAATTTATAGCCATTCATGTAGTAATCTGCCTTCTTGTTTTTGCTTCCAAAGTGAATAACCTCACATTTATCCAAATTATGCTGCATCTGCCATAGATTTGCCCACTCACCCAATCTGTCGAGATCATGCTGAAGGCTCTCTGCATCCTCATCACAGCTCACCCGCCCACCCAACTTGGTATGTTACATTTTGTTCCCTTATCCAAATCATTAATATATATCGCGAATAGCTGGGGTCCCAGCACCGATCCTTGTAGCACCCTACTAGTTACTGCCTGCCAATTTGAAAAGGACCCATTAATTCCTACTCTTTGTTTCCTCTCTACCAACCGGTTTCCTATCCATCTCAATACACTTCCCCCAGTCCCATGCGCTTTAATCTTGTACATTAATCGCTTATGTGGAACTTTGTCAAATGCTTTCTGAAACTCCAATATACCACATTGACTGGCTGCCCCTTGTCAACTCTACTAGTTACATCTTCATAGAATTCCAACAGATTTGTCAAGAATGACTTCCCCTTCATAAATCCATGCTGACTCTGTCTGATCCTGCCACTGCTTTCTAAATTCTCTGCTATAAAATCCTTGACAATGGTTTTGAGAAATTTCCCCATTACTGATGTTACGCTTACCAGACTACAATTCTCTGTTCCCTCTGTACCTCACTTTTTGAATATTGGACTGACATTAGCCACCCTCCAATCTGCAGGGACTATTCCAGAGTCGAGAGAATCCTGGAAGATGACCACCAATGCATCCACTATTTCTAGAGCTACTTCCTTACGTACTCTGGGATATAGATTAGCAGGGCCTGGGAATTTATCGGCCTTCAATCTCAACAATTTTCCCAGCACCACTTCTCTACTAATATTGATTTCCCTCAGTTCTTCACTCTCACTAAATCTTGCATTCTCCAACGATTCTGTTATCTGATTTGTGTCTTCTTTTGTGAAGATAGAGCCAAAGTATGTATTCAGCTCCTCAGCCATTTCTTTGTCCCCTATTATACATTCTCCCATTTCTGTCTGTAGGGGACCTACAATGGTCTTTGCCAGCCTCTTTCTCTTCACGTGCCTATAGAAACTATTCGCATTGGTCTTTATGCTCCCTGCAAACTTACTTTCTTACTCTATTTTCCCCTTCTTAATCAATCTCTTGGTCTTTCTTTGCTGAATTCTAAACTGCTCCCAATCCTCATATTTATTATTTTTCTTGGACAATCTATATGCTTCTTCCTTGAATCAGATACTGTCTCTTATTTCCTTTGTAAGCCATGGATTGGCCCTTTTACCAATTTTGCTTTTACGACAGACAGGAATAAACAGTAGTTGCAGTTCCTTTATGCGTCTGGGGTATATCCACTGTCATCCCTTTAAATAACTCTCCCCAATCTATCAAGGCCAACACATGCCTCATATCCTCTAGTTTCCTTTATTAAGATTCAGCACCCTAGACTCCAAAACAACAACCTCACTCTCCATCTTGATGAAAAATTCTGTCATGTTATGGTCGCACTTCCCCAAGAAGTCTTGCACAGCTAGATTAGCAATGATTCCCTTCTCATTACATAGCATCCAGTCTAAAATGGCCTGGTCTCTAGTTGGTTCCACCATCTATTGGTCAAGTAAACCATACTGTATGCACTCCAGAAATTCTTTCTCTGTGGCATTGTGGCTAATTTGATTTGCCCAATCTATGTGCAGATTAAAATCACCCATGAGCACCGATATTCCCTTATCACATGCATTTCTCATTTCCTGTTTCATGCCATTCTTGACATCACCACTGCAGTTTAGATATCTATATATGACACCTACTAATGGTTTTTGTCCCCTTGGTATTTCTCAACTCCACCCATTAAGACTCCACATTGTCGGAGTTAATATCCTTTCTCAGTATTGTGTTAATTTCCTTTTTAACTAGCAATGCCGCTCCACCACCTTTTACTTTTTGCCTGTCCTTCCTAAATACTGAATACCCTGGGACATTCAGTTCCCATCCCTGGTCACTCTGCAGCCATTTCTCCATAATTCCAATTATATCGTACCAGTTTACATCTATCTGCGCAATTAGTTCATCCACTTTATTGCTGATGCTCCACGCATTAAGGCACAAAGCCTTTAAGCTTATCCTTTTAACAGTGCTTGTCTTCTTATTTTTTTTAATAGCCCTGTTTGAATCTTGTTCTTGGTTTCTCAGCCTATCACATTTTTTATTCCCTTTTCTAACTTTTGTTTTTGTCCTTGTTACGTTCTTCTCTGACTCTTTACATAGCTTCCCATCCCCCTGAGACGTATACTGTGACTGTTAGGGTGCTCTTGGCCATGAGACCTCCACCAAAGACTGCTTTACCTGCATCCGTACAGCAGCAAACCAGCCATTGAAATTCAAGACAGGTTTGTGGACTGAGAGATGGAGGCACTTTGATTAGAGTCAATACTGCCAGAATCCCTTTTGTAATCAACCTTCTTAAGATCTTTACATAGTTCACTACTACCACAGAGACCACTATCAATGGGTCCCTGTTAGGCCAAGACTAAAGTCAACTGATTTAAAATGGTTGATGTGTTGGCAGATAGAATCTGTACAATGGATTGAATGTGGTATGAAGTCGATTGATTTGAGTGTATCATACTGCAAGGTTCTGCCCACTGAATGCCCACAAGAAGATATCGCCACAACAGCTAACTATATTAGTTCCACTCACGCTTGAAGTGGACCTCCAATCCCTGCTTTCAGTAAGATATGATCACCTTAATCATGGTACTATTCAATAATCTTACCTTGCTATGACTACATCACTTTCAGGAGGCATAAAGTAGGAAACTACAGACCAATTTGTTTAACATCTGTCATTTGGGAGTTGTTGGAATCAATTATAAAAGAAATAGTAACATGATGTTTGGAAAGTCAAAACAATCCATCACAATCAGTGTGGTTTTTTGAAAGGTAAACCATGTTTGATTAATTTACTAGAGTTCTTTGAAAATATAACAAATAATGTATATAACAGGGATCCTGTAGATGCGACATATCTGGACTTCCAGAAGGCATTTGATAAGGTGCACACAAAAGGTTAATTTCATTCACATAACGTGATATCAAAAAACAGTTGGTAGTTCTGGAACTGCAAAGGCTATTGACCCTGACAACATTCTGGCAATAGTACTGAAGAGTTGTGCACCAGAACTTCCCACTCCCCTAGCCAAGCTGTTCCCACACAGTTAAAATTCTGGGATCTACCTGACAATGTGGAAAATTGCCCAGGCATGTCCTGTATATAAAAAACAAGGCAAATCCAACTCTGCCAATTACTGTCCCGTCAGTCTATTCTTGATCATTCATAAAGTGGTGGAAGGTGTCATCATCAGTGCGATTAAACAGCATCTGCTCAGCAATAACCTGCTCAGTAATGCCCAGTTTGAATTATGCCAGGGCCACTCAGCTCCTAACCTCATTACAGCCTGAGTTCAAACATGTACAGAAGAGATGAATTCCAAAGGTGAGTTGAGAATGACAGGCCTTGATAGCAAGGCTGCATTTAACTGAGTGAGGCATCAAGGAGCCCTAGCAAAACTGGAATCAATAGAAATCAGGGGAAAACTCTCCACTGGTTGGAGTCATTCCTGGCATGTAGGAAGATGATCATGGTTGTTGGAGGTCAGTGATCTCTGCTCCAGGACATTTCTGCAGGAGTTCCTTATGGTAGTGTCCTAGGCCCAATATCTTCAGTTGCTTATAAATGACCTTCTGTCCATCATAAGGTCAGAAATTGGGATGTTTGACAATGGTTGCACAACATTCAACACTATTCATGACTCCTCAGAGGCTGAAGCAGTCCATGTTCAAATGCAACAACATCTGGACAAGATCCAAGCTTGGGCTGACAGGTGACAAGTAACATTCACACCACACAAATGCCAGGCAATGACTATCACCAATAAGAGACAATCTAACCATCACCCATTGATGTTCAATGTTGCTGCTGTCGCTGAATCCCATCTATCAATATCCTTGAGGTTACCATTGACCAGGAACTCAACTGGACTTATCATGTAAACACAGTGGCTACGAAAGCAGGCCAGAGGCAAGGTGTATCATGGCGAATAACTCACTTCCTGACTTCCCAGAGCCAATCCATCATCTACAAGGTAGAGGTCAGAGTGTGATGGAATATTCTCCACTTGCCTGGATGGGTGCAGCTCCAATAACACTCAAGAAGCTTGACAACATCCAAGACAAAGCAGCCTTCTTGACTAGCATCGTATCCACAAGCATCCACTCCCTCCAAATCCATACATACTGTAGTACACGTACCACAAGATGCGATGCAGAAATTCACCAAAGTTCCTTAGACACCACCTTCCAGACACACGACCAACCATGCCTCTGGCCTCAACTTAAGGATCTGCTCCTGGCTGGGACCATGCTCCCCCCTCTTATCCCTTAGCTGCAGGCTACCTTATAGGCTGTTTGGACGTCTCTTAGCTTCTCCTCCTGCACTTTCACTTGCTTCCCGAGATGGCTATTCTCCTCCTTCACTGCCTGTTCACTTCCTTTGGCGTCAGTGACCTGACACTGCAGGTAATCTAGCTGGTTCCTGTACCTTTCCTCTGCTTGCCACCTCTCTTGCCTCTCTTGCTGCAGGCCCACATAGAGCATTTCTCTTTCCCTGGCCCTCATGCTAGAGCCTTCCTCGGACTGCCTTACCTCTGCATTCAGTTTTTTGACTTTCCTATCCAGTACCTGGACCTGTTGCTGAAGGCAGAAGAGCGAGTTAGCCTTCTCTATGGAATACTTACGCTCCTTGCAGTCAATACACTGGGCTGCTGCCTCCTCTTCACGCTCAGCACACAATAGGTCGAGGACCCATTTCTTGAATATATTCACCTTTCTTAAACATGTAGAAGAAGATCCTTTCCTTTATTAGAGTCTTTGCCTCCGCAACCTCTACCACATCACATACCTTCTGCCAGTGTTCTGCCACGGTCACCATCTGTAAAGTTTTGGTTTGCAATCCATTATTTTCCTGATCTTTAATTGGTTCTATTCACTCCCAGACCCCTGGTTCTGGACTTATTTATTGGGATGTGAATGAAGAGGCAGTAGACAGGTGTTTAAAGACAAGAGATTCTCTGTGTTTATTTAAGGTGCAAAAGTTAATTATACTACAAGAAATAGGTAACGCAGTAAGTCAAGGAAATTAAAACAATTAATACACAGGAGAACAGTATTACTTTAAAATACACTATAATTATATTACCACTGTTAGATACTACCTTACTGACGCACAGAAAACAGCAGTGTTTAGTTTTACATGCTTAACCAGAATTCCTACCTATCGGGTCCCAAAGCACTGCCAACACCCGCCTTCCCCTCCCTGCTAGCTATATTGGAACTTGGGCTCTCAGGGTTTATGCTCACCACTCAGAATATGGTTTTGAAGGGCACCTGGCTGTTCTGGCTTGCCATACCTGGAGCCTGGATGAAGACTTCAGACTGCGTAGGTTTGCGTAGGTTCAGTTTGGGTTGAGTCCACAAATGCGGAAAGGTCTGGATTGGATCTATCAGGGGAGTACCTGGTTTTCTGGTGGTTTGGTGAGCCCGGTTTTCACCTCAGGTTGTGTCTGTGGAGTAGTGGTTTTGGTCGAATTGGTTGTTGCTTCGAGTTTTTAGTTCTGATGGTTGTGGTCGGTTGTTGAGGTTCTTGCTATCGGTGTTCTCAGTTCAGAAAGGCCCATGTTCGGAAGCTCTTGTTCAGATTCCCCTGTTGACTTCCCCCTCTCGGATGTCTTTTGTTTCAATGAGGCCCTTGGTTTGGCTTCCCTGTTTGCGGTTTGAACTCTGTGGTTCTGGGTTCCGAAGTGGCTTGTTGGGGGTGGAAGCCTGTGTGGAAGCTGTTCATGCAGAAGCTTGTTGTTGGAAAAGGCCACCTTCAGGTGAGGTGGTGGCTGGCAGTTATAGACACCCCCTATCTCCATGCCAAATCTGTAGTTTTCATTGTGCACTTGATGTTCTCTTCTGAAAGGGAATTGGCCGTCCGTTGGTTTGGGTATGTGTGGATGGGTTTTGATCCATGTTGCATGTGAAGTATCCCTGTAGACCCCATAATGTCTGCACTGTGTAGCCCAAGTTGTGAAAGCTGTCTCAGGCTGGGTTCTATTGGTTTCGGTCAATTGTCCTTGAGGTCAAAAATCACATGACACCAGGTTGTAGTCCAACAGGTCCTTCAGGTGTCAGAAGGAGCGAGACTCCAAAAGCTTGTGTCTTCAAATAAACCTGTTGGACTATAACCTGATGCCGTGTGATTTTTGACATTGTCCACCCCAGTCCAACCCCAGCACCTCCACATAATTGTCCTTTAGAGAGGAGGTGTTAATTGGGATTCCAGGCTGAACAATAGTTCCAGTCAGCAACCACTATTCCCAGGTTGTGATGTGTATTTTCCACAGACTCAGTCCAGCTGTCCTTTCTCTTTTCAAAGTTTTGAAAGTGCAGGGCTCTGCTCAAAATTCAGGATCTTGTCCATATGTTTTAATACTGGGGATTTTTGCTTGACCTTATACCTTCCAGTAATGTAAACTGTTTGAAAATGAGAAACTGCTGAAAACTCACCATACATTTAGAATGAGAAGCAGTTCCCCCCCACCCAGAAAAGGAGACAGCTTCTTGCAGCATCATCTGCTGGGTGGAAGTCCCACTCTATGATTTATGTAGAGCTCAGAGGAAGTTGCAGCCTCTGTACTTTGAAGGTTGAAGAATTATAAGGACACAAAAGGTCAATCCTCAACTTGGTTTATGATACAGCACTCATTGAAATTTTAATTAGAGACAAGTCTTTCTGCAACAATCCATCATCCATTGGCTCTGCACAAAAGTATTTAATTAATTGATCAAGGAACTCTGTGGAACTGAGATTGGGCATATTTACATTATTATTTACAACATCTGGCAAATGAATGACAGAATTTGCTCCCTAACTTGTTTTCCCCAACCAAAATAAGTTTGGCAGTCACACTTTCTGTATTTGCACAAGTCACTTTTAAAATCTTTGGCAACAAAGTGTTCCTAAAGCATCAAATTATGAAAAACACTTTAGAAAAACCAAAGTTTACATGGCCACAGGATTACAATAAGGAAGCCTGATCTTGTTTCCTGTGGAGTTATAGCATCAATTAGTACTGATTATGAACACATATGCCCTTTTCCATTTGCAAAATAGAACATTTCTATTTCTATTGAATAATATTAAAGAAATAATTTTCTACAACATTGTCAATGTTAAAGTAGTAGTGAAGCATAGAATTGTTCAGAGAATGTTAAAATATATTTTTGCTGAATGTAGATAGAAAGACAGCATGAAATTCAGATCAGCTGGCAGCAGCACTACAGATACAGATTGGCTCTATTTAAAGTTTTAGCAAAGATCTGGGCTGTGGGTGAGGTTGTTGACTTGCTTACCAAGCTGGCTTATTTTTATTCAGATGTTTCGTCACCATGCTAGGTGACATCATCAGTGGAGCCTCCGGTGAAGTGATGTTGTTCTACTCCGCTTGGAATTTATATTGTCTGGTCCGTTACGGTGAGTATTGTAATTTCCGGTTTTGTTCTATATGGGTTTGTATATGGGGTCCAATTCTATATGTTTGTTGATTGCATTATGGGTTGAGAACCATGCCTCTAGAAATTCCTGTGTGTGTCTATGTGTCTAGGACCATGATTCTTAGTGGTCTTAGGAGTCAAACCCAAGCCAAACATAGATATGCACGGGAATTCATAGAGGCATGGTTCTCAACCCGTAATGCAATCAACAAACATCGAGAATTGGAGCCCATATACAAACCCATACAGATCAAAACCGGAAATTACAGTACTCACCATAACAGACCAGACAGTATAAATTCTAAGCGGAGTAGAACAACATTGCTTCATCGGAGGCCTCACTGATGATGTCACCTAGCATGGTGACAAAATGTCTGAACAAGAACAAGCCAGCTCGACGAAGAAGCCAACAACCTCATAGATTGGCCCATATATAAGACAGTTATTCTCCTGAGTCAACAACTTCCCTCATTCTGCTTCCAGTGTGGGACACATGATATGCTACCTAGATGCAGTGCATCTCCTAAAGGTGCTAGATGCAAATAAATGCATCTGATCATAACATTAAAACTCATACAGATCATTTGATATTAGTCCATGATATGAATACATTGCTGAGAGGGCTAGGATTTATTGCCCATCCCTAATTACACTTTGATCTGAGTACTTGCAAATGCAGAAGGCATTTAATAGTCAACCACATTGCTGTAGGTCCAAAGTCAAATAGGCCAGATCAAGTGAGGATATCAGATTTCCTTCCCTAAGTGACATTTGTGAACCAGACTGGTTTTTACAACAATCAGTAGTGGTTACATGTTTGCCATTAGATTCATTTTTAATTCCAGGACTTTTACTGAATTAAAATTTCACCATTTGCTATGGGATGCAAACCCATGTCCAGAGTGTTAGTACAGTGACATTACCACACCACAATCTCCACAGTGATATTTATTTTTATTTACACATGGGCTGTAGGCATCACAGGCTGGAGCAGCATTTAAGGAAGGAGTTCCAGGATTTTGACCCAGTGACAGTAAAGAAAGGGCAATACCTTTTCAAATCAGGATTGTGAATGGCTTGGGGTGGAATTTGCAGTTGGTGATGTTCCCATGTATTTGATGCACTTGTGTTTCTAGGTAGAAGTAGTTATAGGTTTGGAAGGTGCTCTCAGAAGAGGCTTGATGAATTTCTGCAGTGCAACTTGCAGATGGTCCACACTGCTGCGTTGATAGTAAATGGAATGAATATTTGTGGATGTGGTCTCAATCAAGTGGGCTTCTTTGTCATGGATGGTGCCAAACTTCTTGAATATTTTTGGAGCTGTTCTCATCCAGGCAATTGGGAAGTTTTCATTACACTCCTGACTTGTGCCTTGCAGATGATGGACAGTCTTTAGGAACTCAAGAGGTGAGTTCTCAGTGTGGGATACCTAGCCTCTGAACTGATTTTCCAGGTTCTGTATTTATATCGTTAGTCCAGTTTAACTTCTGGTCAATCACAACCCCCAGGATCTTGGTAGCGAGAAATTCAGTGATGGCGACACCATTGAATGTCAAGGGATGTTGTTAGACTTTTTCTTGTTAGAGGTGATCATTGTCTTTTTTAGCCCAAGCCTGGATATTGTAAGAAGCTTGACACCATCCACGACAAAGCAGCCCGCTTGATTGATACCACAACCACAAAAATCCGATTATTCCACCACCGTCATTCTGTAGTAGCAGCGTGTACTATCTACGTGATTCATTGTAGAAGGACAAGGGCAGCAGATACTTAGGAACATCACCCACCAGCACATTCCTCTCAAGCCACTCATCATCCAGACTTGGAAATGTAGCGCCATTCCTTCAGTGTTGTGTGGGTCAAGATCCTAGAATCACCTCTCCAATTGCATTGTGAGTCTACCTACAGCACATGGACTGCAGTGGTTCAAGAAGGCAGCTCATCACATGGTATGTTTGCAACTGATATTTTTAATATCCAAGGAAACAACTACATTCTGGTGACTGACTATTTCATCAAATTCCCTTTTGTGCAGCAAATCAAATGAGTAACCGTTGCTACATTTGTTGACACATTGATCACCATTTTTGCCAATGTTGCTGTACCTCAACCCACAATCCTGGACCGTGCAATACTGAAGCATAACAAGGAGCCTGTTTGTGTGTCTGCAGTAAACAGGCCCTTAAAACAGCAGTAGTGAAACCCTTTGGCTCTGGCTGGAGTGCCAATGTACTAACGGGTATGGCAGAGCATGGCAAGGCAAGGCAAAGCAAGCTTGGCATGTGAACATGCAGGTAGGCACAAAATGAGAGAAAGTGAGCAGCACTGAGATACAGCCTGGTCCAAACCAAGAGTAAAGTCCCTGACCGTTGCTGTTATGCCTAGCAATACAAGCCTGTGCCTCTTGAACAGCCTGTTATTGTATTGGAAAGGTACCATACTAAGTTGGTAGATGACAGATGCCATGTCCACAGATGAAGTGAGTGTATGGCTGGTATCCATAGATCATGCCCTGAGATGTTGTCCAGTGTCCAGCGTGAAGGTTGTTCAGTGAGCTGAAGCTGCCAGGTACCTGCTCCAGTTTCCTTGTTCAGTTTTCCCAATGTCCAGCTTGTTTGGTGAGTTTGGTAAAATGGGAGTCTGAATGTCAATGAGCTGAGAATGGCAAAGTAAGACATTTTTATAAGCACTTATTCCTATCAGTTGGCATGCTAGTCTAGTGGGAATCTGACCTCACCACATGTGAAAAGCATAAAACATGAAGCAAGATCATCTGAACATCATGATAGTTCTCAATACACTTGTCACCCAATTCTGTCCAATCCCACCATAGCCAACAATTGCTTAGAGTCCTATAAGATTCTGCCCTATGTCATTTTGTCAAGGGCAGGTAATGAGTAATGGTCATATCCTGCAAAGAAATAGACCATACATCCAAAAGATATATCACTGAGCACATGGGCACACAGATTAACAACTATTAAATTAACTTGCATTTCTCCACATTGACTATTACGTCTAAAGGGGGATTAATTTTTATAGAATTTCAGCACCATCAAAGTTAAATTGACTGATTTATAATTGCTGGGCTTCACATCCATTTTGATCAAAGGTGTAATGTTTACAATTCTAGATCCTAATTCATTGGCTGGGTGGTATTATCTCTAGACTATCAATCCAGAGACACAGGTAATGTTCTGGGGACTTCGGTTCAAATTCTACCATGGTAGTTTGGTGGAATTTGAATTCAATAAAAAAATCTGGAATTAAGAGTCTAATGGTGAGCATGAAAACCACTGTTGATTGTCATGGGAATAAAAAAACATCTGGTTCATGAAGAACTGGTCTGGCTTATATGAGACTCCAGACCCACAGCAATGTGGTTGACTCTTAACTGCTGTCTGGGCAATTAGGGATGGGCAATAAATGTTGGCCTATCCAATGAGGACCTAATCCTGTGAATGAATAGAACAAGTCCTCTGGCATCACCCTTGAGTATAAGAAAGACTGACAAATTGCAAACAATGTCTTCCCATTTGAGCTCTCAATTTCTTCATGATTCTGAGTTGCTTCTCATCCAGTGCCAAAAAGCTTACCCAATACTTCCTCCTTATCAACTTTGAACCCTTGTACTGATTGAATTCCCTTTCTGTCACAATGGTGTGGGTAGCATCTGCTTTCTTGGTAAATTCAGATGCAAAGTATTCTTTTAATACCTCTGACCCTGATTCCTTGTATATGTACCCGTTTTGGCCCCTAATCAGACTTACTCTCTTTAAATCTCCCTTTTACGATATATGTACTTATAAAAGACTTTGGGATTCCCTTTTATGTTACCTGCCAATCTCATTTCATAATCCCTCTCTCCTTCTTTTATTTCCTTTTACACCTCCCTCCTGAACAATTTGTATTAAGGTTAGTTCTCAATTGTATTCTCTATCTGACACTTGTCTAATGTCATTTTTTTTCTTCTTTATTTTAATTTCTATCTACTTTTTTTCTGGGGTTGTTTACACTACTGTGTACAATTATTGCCACTAGACTTTATTACATTAGTTTTCTTAGTTTTGTTTGCGCCTGATCTAAAGAATGCTTTGAGTCAGACTGGAATGTCTCCCTTGGGTATTTGTGAGCACAGTAGTTGGATTTTGATTTCCTCCTCAACAGATGTGCCAGAGGACTTAATGTTGTATTGCATCCTGTTTCATCTAAAACTGGATTAAAAAAGAAATCAAGCTGCATTGTTTCAATAGAGAGTGAAATTTGATGTCTTGTTGATGGTTACTGGTTCTGTATCTGCTCTGGCAAATAGCTTTAAAATGGATTTTGAGGCTTTTTTTGTGGTTTCATAATATAAAATTTTATATATTGTTTGTTTTTAAGGATGGAATTAATCTTGAGCAATATTATCTTTATAATATGATGTACTAAAGAAAGGACTTGCATTAATGTATCACCTTTTATGGGCTCAGTGTGTCCCAAAGCACTTTAAGTAAAAGAACAACTTTTGAAATGTGATCACTGTGACAAACAATCAAATGCAAGGGCCCGTTTGCATACAGTAAGATCCTGTAAACAGCAGTGAGGTATGACCAGATTCGTGCTTTCAGTGATTTTGAAGGATAAATTTATGATTTCTGGACCTTTAAATCTTGGAATCTAGCATCAATCTTTTATTATGTTCATAGAATGTGAGCATCTTTGGCTAGGCAAGTGTTCTTTGCCAAGGCTGATAGGAAAGGTTGTGGTGAGTTGTCTTCTTGAACTATTGGAATCCTTGGGGTGCAGAGACACCCACGATACAGTTAGGAAGTGAGTTCCAGGAAGTTGACTGAGCGATATTCAAGGAACGGCGAGTGGCTTGAAGGGGAACTGGCTTGTGGTGATGTTCTCATTTATCTGCTGTCCTTGGCTTTCTAGGTGGTAGAGGTTTCAGTTTTGCAAAGTACTGTGAAAGGACTCATGGTGAGTTACTGTAGTGCACCTTGTCTTTGGTACAGAATTCTACCACTGAGCATTAGTAATGAAGGGAGACTTTGGGAGACAGGAGATAAATTATTTGGTATCGAATTCCTAGTCTCTGACCTGCTCTTGTAGACACAGTATTTATATGGCTAGTCCAATTTAGTTTCTGGAAAAGCATCTTGCCATCATGAATATGATGAATATTGGGCCATTTGCCTTGCTGAAACCACCCAAAGTTAAGTCTAAGAAGGGGAAGATGTGGAATGGCAATGAGGAGGCATAATCAAGATACTGTAGAGTCAATGCAGCCTTCCTGTTCCTGCTAGATCCACTACAATGTTTTATTTACTTTTTTCTCTGAACAGTTGCATGCTTCTGACACTCACTTCTTAGCAGTCTGCAACCTTTGAAGAAAATTGAGTCTAGCAGACCTTGCTGGTACTCCATTCATTGGAAATCAGAAGAGCCCATAAACAGGAATTAGGCCCATCATTAACTGGCACAAGGAGCCTAACACCTGTGTTAAGATGGTCAGCTGGGATACTTAAAAAATAGGCTCAAAAAATTTAGCAGATGCACAAATTCACACTTCAGCTTAACAACCCCACTGCTAAATTTGTAAGCATTGCACCATTTTACTTCCAAAAATAGCACACTGCGTGACAACGTTTGGTTCTAATTGCAAAACTGTGTTACAAAAAATGACGGGACAATTTGGTACTGAAGATAAAAAGTGCCCAAAAGATGTGGATTCTAAGTTAATCAGCATTCTTCTCTCCAGCATTGATATAAATAATAAAATTGAACCATTATTCATATTTGGAAGTAAGGTACGATCACATAAATTAGGTTAAGTGACTGAATATGAAGCTGTTGTACTTGAAAATGACAAGTTACTGAATATATAAAAAGGAAAAGCTTGAAGTTACTGCTGTATTTGATGGGTTACCAAAGAATTGATGTGAAAGAGCATTTTACTTTCTTTGTTGAACTGCCAGGTCAATATTGCAAAACAGAGCAAGATTAAAAGAATTGAAGAGAATGCAAAAGGTTAGAGAATGTGTTAGGCTAACCTGGTATTTTAGAAGTCTGAACATAGGAGAATTGAAAGATTTTGGGAGGTAAGGACTTTTGAGATATCAGGAAAGGTGTAAAGATGAGTACTAGTGCTGTCAAAATGTGTCAAAAGTATGTGCATATTTGAAGGACATCATGATGTTTATAAAAGGTTTAAAACAGAAATAAAACAAAAATTAAATTAAATTAGTTGTATTTACAAGCAATATTGTGGTATAACCAGAATATTAAGTTGTAATTGATTCAATATACTTGTCTCACACATGTTCTGTGCACACACAAAAGATACAGAGATCTAAATAATTACTCATACTATGGAGAAAAAGTCCATTTTCAACTGATTACCATGATTATCCTTTATAAATATAAATAGGATGATCTCCAAAATACTATAACAAACCAACCAATATGCTGAGAACTTATGGCAGTGAAATATTTGTTGAAGTGTGGTTATGCTCTTTTGCTCAAGAAAGAAAAATATACACAAGAGGAAAAGCCAGAAGCTATTTCCTGTGGATTAACTAACCATGAAACTATTGCATTGCTTCACTGAGTTTCATTGATCTCCCCAGATTCATTTCTTCAATCAGATGCTACAGATGTGACCGGATAGAGAGGGAGTATGCCCTTTTGTGCTTTCCTGGTGCACCTTTCAGATATAAAACTGCTGAAGTTCTGTATTACCTTACGCATTGACATCTGCTGGGCCAATCGCTCTTCAGAACATTATTGTGCTGATTCTCTGTCTTGGAGACTCCACATGAAAGATTGGTGTTTGTGGCACAATGTTTTTTTTATCTTGTGTGAAAAAGAATTCTAAGTTATGAATACCCAAGAAGTGGCAAACACTCAGAAGAAATTCAGATTAAAAAAAAACCTTCTGTTCAATTGTTTTAATTACTCAATGAACTAATCCTAAGTATAACTGCATGTCAGCAGCTTCTTAATGGTGCATTGAGTGTTTCTGAGGGTAAGCTATAGACCACAATTTTCAGCTTCATGATACCTGTAGCTTTAGTGCTGTATTTGCTATTATGCTACCAAAATAGCAGATGTACTACAAATATACACCTCAATGGTGAGGGAGTTAGGAGCATTCAGGTGATGGCATCTTCCTGCTGTATGTTGTTTCTCAGCTCCCAGCTCATCCTTATCCATTTATCTGGCATTGTCAGCAAGCCTAGATGGTGTCAAAATGGATCTTTTGCTTTCATCCCACTCTTCTGTCCTCACTTCTACCTTCCTTTTTATTTTCTGCTTCAGATATTGAAGAACTACTGCCAAACAAGTTACATCAGTCCAAAAAAGAGAGGAGAGTGAGACAAGCAGCCCAGCACTAATGAAGAATTCTGCCATTTGTTCTAAAATTTGCATCCGTTGGCCCTACACATATCTTAATGGATGACATTGAGTTTGGATAGGGACATATTGAGGCACAATTGGACTGCAGTTACATCGAGGGAAAGTATGGGTCACATGCCAGTTCACCAGAAGTCATAGTTGAACTTTAATATGGGGTTTCAGGTAAGGACTTCGATAGGGTAGCATTTGAAAGACCACTGAATCAGGATGCACACTGGGATGCTGAGTGTATTTGCTAACCTTCCAGGCAGCCTGCTGTTGCAGTCAAGGAGCTTGGAGGAGTCCAGCTCCAACTTTGCAGCAGATATCATACAGAGTTTCCTATCTGCAGCTACTATTCCAGATCTCTTTTGTGCTGTAGATCTGAAAGCATGTTAACTGTGGTCCACAGACCTAAATTTGGATGAGTCTCTGAATCCTCTGTGATCCTTGTGAAAATGCAGCAATTCTCTGCCAAATCCAGGAACACTCCACAATACCTCTAAAAACATTTCCACATCACATTCAGAAACTTTGCAGTATCAGGGGTTATTGCTTGCAAATTCATTTTCAAACCTATATATTTTTTTCACTTCATTACTTTCTGAGAATCATTTAAGCACTTGCTTTTCCTATATTTGTGTATAAGGTTTTTATTTTGGATGGATTCCTTAAACAAATGGAGCTTTTACCTTTTGTGTGATGGAATGACTCCACAGGGATTTAGGTGCCTCTGTTTTATTTTACAGACAGCATAGATCATATTTTTTCAATATTCTGCTTTAGTAAAGACCCATTTGATCTGCTATACCAGTGTATATCAACAATTATTTTCAATGACACATGTAAGAGATGTAAAACTGGAAGTAATTGTAATGTTATCTTTTGACCATACCTCTCTTATTTTTCTCTTGATCATTTTAATACTGACGTTAACAATTTGCTTTTTTATTCATTCATGGCATGTGGACATTGCTGGCTAGCATTTATTGTCGGTGTCTAATTGCTGCAGAGATAATGATGCTGAGCTGTGTTCTCGAACCTTTGCAATTCACATGTTATGGGTGCACCAAAAGTGCTGTTAGGAAAGAAGTTACAGTCATAGAATTATTGAGATATACAGCATGGAAACTGACCCTTTGGTCCAACTCATCCATGCCGACCAGATTCTACAGTGCACAGTGAGACTATCAAGTTCTAGGAATTTGATCTAATGACAGTGAAAGGGGGTTGATACAGTTTCATGTCAGGATGGCATGTGGCTTGGTAGGGAACATGCAAGTGATGGCCTTCCCTTGTATCAGATATCCTAGTTGTTCTAAGTTGTAGAGGTGGTAGGTTTGGAATTTGCAAAGGATTCTTACTGAGTAGTACACTGCTTTCACTGTGAATCAATGGTAGAGGGCATTAAAGTTGAGGGTGTTATTTGGGATGCAAACCAAATAGACTGTTTTGGAAGAAATGGTGTCAAACCTCTTGAGCGATGTTGGAGCTGCACTCATTCAGGCAAGTAGGGAGCATTCCATCACAGTCCTGACATGTTTCTTGTAGAAGGTGGATGGGCTTTGGGGAGATGGGAGTGAGTTATGTGCTGAAAAATTCCTAGCTTCTGACCTGCTCATGTAGCCACAGTATTTATGCGCCTGGTCCAGTTCAGTTTCTGGTCATCGGTTACCCCAGGATGTTGATAGAGGGAAATTGATAATGGTATATTATTGAACGTCAAAGATTCTTAGTTGGATTCTCTCTTGTTGGAAATGGTCGTTGCCTGGCCCTTGTGTGGTATAGATGTTATTTGGCACTTCTCAGCTGAAATCTGAACATTGTCCAGGTCTTGCTGCATTAAGACACCATTCGCATCAGTATCTGAGGAGTCGCGAATAGCGTTGAGCATCCCCACTTCTGATCATATATTAAAGGAAAGGTCATTATTAAAGCAGCTAAAAAAAGGTTCATGGCCAGACCATGGCTCATGCTAAATATGATAGTGAAATCTTCCAACCCTTACTTTGGCTTCACACTAATTAAACTTGCTTCTCTGCCCTCAACGTTTGGCTCAGAATTTGAGGCATATATCCTCCTTACTTCTTGTCCCATTAATATTTATTTATCTAACTAAAACTAGCATAAATCCTAAAGTGGTTTAGGAATCATTAAAATTGGATTGCAGCTGTAACACACAAAAATAACTGTGCTTTATCCTCCATTTTGCATGTACTTCTTTATCTCTGGAAAATGTTGTTTTTATGCAAAAGATAGGGTGGGGAGTGGGAGGAGTAAACGATAGATGGAGATGGAGTCCAAAGAGAGAAAAACAGTTGGGTAGACAAAGGAGTGGCTAAAGGTCAGCCTGGGAGAATGAATAGCTGCTAATGGGGACTGTTAGTGGCTAACACTGGGTTCTTTGTGATAGCAGCCCATGTGATGTCAGGGCATGGTGTGTGGGTTTTGGGGTAAGGGGATTGGAGAAGGAGCTCAGACTCTAAAATTATTGAACTCAATATTGAGTCCAGAAGGCTGCAGGATTTCCAAGCAGAAAATGAGGTGTGGCTCTTCTAGCTTGTGCTGAGCCTCGCTGGAACACTGCAGCAAGGTTGAGAAAGAGAGGCTAGTCATGGAAATGGTGGTGCGTTGAAATGGAAGGCAACTGGAAGCTCAGGATCATTTTTTGCGGACAGAACGTAGGCGTTCTGCAAAGCGGTCATCCAGTCTGTGCTTTGTCTCCCCAATGTAGCGATTGTGTAGCGAATACAGTGGACTAGATTGAGTGAAGTGTAGGTAAAATATAAACAGTGAAAAATATAAAAAGGTGCAATGTACAGAATAGAATACATTTTGCTATATGTTCTTGCAATCCATATTTGATACATCTCTCACATGATTTGAAATTTTGCAGATAAAATATATTATGAAAATATAACTTCTGTCCTAAATCCCAATTTCACAAGATTATCCCTGCAGCAGTATTTTCTACCCTTTCCAAGCAGTTTTGATTCTCTGTATTCAATGTATTTTTGGTGCGTATGTGGTTTTCTGAAGTTCTCATTCCATTCCTGAGCGTTAATAACTGTTTGTGACTTCACTGCCCCTCCTTGGGAAGGATCCCAACCAAAGAGATAGAAATCAACGTCTATCATCTCATAATCTGTTTGCATCACTGCATTGCCAAATGCTATTGAATAACATTTTCACCAAACTGAATGTGCATACTTGTCCAAACATATTGTCATATACAATACCAAAGTAAGATAATAAAGAGTTTCTAAGGACTGGGTTTGCAATAAGTGGTGAAGAGACATTTGTTTGCTACTGGTCCCAAAGAAGCTGCCCACAATCATTGGTGACATGCTTTTTATTTTCCCTGGCAGTGATTTGAATCTAGCATCAAGTTAAAGGGATTTCAAGGCATCAAACAACAGTAATATCACAAAGTGGTGTAAGCAGCTAATTCCATTGAAGTTGTCACAGACAGAAAATCAGGCAGCAAGAATGCACTGATCGCTTTCATTTTTAATGGATTTTACTCGCAGTGGAATAAATGAGTGGGACCTTTGACAGGTTAGTTCGATCTGACAATAACTAAAAACAAAACTAAATTTCCAGCGCTTAGGGAATATAGAAATCGTGACCTAGTATACTGTTAAAAACCTAGTTGCATCTCATTAACAAGACATTGTCAGTGGCAATAAATACAGCAGCACAGATAGGAAGGTCTAATCAGTTCAGCGATTTTTACTCAATGGTAGTGTAAGGAAATTTGACAATGCACACTTTGGAGAAGCGTGGTGCCACTGACAGCAACTTAAGTATTTCCCCACTTTTCTGTGCATGTGCTGCCTCAAGAATTTTCTGTCAGCTTCAAGGGAACAATGTTTGAGATCAATCCGAGCAGCAACAACAACAGGCGAAGGAGAGTGAATCTGAGGGTGAACAGTGACAGTGGCAGCAGGATAAAAGCCTGGGGAGCAGGAGCTGTCAAAGTGAACCTGGCAGTGAACATAGTACATAAGAAATAGCAGCAGGAGTAGGAATCTGGCACATCGAGCCTGCTCCACCATTCAATAAGATCATAGCTGATCTTTTCATGGACTCAGTTCCACTTACCCGCCTGCTCACCATAACTTTTAATTCCTTTCCTGTTCAACAATCTATCTTTGCCTTAAAAACATTCGAAGTATCCTCAACTGCTTCACTAGGCAGAAAATTCCACAGATTCACAATCCTTTGGGTGAAGAACTGTGGCAGCAGGATAAATACCCAAGGAGCAGGATCAGTCACGAGCAAACATGGAGCTGAATCTGGGGGTGGAGATCTGGAGCTGATGTAGCAACTCAAAAAGTGACATAGTCTTGGCTGCTCAGGAAGCAGCTTTGCAGACTGTATGACTAGTGCCTGGAGAGTGTTAAAATATATATTTTTTGGAGTTGTAGTCTGCCACGACTAGTGAGCACGAGACAGAGACCTGAGTTTTGTGACGAGTGGGTAAGGTAGTGTAGCCAGTTCCTCGATTACTGTCTGTAGTTGATAAGATCGATTTAGTCGATAAGATTTAAAATAGCAGGAGAACTTGTTCCCACACAATGCTTCTCCTGCAATATGTGGGAAGTCAGGGACACTTCCAGTGTCCATGTTGACTATGTATGCAGGAAGTATGTTCCTGATTTGCCACATGGAGCACCTGGAGCTGCAGATGGACTCATTATGGAGCATCCATGAGGCTGAGAATGTTGTGGATAGCATGGTTAGTGAGCCAAATCACACCACCAGTAAGGACCACTCAGACAGAAAAGAGTTGAGTGACCACCAGGAAAACAAGAAATCATGGGCAGATAGTTCAGGAGTCCTCTCTGGCCATCTTCCTCTCAAAAAGATATACCATTTTGGATTGTGTTGGCGGGGGTGGGTGGCCTGTCAGGGAACAGAAGCCAGATCAGTGGCACTATAACTGGCACCATTGTACAGCAGGGAGGCTCAAAGTGTGGGCGAGCAGTAATGATACGGGACTCTATAGCCAGGAGCAGAGATGGTGTTTCTGTGGCTGCAACTGAGACTCCCGAGTGATGTGTTGCCTCCCTGGTCATAGGGTCAAGGAAGCCTCTGAGCCCAGTACAGGATGTTCTTGACGGGGTGGGTGAGCAGCCAGAAGTTGTGGTCCATTTTGGTATTAATGACATAAGCAGAAAAAAAGATGATGTCCTGCAAAGGGAGTTCAGGGAGTTAGATATGAAGTTGAAAAGCAGGACCTATAGGATTGCAGAGTTATAGAGTCATACAGCATGGATACAGACCCTTTGGTCCAACTCGTCCATGGTTACCATGTTCCCAAACTATACTCATCCCACTTGCCTGCATTTGGCCCATATGCCTCCAAAGCATTCCTATTCATGTGCAACATCTTTTAAATATTGTAACTATACCTGCATCCACCGCTTCCTCTGGCAGGTCATTCCACACATGAACCACTCTCTGTGTAAAAAAGTTGTCCCTCATGTCCTTTATAAAACTTTCTTCCCTCACCTTAAAAATATGCCCTTTAGTTTTGAACTCCCCCACCTGAGGGAAAAGACCCTTGTTATTGACCTTATCTATGTTTTTTCTATGTTTTTCATGATTTTATAAAACTCTATAAGGTCACCCTTCAACTTCCTACACTCTAGTGAAAAATGTCTCAGCCTACTCAGCCTATTTTTATGACTCAAACCCTCTAATCCCAGCAACATCTTGGCAAATCTTTTCTGAGCCCTCTCCAATATCATAATACCCTCCCTACAGCAAGGTGACCAGAACTGCACACAGTACTCCAGAAGAGGCCTCACCAATGTTCTGTACAACCTCAACATGACCTCCCAACTCCTATACTCAAAGGTCTGAGCAATGAAGGCAAGTGTGCTAAATGCCTTCTTAACCACCCTGTCTACCTGTGATGCAAATTTTAAAGAATTATGTACCTAAACCCCTAGGTCTGTCTGTTCGATGACACTAGACAGGGCCCTACCATTAATTATATAAGTCCTGCCCTTGTTTGTTTCACCAAAATGCAATACCTCACATTTATCCAAATTAATCTCCATCTGCCACTCCTCAAACATTTGACCTAATTGATCAAGATATCTTTGTAATCTTAGATAACCTTCTTCACTGTCCGCCAAACTACCAATTTTGGTGTCATCCGCAAACTTACTAACCATGCCCCCATATTGTCATCCAAATTGTTTATATAAATGACAAACATAAATGGACACAGTACCAATCCATGTTGGAGAACCTCTGGTCACAAGTCTCCAGTCCGAAAAATAAGTCTCCACCACTACCCTCCGTCTTCTACTATCAAGCAAACTTTGTATCCAATTAGCAAGTTCACCCTGAATCGCATGTGATCTAACTTTGTAATCTCAGATCACTTCTTGTGCCATGTGCCATTGAGGCTAATAATAAGAAAATAGTACAGTTAAATATGTGACTAAACAGCTGGTGCAAGGGGGAGGGCTTCAAGCATGTGGATCATTGGGATGTCTTCCGGCGCAGGTGAGACATGTACAAGAAGGACTGATTGCATCTAAACTGGAGGGGCATTAATATCCTGGCAGTGAGGTTTATTCGTCCACTCTGGGAGAGTTTAAACAAGTGTGGTAGGGGAGTGTGAACCAGAGTAGAAGGTCGGCCAGTAAAATGACCAAAGAGGAATCAGAGACTAAGGCCAGTAAGACTGGAGGGAAGAAGAGACAACAAGAGGTTACTGAACATGGTAGGACTGGCGGTCTGAGGTCTATTTGTTTTAATGTGAGGATTATGACAAGTAGACCAGATAAACTTAGAGCTTGGCTTAATACATATAACTATGATGTTGTAGCTGTTACAGAGACTTGGTCAAGAGAGGGATAAGACTGGCAGCTTAACAGGATTTAGATGTTTCAGGCAAGATAGAGGGGGATGTATAAGAGATAGAGGAATTATGTTACTGATAAGGGCGAATATCACAGCTGTACTGAGGGAGGACACCTTGGAGGGCTCATCCAGTGTTGCCCATGTGTACAGCTCAGGAATAGGAATGGTACAATCACTTCAATGGTATTGCACTATAGGCCTCCCAATGGCAGACAGTGATAGAGGAACAGATAGGTGGACAGGTTATGGAGGAATGTAAAAACAACAGGGTTGTTGTAATGAGATAACAAGGTGTAGAGCTGGATGAACACAGCAGGCCAGGCAGCATCAGAG